>NC_052360.1:9338934-9358952 GCF_009727055.1 Benincasa hispida | reverse complement strand
GAAAAGGACTAACGCACCGAATGTCAGACTCGGAGCAGTCCAATTAATGCTGTCGGCAACCTAAGCTCTATAAATAGAGGCCAAATAGCTGAAATTCGATCATCCGGAGATTATCCTCAAACGGGGATTTTCCCCGCGATCCAGAAAAATGCGTGAAAAATGGCTGAGAGTTCTTCACCTCCTCATTCCCATCCGAGTGACGACCGGAGCTAGATCTCGAGAGAGTCACAGCTCCTCCATCCATCCATGCACCACCAGCAGCCTTGGCGCACATCCGCTGGAAGCAAAGTTTTGCTTCCAGCTGGTCATTTCTTTTTTCCTTTCTTTCCTATATTTATTGTATGAAATTTTGAATTAAGAAATTAATACAATGTGTTTTTCAATGATTTCTCTATTCCTTCAACTTCATCTCCATCTTCTTGGCTTAACATCTTTACTTTCATTGTAACACTTAAGTGGGATTGCTTGGGTATTGCATACTTAGTCATGTGGATTAGGGATATGAAACATGTAGCAAACTACTGAGAGGGTATGCGTTGTATGAGTATGTTGAGTAATCTATTTGCTTAGTGTGAAGCTACTTTAACGCCTGTCTATAGGTTAATGCATTGCTTGTCTATGAGTGAAGTCAACAACAATAAACTGCCCGGAGGTAAGTGGTTGGAACGCATTAAGCAAGGTATTGGTTGTTCACTAGGGATAGTAAAACCGTAGGTTAGTGAAGTTTATGCATTGTGTTGCATTATGTATGCTTCATTCGTCCGTTAGGATACTCGGGAGGGTAATCTAAGGACAAGATCTAGGCTTGGAAGGCCAGGTCAGAATCTAGGCTTGGGAAGAGCAGATTAGATCAATAATACAAAGAGATAGGCGCTTAGGAATGAGTACTATTTATTATTAACGCATCGCATGCATCCAGAGATAGGATATGATTGAATGTGGTCACCTTGCTTTCATGCATTCTGCATCATCGCACAGGACAAGAGTAGAGACTTAGGAATAAGCTCTATGGACACTCTATGGACACTTTGCGTTCAACACATGCGTCCTAGAATTAGAAGCACCGCATTTCCATTGGAAAATGACTTGCCGTGTATGGTTGTAGCATGATTGCATGGATTGCATTGACTAGGGTTGCCCTTGCGGTCACTCTTAAGTTCTGCAATGAAAACATCTCCGTATTTTATCTATTTTCCCACACATTTATTTCATGTTAAGGTTTGTCGCATCTCTACCTTTCATGCATATTCTCATTGCGTTGTCTGATAGATAGGAGTAGGAGTATGATTACCATAGCAACATCCCCTCCATTCTTTTATTCAAACCGCCGCATGCACATCACCGCAAACATATAGCTACAAGTCCCTGTGTTTGACCTCGGATTACCCGAGAAACTTGCGTTCATATTATAGTTGGGGTGAACGCGAGAAAACTTGTGGCAGGACGCATGATCATCGCATACTTTCGTTAACGCATTTTCACTTCAACGCATGACCATCGACGCATGACTATCAATGCATATTTTAGGCACATACTTCGCACACCGCGTCCAAGGGAAGTTGGTTGTCGAGTAAAATTGACTTCCAATTTCCCGTCATCAATGGGATAACAATGGATGGGCATTGGCAGAAAGCTTCCCACCCATGCTCCACCATAATGCTAATGATAAGATCTGATAGTGGCGCCGGTGCAGGAAAGAAGCCCATTTCCATCAATAGATCATCATTTTCCTTCTTGATTTTTGGGTGCCTCCTGGTCGACGCAAGCTCGCTGCTTTCCACCTGTGCTTTGCCTTTTTTTTGAGCGAACGCAAGGCGGGATTTTTGCCTTTGGATGCATTCCTGCTCCTTGCGTTGCTCTTGCTCTTCCTTTTCCCATTCTTCCCGTTCTTTTCTTTTTTGCTCTCTAGTGCGCTGAATATTTTCTTTTCGACGTAACTCTTTTTCCTCCTTCGCTTTCTTCTCTGCCTCATCTTCTTCTCTTATTTCTTTTTTCAAACTGCTCAGAGGCGAGCGCAATGCGCTGCTCATCCTTGAGCATTCTTTTTTCTTCTTCTTCCATCCTTGCATTGGCATGAAAAACCTCCTCATCATGAAGCCGTCTAGCCAAATCGGTCGAGGCGATGATTTGGTGCGCCTGTGCGATTTTCTCTTCCTTCTCCTCTAACTTTATTCTTCTTTCTTCCTTCTCATTCTCTATGTGTTCAAGAAATGCTGGGTCTCTTATGGACCCTTGCGGGGCATTCTACTTGCGACGCCGCATTAATGGGGAGATGTCAGGGTCTTCCTTGTCATCCGAACCGCAGAGTTGAGCCTCCGACGCAACTAGTCTTGAATGCGGCCATGATGTTTGTTGTTGCGTTGATGGTTTAAATTGCGCTGACACCCCCAGTTCCACCCTTGCGGTGGTTGATTCTCTATTAACATCCATACTTTCCTCCCTTTTCCTCATTTCTTCCTCTTTTCAGGCGCTTCTCTTCTCGCCTGCGTTGCTTTCTTTCACTTCTCCGTTTTTCTTTCTTCTCTTTCTCCAGCCGGGCAACTTCATCTTCCTCTGCCCGTTTCTCTTCTACTCTTCTCTCCTTCTTCTTTTCTTCAGACTTCTCCGTCTGCTTCTTCACCTCTATAACCTCCAGAACAACCCTTATAGGTCCCTCATTGGAGTCTGTTGGAGTAGTCTTCTTAGGATCGACCATCCTCCGTGAAGCTAAAGCTAACACCTCCTCCGACGGCAGGGGTTTGTTTACTACTCTGGCCTCTGGTAACCCCCCGTCCCTCTCCAAATGGCTCAGGATGCTCCCGAACACCTCCTTTTCGTCTTTTCTTTTTCAGCTCACTTTCGGTTGAAGGTATTGGGAGCGCCACCTCAGGTCTGGTGGCAGGGGCACTCTCCGTGCTCGGCCCCTCACGATGGGTGGACGATGTTGCGGTTACAGAGGGTTTTCGCTGGGTTTTCTGGCGATTCTAGGAGTTGGCTTGGGCTGGGCGGCGAGGAAAGCTGCCTCCCGCGCGGTGACAGGGGCGTGGGAAAGGGATGATGGTTGGGAAGAGGAATGTGATGACTGTTCGGCCATGGGTGTGGTGAAGGGAAATAAGATGGTAATTTTTCTTTTCTTGGAAGAAAGTGTGGATGGCGATCAAGGTATGCAGAGAGTTTTTCTTACGATTTTCGCGAAGAGAATGAAAGTGAACTCCAATGGGCTGAGAAGGGGTGATTTATAGGTTGGGCCTTGATGGGCCCAACGCAATCAGTGCGTTGGCAAGCTTTGGTAATCCAAAAAGCCTGCCGCGCCCTTCCCATTAAGACATACCAGGAAACGACGTCCTTTCGTCTGCTATGTAATAATTCACCTCGAGAGCTGAAATGATCATTTGATTACCCTCTCTGTGAATATTTTTTCATTTTTTCATTTATTTTCGGAGGACGGGTGCAATGTTAGTTGTGAATGCAACACATCCATCACCACAATGCATATTTGAAGGACAGGTGCAATGTATATATTAGCGCAACACATCCATCAATGCAACGCAACTTTGGAGGATAGGCGCAAGGTATTTCTACCAATGCAACACATCTGTCAACATAGTGCATATCGGAGGACGGTCGCAATGTATATACGAGTGCAACACATCCGTCAATGCAATGCATATTTCAGAGGACGGGCGCAATGTGTATCTATGAACGCAAGATATATCCGTCGACGCAATGCATATCTGACATGACTATGTATCACCAACATCGTAACACTTATCCCAAAACCATAATGATAAGACATTGCAGTGTTCACTTAAATCATTCATTCAATAATACATTAAAATCAACGCAAGCTGAGACATGGAATGGAAATAAATTCAAATAGGCAAGGAAACTAATTCACTAAGGTAATAATAAAGCTGTAAATAAAGCAGTAAAGATCATTTATATGGATGCTGTCAAAAAGGGTTTTCAATGTTACCGCAAACGCATCCCCACAAGCTATCAGTCTTGCTTGCCTAAGTCGATGGTCTCCTTGCGTTGTTCCACATTGCCCCCATAGGAGGGTTTAATTCGTTGATCATTGACTTTGAATGCGCTGTTTCCATCCTCGTTTGTTAACTCTACTGCGCCATGGGGAAAGATAGTCTTGATGCGGAATGGCCCAGACCAGCGGGACTTCAACTTTCCTGGAAACAATCGTAAATGTGCATTAAATAAAAGTACCTGTTGACCCACGAAGAATGTCCTCTTGCTTATGCGGTCGTCATGCCATTTCTTAGTTCACTCTTTATAAAGTTTGGAAATTTCGTAGGCGTTCATTCGCCACTCGATCAGCTCGTTCAACTGCAACTTTCAGACTTCTCCCACATTCGTTAGATCAAAATTCAGATTTTTAATTGCCCACATTGCAAATGGCAGATGGCAAACTTTTCCGAAGACTAGGGCATATGGGGACATACCGATTGGAGTTTTAAGGTAGTCCTGTATGCCCATAGCGCTTCATCAAGCTTGGGTGACCAATCTTTCCTGGAGGTATTGACTACCTTCTCCAAGGTTGTCTTGATTTCTCGATTGGAGATTTCTGCTTGCCCATTGGTTTGTGGGTGATAAGAAGTTGCAACTTTATGGCTGACATTAAATTTGATCAACAGGTTGGTGATGATGTGGTTGATGAAATGCGTGCCTTCATCGCTAATTAATGCATGTGGCGTTCCATATCGCGCGAAGATGTTTTTCTTGAGAAATTTCGCCACCGTGGCCGCATCGTTTTTAGCGCATGTGATGGCCTCAACCCACTTTGAAACATAATCAACCGAAACCCAAATATATTGATGACCCTCTAAAGGCAGAAATGGGCCCATGAAGTCGATTCCCCATACTTCAAATAGTTCAATTTCTAAGATCGAAGTCAAAGGCATTTTGTCTTGTCTAGACATGTTCCCTGTTTTCTGGCACTTGTCGTATTGCACAACATGGGCGTGGGCATCTTTGAATAGCGTTGGCCAAAAATAGCTGCTCTGTAGAACTTTTGTGGTAGTCCACTGCCCCCTAAAATGTCCTCAATAAGGGGACTCATGAAAAAGTTCTAAAATGTTCTTGGTTTCGTGCTTAGGAATGCATCAACGTAGAATATGATCAGGTCTGAGTTGATACAAGAATAAGTCATCCCAGAAATAAAACTTAACCTCGTGTCTAAACTTCTTCTTCTGCTGGTATGAATAGTTTTCAGGTACTTGGCCGCAAACTATGAAGTTTACGATATCTGCATGCCATGGGACGTTAACGCATACCGTTATAAGGTGCTCGTTGGGGAATTTCTCTTCAATCTCTTTCTCTCTCTTCTAAACCTCGCAATTTTCTAATCGTGATAAATGATCTGCGACGTAGTTCTCAGTGCCCTTCCGGTCTTTGATTTCTATGTCAAATTCTTGCAGGAGTAATACCCACCTAATCAGTCTTGGTTTTGCATCCTTTTTCGTCATGAGGTATTTGATCGTAGAGTGATCTGTATACACCACCATGTTTGATCCAATCAGGTACTGTCAAAATTTCTCCTGGGCAAACACCACTGCGTGCATTTCTTTTTCTGTGGTTGTATAATTTTCTTGTGAATTATTCAACGTCTTACTGGCATAATAGATAGGATGCAAAACTCTGTCTTTTCGCTGGCTCAAGACTGCGCCCACTGCATATCCACTTGTGTCACACATCAGCACAAACGGTTGTGTCCAGTCGGGCGCAACCAGAATTGGTGCAGTGATGAGCGCATTTCTCAACGTGTGGAATGCTTCAGCGCATGCGTCATTAAAATCATATTCACGATCAATCTTGAGGAGCACACTTAGGGGTCTTGTGATTTGAGAAAAGTTGCGGATGAATCTTCGATAGAACCCCGCATGTCTCAGAAAACTCCTAAGTGTTTTGACATTGACTGGTGGTGGTAACTTGGATATTGCATCAATTTTTTCTTAGTCCACTTCCAATCTTGCCTTTGATATCTTGTGACCTAGCACTATTCCTTCTTCTACCATAAAATGGCATTTCTCCTAATTCAAAACCAAATTTGTTTCAACGCATCTCTTCAATACTTTTTCCAGATTTGATAAATAAGATTCATAGGTGTTGCCAAAAATCAAAAAGTCATCCATGAACACCTTGACTGACTCCTACAGGAAATCTGAGAAGATGGCCATCATACACCTTTGGAAGGTGCCTGATGCATTACAAAGTCCAAATGGCATGCGACGGAATGCAAATGTGCCGAATGGGCATGTTAATGTTGTCTTGTCTTGATCTTCCGGCGCAATCGCAATCTGGTTGTACCCTGAATACCCGTCAAGAAAGCAAAAGAATTCATTCCCTACAAGCCGATCCAAAATTTGATCAATAAACGGTAGTGGAAAATGGTCCTTCTTCGTGGCCAAATTTAGCTTGCGATAATCCATGCATATTCTCCACCACGTAGTTGTTCTAGTTGGAATTAATTCATTCTTGCTGTTGGTGACGATTGTTATACCCCCTTTCTTTGGAACGCACTGCACTCGGTTTACCCAGCTGCTATCAGATATAGGGTAAATGACACCTGCATCAAGCCACTTCATAATTTCTTTCTTGACAACCTCCCTTATGGCAGGGTTTAGACGGCGTTGCTTCTCTATGGATCCTGTTTTTCCCTCTTCAAGACGGATCTTGTGTATGCAATACGAGGGACTGATCCCTCAAATGTCCGCTAAGGTCCATCCCAAGCCTTTCGCGTATTTCTCGGGATCGAATAAGTGCTTCCTCATTTTCTTGCTCAGCGAGGCAGAGATTTTAAGGTGCACTGGTAGCACTTTCAACTCCAACATGGGTGGTTCTTCCAAGGATGTCTTAGTTCGTTGTGTTGATCGTTCAGATAGCTTTATTGGTTCAAAATCTTGGTCAGTCTGTATTGCAGTGCAATTCTCCTCCAGCATTGTGCCAACCTCAAAGTCTTCTTCTTCCGTTTCTTCTTGAAAACTCGTGCCATTATTCTTCTTGCAGTTCTCCAATATATTGGTAATTTTCCATATCATTTTGGTATTTTAACGCATTGAGAATGTTGAACTTTGCTTCTTGATTGTCAACTCTTATAGTGAGTTTCTCCTTTTTGTATGTCGATCAGCGCTCGCCCTATTGCGAGAAACGAGTGACCCAATATGATCGGCACCTCAGTGTCAGCTTCGTAGTCCAGTATAAATGAAGTCAGCCGGAAAAATGAATTATCTACTTGCACAAGTACGTCCTCTATCTTGTTGATAACTGGAAGAAATGCAGTTATTATAAGCCTTTTATTTAGAATTATGAGGGCTAAACAAGTAGAAAATGCGGTGATAAACTTAGAATTTGTGAAAAATTTGAGTTTTCGTCGACTAGCACCTAAATCCTCACTGACCCCAATATTATGCGTTACTTCGTGCCAAAGTGTCTATTTTTATAGCTATCGCAAGAATCAAACGCATGCGTTGAAAATAAGGAATCACAATCAAACACATGCGCTGAAGCAGAGGTGACCGTAAAGACAAAACGCATGCACTAAAAAATCGAGCTATCGCATAGACGAATGCCATGAGTGATTGCATGCGTCCATCGCATGGGAAGTTGCAGTGGTCGAATGCTTCCACCGCATGGAAGTTTCGGTGATCAAGCGAATGCGGTAATCACTTGGAGATTGCGGCCACAAAGTATAACCATAATAGAAGGGCGATCGCAAGATGGTAAATGCGTTAATACTTCAGTTGAATCAAGCTCGGATGCATACTTGGGAGTATCAACAAGATAAAAGATAATGTGACATTGCCCATACCGCGACAAAGTCAGCAATGAGACATAACGCAATCATGATAGCTGTCGGCATTTAAACTCTATAAATAGCCCTTGACCTTCATTTCAAAGCATCCAGCAGAGGTTTGCGATCACAGATTGAGAGTAGAAGCGATATTTTCAGTGAGAATTCTTCATCTCCACAACCCAGATTGAGTGACGACCGGAGCTTTCGTCGGAGATAGAGCTCGAGAGAGACATCTCCACCATTCATCCATGGCACCACTAGTAGCCTTGACGCAGAGTCTTTCATTTCTCCTCTGATCTCTTTATTGTATTACATTTTAGTTTAAGATATTAAGACATCTTGTAATCAATGCATATCTTGATTCCTTCAATACTATCTTCATCTTCATCTTTATCTTTATCATTGTTTATCTTCATCGTTTATTTATCAAAGGCGATCGCATACTTAATCATGTAGCCTAGAGATAGGATGCATGTAGCAACCCATCGAGAGGTGTGTGTTGTGCGAGTATAGTGAGTAATCTTCTTTGCTTGGTGAAAGGTTGTAGCAATGCTTTTCGATGGGTTGTTGCAATGCTTGACTATAAGCTAATTAGCCGCATCTACCTGTCTGAGAAGATAAGAGATGGAACGCACTAAAACAAAGTATGCATTGTTCCTAGAGATAGGCACGGTCTTATGCTCGACGTACCCATGCACTATAGAGATATAGTCATGCAGTTGACCACCGAGAGGTGTGCGATGCGTTAGTGTAATGAGCTGGGATTACTCGAGCAATTTAAGATAATAAACATTACTTTGCATTAACGGTTGTTGTGTATCTATCAATTCTTATCGCAAGTTGGCAAGAAGGCAAGAAAACTTGTGATAGGAACACATGGTCATTGCATACTAGATTAATGAATAAAAGTAAAAAGAAGAAGTTTAATGGATTTACACACGACTCTTACTCCTAACTAAACAGATTGAGCAATAGGAGACTTGTGATGAGAATTGGTAGATACACAACAACCGTTAATGCATAGTAATGTTTATTATCTTAAATCGCTCGAGTAATCCCAGCTCATCACACTAACACATCGAACACCTCTCGGTGGTCAGCCGCATGACTATATCTCTATAGTGCATTGGTGCGTCGAGCATAAGACCGTGCCTATCTCTAGGAACAATGCATACTTTGTTTTAGTGCGTTCCATCTCTTATCTTCTCAGGCAGGTAGACGTGGCTAATTAGTTATAGACAAGCATTGCAACAACCCATCGACAAGCGTTGTTACAGCCTTTCACCAAGCAAAGAGGATTACTCACTATACTCATGCAACACACACCTCTCAGTGGATTGCTACATGCATCCTATCTTTAGGCTACACGATTAAGTATGCGATCGCCTTTGATAAATAAACGATGAAGGTAAACAATGATAAAGATAAAGATGATGAAAAAGATGGTATTGGAGGAATCAAGATATGCATTAATTACAAGATGTCTTAATATCTTAAACTAAAATGTAATACAATACAGAGATCAGAGGAGAAATGAAAGACTCTGCATGAAGACTGCTGGTGGTGCCATGGATGAATGGTGGAGATATCTCTCTTGAGCTCTATCTCCGGCAAAAGCTCTAGTCATCACTCGGTCTGGGTCGTGAAGATGAAGAATTCTCACTGAAAATCTCGCTCATGCTCTCATCTGTGATCGCAAACCTCTGCCTTAAGGCAGAAGTTTGGATGCTTTGAAATGAAGGTCCAAGGGGCTATTTATAGAGTTTAAACTCCGTCAGCTATCATGATTGCGTTATGTCTCACTGCTGCCTTTGTTGCAGTATAGGCAATGTCACATCATCTTATCTTGTTGATACTCCCAAGGTATACGTCCGAGCTTGATTCAACTAAAGTATCAATGCATTCTACCAATCTTGCGATCCCATTTCTATTATGGTTATCACTCCGTGGCCACAATCTCCAAGTGATTACTACATTTGCTTGATCACCGCAACTTCTATGCGATGGACGCATTCCATCACTGCAACTTCCATGCAATGGATGCATGCGATCACCGCATGCATTCGTCTATGCGATAGCTCAGTTTTTAGCGCATGCGTTTGTCTTTGTGGTCGCCTGGCTTAAGCGCATGCATTTGATTGCAATTGCTTATTTCCAACACATGCGTTTGATTCCTGCGATAGCTACAAAAATAGACACTTTGGCACGAGGTAACACATAATATTGGGGTCAGTGAGGATTTAGGTGCTAATCGACGCAAAACTCAATTTTTCAAAAATTCTAAGTATTATCACCACATTTTCTACTTGTTAGCCCTCATAATTCTAAATAAAAGGCTTATAATAACTGACATTTCTGCCACTTATCACTTGCCATCTGGATGCATTATTGATCTGTCAGCCAACTGCAACGTGACTATGGTGGGCCCTGCGTTGCCGATGTTTAACTTAAGATCGATAAGGGCATCAGGTTGATACTTGCCTTTAAGTCACAGAGCGCATTTCTGACTTCTTTCCCCTCGATTGAGCATGGCAATGTGAAGCTCCCTGGATCTTTCGTTTTCTTGGGGATGTTGTTCTGGAAGAGCACACTACACTCATAGGTTGGCGCGACGGTTTCATTTTCCCCGATCTTTCTCTTATTGGTGAGTATATCCTCGAGGAACTTCACATAGCTGGGCATCTGTTCTAGCGCTTCTACTAAGGGAATGTTGATATGTAGCTGTCGGAGAACATCCAGGAACCTCTTGAATTGTTTACTATCGTCTTTCTTTTTCAACCTAGACGGGAATGGTGGAGGATCCTACCGTACTTCTTAATCGTTTGACTGTTCCTTGAGGTCCCTCACTTCCTGTGTTCTTGGGGCTGGAGTTTGCGATGACTTTGGTTCTGGGTTCTGTGAAGATTCATTCTGCATAGGGTAGTTGCTTCCACACTAGTGGTTATGTTGTTTGTAATCGAGTGGTCATTGTTGGTGATTGTTTCTTCTAGTCATTCTACTGATTCTGGTACTGTTGGCACGGGGACCGCCTTTCTACCGCTTCTCAATGTCACTGCTTGACATTGTTCCTTCCCACTTGGTCTAGGTGCTTCCGAGCTGCTGAGCAGCGTACCAGGTGCTCTGTTTTTAAGTTCGGTCGCAAGCTGTCTGACCTGTACCTCCAAATTCTTGATGGAGGATGCTTGCGATTGCATGATTGCCTCGTTCTTTTCCATATATTGTTTCAGCAGTGCTTCCAAGGATGAGGTATTGGATGAGGTGTTAGATGAGGATGGTTGGTTGTGCGGTTGACTATTTTAATAGTTACCCTGGGTTTGATTCTGTTGATGAAAAACTGCTGGATTGCCTCCGTTCCCGGAATGATTGTTCTGTATATTTCTTTGGCCCCCCTAGTCGTTGTTCCCTCCCCAACTGAAGTTGGGATGATTCCTCTAACCTGGGTTGTATGTGTTGCTAAATGGGTTGTTATGGATAGAGTATACTGACGGTGGATTTGACGAGCAGACTTCCACTGAGTGCCCCTCTCCGCATTGTATACAGCCTACTGTTGTCACTTGCGTCAGTGCATTGGCTTGCACTGCACTATGAGAGAGATGTCCTTGATTTATAGCGGTATAATGACAGTGTATCCGCTGGTATAATGGCACTCTCTGCTTTCCTTCAGTCTGTGCCTCTCCCCCCATAACTGTCATCAACCACATTTGTATTTCACGAGATGTGATCTAAGATGACTTTTTCTTCAGTGTACGTCTTATCCATAAACCCTCCTACCGTGGAGGCGTTAGCAACTGCTTGTGTCGCTCTGTCTAGGCCATTATAAAAAGTCTCCATGAGGATGCAATCGGGAATCCTGATATGCGGACAATTTTTCACCAATCTTCTAAATCGCACCCATGCGGTGCTTAGAGTCTCATTTTCTGTTTGCTCAAAGTTTAACACTTCCCGTCGTCTTCTTGCGTTGAAAGCGGGAGGGAAAATTTTCTTCATGAACCATTCAACCAACTAATCCCAAGAATTTATCTCATTTGGCTCCAATGAATGAGCCCACCTCTTTGCTTTGTCTCGAAGTGTATACGGAAAAACTTGTTGAATTGAATTTTAATTGCGGCGAACGGAACGTAATGCGTAGTGCAATGTAATGTAATGATGCCGCAAAGAATGGAAAATGGATAGATGGTGATGTGGATGATGACGTGTGGATGATGTGTATGCACTTCTCGATAATAAATGCGATACTACGTTCTAAAATAATGTATGCGATGCTATTGATATGCGTTCGTAGTATGCGCGTGTCACAAGTTTTCTTGCACTGGAACCAAGTATAATTCCAACGCAAGTTTCTCAGAGTGATCTGAGGTCGAACATGGGGATTGCGTTGATCAATCCGATACTAAAATGAATTGTATTGGAAAAGTAAAATGCGGTAACAAATAAAATGCGATGATAAAATAAAATGCGGTGATAAAATAAAATGCGGTGATAAATAAATACAAAAACAAATAAATAAACAAATAAAGTGCTGACTGTGAAGATGTGCAAGTATCTGATGGAATGCGGTGGTAAGTCTTGTGAAATGTGTCAAAAAGAGAATGGGTTGGGGGAAAGGACATCGCAAGTTCGTCAATCCTTTTGAGGACGCAACTAAGGTTCACTTTCCCTTGGCTTACACCTCTCAGTGATCGGTTGCGTTCCCATATGTCTATGGTGAATCAGGGATGAACGTTACGAACGCAAGGTTGTTTCCATCTTTGGAAATCTTCTTACTTTAGTTAACGCATTCTTCCAACCTTCTTTTGAGAGGTAGATTAACATCTTCACTTCTGCTCTCACAGGTGAATATGTCATTGAGCATGCGTTAGCTAAACTTAGCTGATTTCTTCAACAAGGATTAACTTACTCGCTTAATCATTCCTCCTTACCCTGGGGAATTAGTTACACATGGTGAAGGAAATGGACAATGAATGTATGGTGAAGAACAGAGAGATGACGATGAATATTATAATGATATTAAAAGATAATGATAAAGTGTTTGTTACAGATGGATGAATGAAAGATTAGAAATGAACACAGTTGATGAATAGAAAGTGAGAACAAATAAGGAAAGCGTGTCAATGTCTTGACACGGATCCCAATCAGAGACGATGTGCTTGCTGGCGTGTGGGAGGAGTGTGGTGGAAAACTTCCTTCACAGGCTGGTTTCCTAGGTAGAAATGATCTCTACACAGAGCTTCTCTTCGGGAATGTGAAATAATTTCTGGCTCTCGAGATTTCCCTTTTGAACTTGTCTCGTCATTCTCCCGGATTTTCTCTAGTTGTCTCTTCAGACCAACATTTTTTCTTTTGAATTGATATAGCTATTTATAGACCTTAGCACCTTCTTCGTTAGTGGTCCCGCTTTGAAAAGCTGCTTTTTCTGCCACGGCTTGGTGGAAACGTCCGCTCTGCTCCATATTCAATTTTTCAGATTGTACAATAGAAAAGCTGTACAATTTCAGAAATCCCCGCGAATATGTCGCTCTTTTCATCTATGATCGATTGCCGCATGTGGTGCAAATGCGTTGGTCTTTTTATAGATCGTCGCATGCTGTGCAAATGCGTTGCTCGTTTGCGTCCATGATCGACCGTCGCATTCGATGCGAATGCGTTGCTCTTTTTGCCCTCAAGCGATCGTCGCATGCAGGACCTGTTTCCTGCAAAATAAAGACTTGGACATTCCATTTTGCCGTCGCAATGGGGTTAGCGGGTGTGCTTCCGACACTTCACAACTTTTGCATTTCTAAGCCAATTTCTATATGTTCGACACAACTTTTTCCTTCTTTTTTCCACATATTCTAAATAAGATGGTATAAATAACTTGTATTTCTACAAGTTATCACCCATAGACTGAGAAATCATCCATAAAGATTTCGATTGAGTCTTTAAGGTACTCAGAGAAGATTGCCATCATATACCTTTGAAACGTGCTGGGCACATTCCATAGTCCAAAAGGCATGCGACGAAAGGAAAACGTTCCATATGGACAAGTGAATGTGGTCTCTTCTTGATTCTTTGGTGCGATCATAATCTGATTATTGCCTGCATACCCATCAAGGAAATAGAAATAGTCATTCCCTGCTAGTCGGTCGATCATTTGATCAATGAAAGGTAAGGGGAAATGATCTTTCTTTGTCACCGCGTTGAGTTTCCTGTAGTCCATACAGATCCGCCAACCTGTGACAGCCCTCATGGGGATCAACTCGTTGTTTGAGTTGGGGACTACTATCATCCCACCCTTCTTGGGAACGCATTGCATGGGGCTAACTCACAAGCTATCGGCGATAGGGTATATAATGTCGGCATCTAACCATTTAATGATTTCTTTTTTGACAACCTCTTTTACCGCATTGTTCAGTCTGCATTGAGGTTCTATCGAGCCTTTCGGATTTTCTTCAAGCCGAATTCTATGCATGCAGTACGTTGGGCTAATACCTCTGATATCTGCGAGTGTCCATTCGATTACTCTAATATATTTTTTCAGAATACTGAGCAGCACAGTTTCTTTTTCTTCTAGTAACGCAGAGGATATGATTATTGGCAAGGTTTCATTATGGCCAAGGAAAACGTACTTAATGTGATTTGGTAGAGTTTTCAGCTCTAGTGTAGGTGGTTGCTCTAAGAAGGGTTTCTGTGTGTTTCTTTCTTCATCCAAATTCAACATTTCTTCATTGTTCACTATCTCTCTTATTGCATGGCAGGTTTCTAAGGATGTTGTAGCATCCTCTCTTTCTTCATTTTCTTCCTCGGACTCCCAATCTTCAACATAAGTGTTTTCATCATCGGACTTTGATAAGCCTTCATCTTCTGGGAACTTCATCGCCTTGATAATATTAAACTTGAGCTCCTTTCCATTGATGCTCATTGTCATTTCTCCCTTATGCACATCTATTTGAGCACGACCAGTAGACAAGAATGGTCGTCTCAATATGATTGGCACATCTTTATCTGCTTCATAATCTAGAATGATGAAGTCTACAAGTAGAATGAATTTGTCGATTGTGACGAAGACATCCTTCCATTTTCCATCAGGGTGTACCAGGGACCTATCTGCAAGTTGGAGAGTCATCGTTGTGGGTGTTAGCTGACCTATATTCAATTGTTTGAAGATTGAAAGGGGCATTAAGTTTGTGCTTGCCCCAAGATCACATAATGCTTGACCACTGTAGATCCATCCTATTGAGCAGGGTATTGTAAAGCTACCTGGATCGTTGATAACGGCATAAATGCATGTTATTACAGTGCTAAGTTATTAAACAATGAAGGTTTGCATTGATAAAATGTATAAAATTGCATCCAAAAAGCATTAAGTTCATAATATTGCAGTCGCATGCGTCCATCGCATGAAAAGAGTTAACTTATGTATTTTTGTGCAGAATATACGTTGACGCAAGGCAAAAGATGCGATCACAAGAAATCAACGGTTGAACGCAGCGTTACCGCAAGGCTTTGCGGTGAACTGTGCTCGCAAATATCTGCTCAAGAAGGATTGCTGCATAGAGCCGGTGATGCTCGTTATTTATGAAGTGGAAATATGGATGATATACGTTGTGCACTCAAGTTTCCGCAGCGAAATTCAAGTGCAAATTCCTCTGAGTTTCCTGGTAAGTCCAGGGTCGAACACAGGGACTTGTGAAAATAGATTGCGTTGGTAATTTTGATGAAAACTTTGCGGTAACCGAGTAAATAAATAAAGTGTTTGGTTTGTTGATTACGTTGATTGAAGATAAATAACAAATGCAGCGGAGTTTGAAAAGAGTTGGTAAACGGGAAGATGCGATGAGTATGCGGTGAAGGGTTGAGAAAAGTTTCAGCTAACACTTTCTAGGATGCGATCATGCAACATGCATACAATAGTAAACCACCTCTCAGTGCGAATGCCACGACTTTTAAGACTAGAACGCATGCAATATATGCTATAAGTCTACAGGGTTTACACATAAACCTCTATTTCTATTTATGCGATGACAACATGACAACCACACAAATATGTGACCACATAATATCATTCCCATCTCTAGGATGCATGCGATGTAGGTTGACAAACAGAGCTTATCTCTAAGTCCCTATATCTTGTTTATGCAGTTCTAATCTTGCTCTCTCGAGTACAGATTCTAACCTAGCTCTCTCGAGTATTTAGGTTCTTTCTTTAGACTCTCTCTTGAGTAACTCTAATGGGTATTTTGCATAGCATAAAACAAGACAATCGCAAGCAATGAACATCCTAGGTCATGTTAGCTTAGTTCTTTTGAACCTATTCGATTAGTTTAGCTACTCATGCGTATTAAGAGAGTGAGCAGATGTAGAAATAGAACTTCCATTGAATAGATATGAAGATGAAGTACAACATAATAATGCAAGTATAATAAAGAGCCTGGTAGCAATTTCTTGTTGTCAGGCATTTACATTGTTTCTACTTGTGCTCTAAAGATAATGTCACTCTCGTGAGAGTCTGTCTCTTATACACATCTAGATGTGTATAAGAGACAGGGTCATGTTAGCTTAGTTCTTTTGAACCTATTCGATTAGTTTAGCTACTCATGCGTATTAAGAGAGTGAGCAGATGTAGAAATAGAACTTCCATTGAATAGATATGAAGATGAAGTACAAAATAATAATGCAAGTATAATAAAAAGGGCCTGGTAGCAATCTCTTGCTGCCCAGGCTTTTACACTATTTTTCTACTCATGTTCAAAAGATAATCTTGCTCTCACGAGAGTCGGCCCACTCTCTGCTTTTACGCCTCAAGGTTCTCTCTTGAGTTGCCTTGAGCGATCTCTGGCGCCACCACTCTTCTCTTGCTCCGCCTTAAAATGGAAAGGAAATTATGAACAAAAGCAACTGGTTAACTCGTCAACTTCTTCTCTGAAGAATGCCCTTCGTATTTATAGAATATCCATGGTGAAAGGTGGCTTCTCTCTCCTGATTGTATAGATGGGACAGTTTTAATTCTTGACTGATGCGTCGGATAATTGTTATCGATAAAGTTGAATGTACTTTGTGACCGTTATCGGCTGTCAACTTAATTTGGATTCGACTATCATCAGCTTTCTGTCCCATCACTTTTAATTATCCTTTCACCCGGATGCGCCCACCATGTTGCGTTGACCAAGTTGCGGCGATCCTCCTTGGGCGGATGTTTGCGAGCATGATCAACGCAAAGCCTTGCTGTGAAGTTGCACTCGACCAATGAATTCCTATGATCGCAATCTTTTCATCGACCAATACAAAAATCAATTATTCTAATGCGCTGAACGCATGCAACCGCAATATTACGAAATTGATGCTTAATGGACGCAAGGTAATATATTTCATCAATGCAATCCAACATTGTTTAAGAACTTAACACTATGATAACGTGCATTTCTGCCCGTTATCACACCCCCAAATTTAAACAATGCTTGTCCTCAAGCATAAGCTAAAGATTCCTTTAGTAAGTCAACTACAAAGTTCTTTTCCTAGATTTCTCAAGAATACTTCATTCAAATCCTATATACCAGAATTTCCTTAAGTTTTATTCAAGTTTCTTCTTAAAATATTTCTGAGACCTAGGGACTGCAAGTTTAACTTTCTAAAGGACTTTACTAAATTTTGGAACATCGCATGATTTATTTCAAAAAAAGAAATTTTTTCTAACGGGGTGTCAAATGATTTTATCCTTGCACAAAAATTTTCTTCATTGCTTATTTTTTTCTGACCTTGTGCTGATCCAAGTGCCTTGCCTTCGTTTTGGCTTGCCCTCACGTGTGTCATGCGAACATCCAACTACGAGCAATGCACTCTTTCTTAGACTAAATTCATACCAATTTGGCAGTGAAGTTGCAGTTATTAATTTATCAGTTGATCCTGGTAACTTACTTTCGTTTTGGCTTGCCCCCACGTGTGTCATATGGACATCCAACTACGGGTAAGTGCCTTTCATAACTTAACTCTTATCAACATGGGTTTCCCATTGCGTTGATAGTGGAGTTGTTATTCTCAATTTTTTTTTTGTAGAAATAAAGAGCAAGGTCGGAAACAAATACTTCACCCTCAAATTTAAAATGCGGCAATGTGCTCATTGCCAAAAGATTAAAATAAGTCATGGGATGTTCTAGAATGTGTTGTAAAGAGAGTTTGAAAGAAAGCTAGCAAACCCCTAACTTCGAGAAATATTTCATGAGGTGACTATCTTAAGACTAAGTTGACTCTAGTGTATACAAAAGAAATAGAAGCATATTTTTCATCATTGAAATCATACTTGGCAAAGAACAAAATGCGGTAAACTATAAATTTATCTATGTCAAATGATTGCGGTAATTAAAGAGGATGCGGTGATAAAACTTGCAAAACTAACATGCGATGTGATAGCGCAAAATTTGAAATAAAGATAAGGAAGAGTACATCCCCAAATTTTGCGTTGTCGCCCGTATTGTATTGACGCATCCATCTTTGCGGCGATCTCTCTTCTTTGGGTTGTGGTGATGGAGTAAGATAAGTACTCTGTTGCATAACATCTCCACAATCCAGTGCCTCGATCGTTGCAAGAAAAACAAAAAGAGGGTCAAATTATTTTAAACAAAATAAAACTTGTTATCGCATTTTTTTTTTGTTTTTGTTTTTTTTTTTTTTTGTAGAAATGGAAGATAGTGATAGTAATGTAAGGATAGATAAGGATTGAAAAGATATAGTAAAAATTCCGAATAATGGAGAAGAGTTGAAGAATTGATGTTTCCCAAAACTTGTGTCCCTGAGAGATTGTGATCATTTGATAACGCAGGGGCCACCTACTTCCTTCTTTATTCAAAGTTCTTTTAGTTCCACGGAGTTGATTTGGCGATGCCAGCCTTCTCCATGATGTGCCTTTACGCTGCCCATTGACTTTGAATATGTTGGTTCCATCATCATTTGATAATTCAACCGCGCCATGCGGGAATACTTGTCTGATTATGAACGGTCCGGACCAACGTGACTTTAGCTTTCCCGGGAAGAGTCGTAGACGTGAATTGAAAAGCAAGACTTTTTTCCCGACTTGGAGGTTCTTACCGCATATGCGTTGATCATGCTAGTGCTTGGTGCGCTCTTTATAAATCTTCGCATTTTCATATGCGTTGTTCCTCCATTCTTCTAACTCGTCCAGTTGTATTTTCCATGCTTCCCCTGCCTTCTTCAAATCAAAATTCAGCATCTTTACCGCCCACAGTGCTTTATACTCCAAGTCCAAAGGCAAATGACACGCCTTACCAAATACCAGTGCATAGGGGGACATATCTATGGGTGTTTTAAATGCAGTCCGGTATGCCTACAATGCATCGTCAAAATTTGTTGCCCAGTCTTTCTGTGAAGGCTTTACTACCTTCTCAAGTATCAACTTAATTTCTCAATTAGACACTTTAGCCTGACCATTCGTTTGCGGATGGTATGCGGTGGCCACTTTGTGGAGGATATTGTACTTGCGTAGTAGCTCCTTGATATTGTGATTGATAAAGTGGGATCCTTCATCACTTATGATGGCACGAGGAGTGCCAAAACGAGTGAAAATATATTTCTTTAGGAACTAGGAGACTACCGGCGTATCACTTGTGGCGTATGCTATTGCCTCTACCCACTTGGAGACATAATCGATGGCCAATAAAATATAGTGTTTACAATTCGAAGGGGGGAATGGTCCCATGAAATCAATCCCCCATACGTCGAATAATTCCAGCTCTAAGATAGTGTTCATTGGCATTGCGTACTTCCATGGAATGTTGCCTGTGCGTTGGCACCGATCACATTTCATTGCGTAGTCAGCCACATTCTTGAATAATGTAGGCAAAAGAATCCACTTTGCAAAACTTTGGCTGCGGTGAGTTGCCCTCCAAAGTGCCCACCATATGGTGAGTCGTGGAATTGTGACAATATGCGTTGTTGAGTAGCATTTGGTACGCATAACCGAATAATCTTGTCTGCATCTCTTCTATACAGATTCGGCTCATCCCAATATAAATGTCTGCATCCATTCTTGAGCTTCTTCTGTTGATGATAAGTGTAATCTTCAGGGAATTGTTCACAAACCAAATAATTGACGATGACTGCATACCAGGGCAATTCTTCTATGTAGAATAGCTGCTCATCCAGGAACACGACACTCACCTTCGTCTCATTGTGGTCAACTTCAAGATTTTCTAGTCTAGACAAATGATCTGCAACCTGATTTTCTGTCCCCTTTCGGTCAATT
>NC_052360.1:9335461-9338569 GCF_009727055.1 Benincasa hispida | reverse complement strand
GTATAATTTGTTTGAGCAGGGTTTAAAGTTTTACTCGCATATGCGATGGGGTGCAAAATTATTTTTCTCTTTTGCGCTAAAGCTGCCCCCATCGCATACCTGCTTGCGTTGCACATGATTTCAAATAGCAATGTCCAATCTGGCACAATCAGTATGGGTGCGGTAATCAGTGCATCTTTTAAAACTCTAAATGCGTTGAGGCAGTTGTTGTCGAACTCAAATTTTCTGTTAGCCTCTAGCAACACACTCAGTGGTCGTGCTATCTTAGAAAAGTCCTTGACAAATCATCTATAGAATCCAACATGCCCCAAGAAGCTTCGCACAGCCTTCACGCTGATTGGAGGTGGAAGCTTTTCAATTGCGTCGATCTTTGCTTTGTTCACCTCCAACCCATCCCAGGTGACTTTATGTCCCAACACTATACCATCTTTTACCATGAAATGACATTTTTCTCAGTTGAGCACCAAATTCGTCTCCTCACATCTCTTCAGAATCCTCTCTAGGTTGGCTAGGCAGACTTCATAAGTTTTCCCATAAACGGAGAAGTCATCCATAAATATTTCCACAGAATCCTCGAGATAATCTGAAAAGATTGCCATCATGCATCTTTTGAACGTGCTTGGCGCATTGCAGAGGCCAAATGGCATGCAGCGAAAAGAAAATGTCCTATATGGGCAGGTGAATGTGGTCTTGTCTTGATCTTCAGGAGCTATCATGATTTGATTTTATCCGGCATACCCATCCAAGAAGCAGTAAAAATCATTCCCTGCGAGTCTATCTAGCATTTGATCGATGAATGGTAAGGGGAAATGATCTTTCTTTGTGGCTGCGTTCAACTTGCGGTAGTCCATACATATGCGCCATTCAGTGATGGTGCTTTGCAGTATTAATTCGTTGTTCTCATTTGGGACTACCGTCATTCTGCCCTTCTTCGACACACACTACACGGGGTTGACCCACGTGCTATCTGCTATGGGATAGATAATGCTCGCATCTAGCCATTTTATAATCTCCTTCTTGACGACCTCCTTCATCACAGGGTTGAGTCTGTATTGATGTTCAATTGTTACTTTATTTTCGTCTTCAAGAAGAATGTGGTGCATGCAGTATGTGGGGCTAATTCCTCTGATGTCAGCGAGCGTCTAGCCAATTGCACACACATGTTTCTTAAGAATTCTCATCAACGCATTCTTTTGATCTTTGTTGAGCATAGAGGAGATAATCACTGGCAGCTTCTCATTCTGCCCCAAAAATGCGTACTTCAGATGGATTGGTAGGGTCTTTTGTTCAAGTGTTGGTGGCTCCACTAAGGAAGGTTGCGTTGTTTTTCTTTCTTTTGTCGGCTCTACTTCTTGCTTTGTCATCATTTCTTCTTCCTTGTTTGTTTTTGTTGCAATCGCATTGCAGGCAACAACGGATGTGCTGGCATCCTCTTCTTCATACTCTTCATCAGACTTTTCTTCTTCAATCAAATTCAGGTCATCATCAGAATCTTGCAGGTCTTCTTCATCCGGAAACTTCATGGCACGAATTATATTAAATTTGAGCTTCTGTCCATTAATAATCAAAGTGATTTCTCCTTTATGCACATCAATTTGAGCACGACTCGTTGATAGGAAAGGTCGCCCCAAAATGATAGGCACATATTTATCGGCCTCATAGCCTAAAATGATGAAGTCAACTGGCAGGATAAATTTGTCAATTGTTATCAGCACATCCTTCACCTTACCTTCTAGATGGACCAGAGATCTGTTGGCCAATTGGAGAGTCACTGATGTGGGCACAAGTTGCCCTACATTTAATTGTCTAAAAATTGACAACGATATCAAATTTATGCTGGCCCCTAAGTCACATAGGACTTGCCCAATATAGAGTCCTTCTATGGAGCAAGGAATAGTAAAGCTCCCAGGATCACTCATCTTTGGTGGGATTATGGATTTGTAACTTTGCGTTAATGCCACCGTGGAAAATTTCCTAGCGCCCATCTTCTTAGTTACCATGTCCTTCAGAAACTTGGCATAGGCAGGCATTTCCTTAATCGATTCACTGAAAGGAATGTTAACATGTAATTGCTTTAAAATAGATAAGAAGTGTTGGTACTGTACCTCTTCGTTTTTCTTCTTCCTTAGTCTCTAAGGGAAAGGTGGTAATTGAACTTTCACGGTTCCTGTTTCAGTTGGCTTCGAGGTCGACGCAACCTCAAGTTCTTCTGCTTCATTTTCTCTTTCTTCTTCTTGCGTTACCGCAATCCCAGGTTCAGCTGTAATGGAAAATGTTCTACTAAGCTCCTTCTTTTCTCCCTCCACAGTTTTCCCACTGCGTAATGTCATAACCTGACATTGCTTCTTACCTGATTCCCCCGAGTTGTGTGGAAGTTCGATTAAACTTGGCAGCACCCCTTGCGGTCTATTTTTCAGCTCACTCGCAATCTGGCCCATCTGTAATTCAAGATTGCGGATGGATGTGGCCTGACTTTGAAGCACTGTCTTGTTTTTCTCTATATATTGCTTCAATAGGCTCTCCAAAGAAGAGGATTGCGGTGGTTTTTGTGAGCTACTTGCTTGATTGCTCGGTTGACCGTTGTTGCGTTGAAAGAATACTGGTGGCCCTTTTTTTTTGCGCCACAGGTTGAAAATTTTGTTGTTGATTCTTCCAAGCAAAATTGGGGTGGTTCCTCCACTCGGGGATGTAGGTGTTTGAAAAAGGATTATTTTTCACAAAGTAGACGGATTGTGGATTTTGCGGGCAATCTTCCATCGCATGACCATCACTGCAAGTTGCACACCTTGCGGTGTTCTGACTGATTGCGTTGATTTGCCTACCTTGCGGTGTTGGGCTGCTGATCGCCATTCCTTGGATCAAATTCATCCTTACGGTCATTTTTTTTGCAATGAAGTAATAGCACCGTTGTTTGCGTCAGAGTCTTTAAGTCTTAATCTCTGGTCATTCTCTCTCCAGTCTTCTTGGTTCTTGAAGATGGGATCCAGGATATTCTTCGCCTCATCATAAGTTTTGTTGAGCAGACCACCAGTGGCTGCTACATTGGCAGCAGTCTGCGAAGCGGGATTCAAACCATGATAGAAAATCTCCATTTGAAGGCAGCCTGGT
>NC_052360.1:9127485-9334201 GCF_009727055.1 Benincasa hispida | reverse complement strand
ATGAGTATGCGGTGAACGGGTTGAGAAAGGTTTCGGCTAACACTCCCTAAAATGCATTCATGCTTGCGATCATGTAACATGCATACAACAGTAAACCACCTCTCGGTGTGAATACCACGGCTTCTAAGACTAGAACGCATGCGATATATGTGATAAGTCTACAGGGTTTACACATAAATCTCTATTTCTATTTATGTGATGACAACATGACAACCACACAAATATGCGACCACATAATATCATTCCTATCTCTAGGATGCATGCAATGCAGGTTGACAAACATAGCTTATCTCTAAGTCCCTATCTCTTGTTTATGCAGTTCTAATCTTGCTTTCTCGTGCCCAGATTCTAACCTAGCTCTCTCGAGTCATTAGGTTCTTTCTTTAGACTCTCTCTCGAGTAACTCTAAAGGGTATTTTGCACAGCATAAAATAAGACAATCGCAAGCAATGAACTTCCTAGGTCATGTTAGCTTAGTTCTTCTCAACCCATTCGACTAGTTTAGCTACTCATGCGTATTAAGAGAGTGAGCAGATGTAGAAATAGAACTTCCATTGAATAGATACGAAAATGAAGTACAACATAACAATGCAAGTATAATAAAGAGCTTGGTAGCAATTTCTTGCTGCCAGACGTTTACACTGTTTCTACTTGTGCTCTAAAGATAATATCGCTCTTACGAGAGTCGGCTCGCTTTCTGCTCTTACGCCCCAAGGTTCTCTCTCGAGTTGCCCTGGGCGATCTTCGGTGCCACCATTCTTCTCTTGCTCTGCCTTAAAATGGAAAGGAAATTATGAACAGAAGCAACTGGTTAACTCGTCAACCTCTTCTCTGTAGAACCATGGTGAAAGGCGGCTTCTCTCTCCTGGTTGTACAGATAGGACAGCTTTAATTCCTGACTTATGTGCCGGATAATTGTTATCGATAAAACTGAATGTACTTTGTGACCGTTATCGGCTATCAACATAATTTGGATTCGACTGTCATCAGCTTTCTGTCCCATCGTTCTTAATTATCCTTTAACCCGGATGCGCCCACCATGTTGCGCTGACCAAGTTGCGGCGATCCTCTTTGGGCGGATGTTTGCGAGCACGATCAACGCAAAGCCTTGCGGTGAAGTTGCGCTCGACCAATGAATTTCGATGACTGCAATTTTTGCATTGCGTTAAAGCATATTCTACACAAAATACAAAAATCAACTGTTCTATGCGCTAGACGCATGCGACAACAATATTACGAAATTGATGCTTAATGGACGCAAGGTAATATATTTCATCAACGCAATCCAACATTCTTTAAGAACTTAGCACTATGATAACGTGCATTTCTGCTCGTTATCTGCCGATGAAACTTGGTGGGAGTATCTGGGTGAAAAGCATAATAAATCACGATGGGACGGAAAGCTGATGACTGTCGATTTTGAATTAAAGTTGACAAGCCGCTAACGAACTACTATAGCAAGTACACTCAACTTTTCGGTAAAAAAAATTCGGTGCATCAGACACAGAATTAATGCCATCCCATCAGTGCAATCATAAGAGAGATGAAGCCTTTCACCCCGAACCTCTATAAATACCAAAGGCAAACTTCAGAGAAGGGGTTCATCTATTCGTCCAGTTCGGATAGTTACATAATTTTCCTTTAGATAGAATAGCCTTGTTCATAGTTTTCCTTTTCACTTAGAAGGCGGAGCGAGAGAAGGGAAGAGATGCCCGGAAATCACTCTGGTCAGCTCGAGAGAGAATCCAGAGGCGTGGAATAGTAGATAGAGGGCCGACTCTCGCGAGAGCGAGACTATCTTTTGAGCAGAGTAGAGAAGAATAATGTAAAAAGCCTTGGGAAGTAAGAGATTGCTACTGGGCTCTATATTCTCATCTCACATTGTTATTTTGTATTTCACTCTATATCTATAAAATGGAACTTGCTTATCTACATCTGTTCACTCTCTTAGAAGCACGCATGAGTGGCTAAATCTATCGAATGGGTTGAGAAGAACTAAGGTAACATGACCTAGGATCTTCATTGCATGTGATTATCTTGTTTTATGTTGCACCCAACATCCCTTTAGAGCTACTCGAGAGAGAGTCTAAAGAAAGAACCTAAGACTTGAGAGAGCTAGGTTAGAATCTAGACTCGAGAGAGCGAGATTTAATCTGCATAAGCGAGAAATAGGGACTTAGAGATAAGCTCTGTTTGCAAACATGCATTGCATGCACCTTAGAGATAGGTTATGATATTATGTGGTCGCCTTGTATGTGTGAATGTCACCTGTCATCGCATAAACAAGAATAGAGGCTTATGTGTAGGTCCTATAGACTTTAACGCATATATCGCATGCGTTCTAAGAACTAAAAGCTACGCATTTGCATTGAGAGATGACTTGCTACTGTATGTGTGTTACATGGTCGCATAACATGAACGCATCCCAGGAAGTGTTAGCTGAACCCCTTCTCAACCCGTTTCCCGCATATTCATCACATTTTCCGTATTATCAACTCTTTTCTTAACTCCGCCACATACATTTATTTTATACCACAAACAACAACCCAAAACAACTATTTGATTTATTGGTTACCACAAAGTCTTCTTAAAAATTATCACCGCATACCGTTTTCCTTAGTCCCTGAGTTCGACCCTGGACTTGCCAGAAAACTCAGTAGGATTTATATTTGGATTCTGCTGAGAAAACTTGTTGCTCAACGTCTTTCCATCACCGCAATTCATCCCATTATTTCACTGCATAAAATAACACATCAAGTTTTTGTCACCGTTGCCGGGGACTTCGGAAATTCAGTGTGCTAATAGTAATTTTTTTGATTTCTTTGTAGCTCTCAATCTCAAGCGAATTACGATCCAGAGGTTGAGAGGACGTTCCGATGAAGATTGAGAGATAGCCGCTAGTAACAACAACCATATAAAGACGACATGGCGGAGCAGCCTGGAAATGGAGCACCAAACGAAAACAATGTCATGGCGAATCCAATCCTACTGGCAAACGATCGCAATAGGCCCATTTGGGACTATACCTGTCTCTTATACACATCTAGATGTGTATAAGAGACAGGTAAGATACTGTCCACATAACGGCTTACCAGACTGCTTGTAGATGGAGATTTTTTTACCAAGGACTAAACTCTGCTTCGCAGACCGCTGCCAATGCGGCAGCAGCTGGTGGTCTGCTTGACAAAACATATCAGAAAGCCAAAAATATACTTGATCGCATTTCCAAAAATCATGAGGATTGGCGAGAAAGCGATCAAAGATTAAGAATTAAAGATAGTGATGTGAACAACGGGGCCATCGCACTGGAATGAAGAGTTTGATTCAAGGCATCACAATTAATAGCACGGGAGCGAAAAAAGGGCAGGTCAACGCAATTGCTCAAACGACCACAAGTTGTGTCATCTGTGGAGATGCTCATCCGATGGAAGAATGCTCAGGAAATCCGAAGTCAGTATGCTTCATAAAGAATAATCCCTATTCTGATACATACAACCCCGGGTGGAGAAACCATCCAAATTTCATGTGGAAGAATCGCAGCAAAATTTCCAATTTGTAGCACAAAAAGAAGGGCCACCCGGATTTTTTCCGCGAAATAACAGTCAGATGAGCAGTCAAGCCAGTAGTTCACAACCACCACAATCTTTGTCCTTATAGAGCTTGTTGAAGCAGTACATTGAGAAAAATGAATCAGTGCTTCAAAATCAAGCAACGTCCATTCGAAATCTCGAAATTCAGCTAGGACAGATTGCGGGCGAACTTAAAAATAGACCACAAGGAGTTTTGTCGAGCTCAACTGAGCTCCTTCGCAACGCTGGAGCTACGGGGAAGGAACAATGCTTAGCAGTCTCCTTACTAAGCGACAAAATGACTGCGGAAGTAGAGGAGGAACCCATTACGACCAACTTGAATGTGGTAACAACCGAGGACCCGTTGACTTGTAATTCAGAAGAGCCCGAGCAAATGAAACCAGAAGTTGTGTCCATCCTCAAGCCTCTAGATCATGAGATAGAAAAATTCCAGCACTATCTCCTCAAATATTGGAAAAGAAGTAGAATGATGAAGAAAAGATCGCGACAGTGGCAGTAACGCAAAATGCGATGATCCCACCAAAAATGAGCGACCCAAGAATCTTCACGATACATGCTCCATTAGAGGGGTCTACAGTGGCCAAGCACTATGCGTTCTTGGGGTGAGTATAAACGTAATGCCGCTATCACTCTTCAAACGATTGAATATGGGCAAACTCACGCCCACGAAGGAGACTCTCCTTGCGGACAGATCCCGAATACACTCTAAAGAATAGTTGAAAAATGTCGCAATCTCAATTGATAAATTCTTCTTGCCGGCATACTTCATCATTTTGGATTATAAAGCGGACGAAGATGCACCCATCATATTGGGACGACCATTCCTCTCGACCGGTCGTACTCAAATTGATGTGCGTAAAGGGGAGATTGTGATGAACATTAATAGGGAAAAGCTCCGGATTAAGGCAGTCAGAATTCCAGAGGACAAAGAAAAGAAGAAAAAGCCGTTGTGGACGTAAAAAATCCAGCTTGTACCGCAAAATATGCAGTCCCTGAGTTATTATGCGATTCAACCTCATCAGGGATGCAATCCTTTTGAATACCCTTTTTCTACATCAATACTTCATGAACTTTCATCACCTTGTTATTATCTGTTATTGCACATTTATGTCTTTACTACTCTATAAAAAAAATGCGATCGTGCTGAACGATTGCGGTAAGTGATTTTGTTAACTCTATTTTTTTAATATTATTTGACCCTCTCAATGTTTTTCTTGCAACGATCGAGGTGAACGATTGTGGAGGTGCTACACGAAGACGCAACTACTTTATTCCGTCACCACAATCCAAAGGAAGTAGATCACCGCAAAGCAGGCTGCGTCAACAAACAATCCGGGCGACAGCGCAAATTTGGGGATTGTATCTTTCCTTGACTTTATTCCAAATTTCGCACTATTGCATCGCATTTTAATTTTGAAAGTTTTATCACCGCCTCCTCTTTTGTTACCGCAATCATTTAACATTGATAAAATTAGTAAGTCGCTGCATGATTTCTTTTTTTCAATTATGATTTCAATGATGAAACACATACTTCTATTTTTTCGTATACACTAGAGTCAACTTAATTTTAAAAAAATCACCTCATGAAATGTTTCTAGAAGTTAGTGGTCTGCTAGCTTTCTTTCAAACTGACCCTTTACCAAAATTCCTAAGAACATCACATGGCTTCTTTCAATCTTTTGGCAATGAGGACATTGCCGCATTTTAAATTTGGGGGTGCGGTATTTATTTTTGACCTTGCTATTTTTAGCCTTATCTACAAATAATAATAATAATAATAACGTTGTGATCGATCCTACTTGTAGTTGGATGTCTGCATGACACACGTGGGGGCAAGCCAAAACGAAGGTAAGAATCGTGATCAACGCATAAATAAATGACTGCAACTCCACTGTTGAGTAGGTATGAGTTTAGTTTGAGAAAGAGCGCCTTGCTTGTAGTTGGATGTCCACATGACACATGTGGGGGCAAGCCAAAATGAAGGCGAGGCACTTGGATCAGCGCAAGGTCAGAGAAAAATAATAATGTCTAAAATATGCAAGGATAAAAAATCATTTAACTCCCTAGTGGAAAAAAAAAGTTTTTTAAAATAAATCATGCGATGTCTTGGAAGCTAGTAAAGTCCTTTTGAAGGTTAAACGCGGTTCCTAGATTTTAGAAATATTTTAAGAAGAGACTTGAATAAGAATTAAGGAAATTTTGGTGTATAGGATTTGAATGAGGCATCCTTAAGAAATCTAGGAAAAGAGATCGCGACCGACTTTCTAAAGGAAATCTTTAGCTTATGCTTGAGGACAAGTATTGTTTAAATTTGGGGGTGTGATAATGGGCAGAAATTCACATTATTACAGTGCTAAGTGATTAAACAATGAAGGTTTGCGTTGATAAAATATATAAAATTGCGTCCAAAAAGCATTAAATTCATAATATTGCAGCCACATGCTGATGTGTTCGTTTTATGATGTGGAAATGTGGATGAAATGCGATGGTGAAATTGCGTTGAGCACTAAAGTTTCCTCAGCGGAATCCAAGTGTAATATCCACTGAGTTTCTTAGTAAGTCCAGGGTCAAACTCAGGGACTTGTGAAAACAGGTTGCAGTGGTAATTTTTAGAAAACTTTGTGGTAACCGGTAACTCAATTAATTGTTGGTTTGTTGTTGATTGCGTTAATGAAAAAATAAACAATTGTAGCGGATTTGAGGAAAGTCAGTTGTGTGATAGATGCATTGAGTATGCGGATGAATGGGTTGAGAAGGTCTTTAGCTAGCGTTACTTGGGAATGCGTCAGACTATGCGATCACGCTACAACTATGCACAGCAAGTCATTTTCCAATGCAAATGCGATGCTCCTAAGTCTAGGATGCATGTTTTGAATGCAAAAGTGTCCATAGAACTTATTCCTAAGTCTCTACTCTTTTCCTATGCGATGATGCAAAATGCATAAAGGCAAGGTGACCGCATTCAATCATATCCTATCTCTACTGTGCATGCGAAGCGTTAATAGCAAATAGTGCTTATTCCTAAGCTTCTATCTATTGATTATGCGTTCTAATCTGACTCTCCCGAGCCTAGATTCTGACCTGACCTTCCCAAGCCTAGATCCTGCTCTTAGACCGGGTAGTTTCTAATGGATGAATGAAGCATACATAATACAAGATAATCACATAGAATGAAGATTCCTAGTTGTGCTAGCTAAATGCTTCTCAACCCATTCAATAGATTTAGCTACTCATGCGTAAATAACAGAGAGTGAACAGATATAGAGAAGTAAATTCCATTTTGATAAATGAGTTTGAGTATAAAGTAACAATGGAAGATAAAGGTAGAGAGCCTGATAGCAATTCCTTGCTGATCGAGGCTTTTACACTATGAATCTCTATTCGGTTCAAAAGATATTCCTACTTCCACAGGCGTTGGCCCTCTCTCTACTCTGGCGCTCTCCCAAGCTTACTGGAACGATCTGTCGACACAACCTCCTTCTTTCATGTTCGCCTTAAAGAAAAAGAAAATCTATGAACAAGGCTGAATTATGAACTCGCGAGATGGTGAACTCGTTAAAACAGATGAACCCCTTTTCTGAAGGATGCCTTTGGTATTTATAGACTTCCAGGGTGAAAGGCGGCTTCTCTCTCATGATTGCACATATGGGACGACTTTAATTCCCTGACAGATGCGCCGACTATTTGTCATCGAAAAGCTGAATGTACTTGTTCGTTAGTGGCTATCAACTTAATTCAGATTCGACTGTCATCAGCTTTCTGTCCCATCGTGATTAATTATGCCTTTCACCCAGATGCGCCCACCAAGTTGCGGTCATCAAGTTGCTGCAATCCTTCTTGAGCAAATGTTGCAAGCACAATCACCGCAAAGCCTTGCGGTAATGCTGCGTTCGACCAATGATTTCCTATGATCGCAATTTCCGCCTTACGTCAACGCATATTCTGCATAAAAACACAAAAATCAAATGTTCCTATGCGATGAACGCATGCGGCCATATTATAATAAACTTAATGCTTTTTGGACGTAATTTAACATATTTTATCAACACAAGCCAACATTGTTTAAGAAGTTAGCACTATAATAACGTGCATTTCTGCCCGTTATCACATGTGTCCATCGCATGAAAATAGTTAACTTATGTATTTTTATGCAGAATATGTGTTGACGCAAGGCGGAAGATGCGATCACAAGAAATCAACGGTCGAACGCAGTATTACCGCAAGGCTTTGCGGTGATCTACGCTGCAAATATCTGCTCGAGAAGGATTGCCGCATAAAGCTGGCGCAACATGGTGGGCACTTCTGGGTGAAAAGCATAATAAATCACGATGGGACAGAAAGTTGATGACAGTCGATTCCGAATTAAGGTTGACAAGTCGCTAACGAACAACTGTAGCAAGTACACTCAACTTTTTGGTGATAAATATTCGGCGCATCAGATAGAGAATTAATGTCATCCCATCAGTGCAATCATAAGAGAGAAGAAGCCTTTCACCTCGAACCTCTATAAATACCAAGGGCAACCTTCAGAGAAAGGGTTCGTCTGTTCGTCCAGTTCGGAAAGTTAGACAATTTTCCCTTAGATAGAATAGCCTTGTCCATAGTTTTCCTTTTCACTTAGAAGGCGGAGCGAGAGAAGGGAAGAGACACTGGAAGATCACTCTAGTCAGCTCGAGAGAGAACCCAGAGGCGTGGAACAACAGAGAGAGGGTCAACTCTTGCGAGAGCGAGACTATCTTTTGAACAGAGTAGAGAAGAACAGTGTAAAAAGCCTTGGGAAGCAAGAGATTGCTACCAGGCTCTTTATCCTCATTTCGCATTGTTATTTTGTATTTCACTCTATATCTATAAAATGGAACTTGCTTATCTATATTTGTTCACTCTCTTAGAAGCACGCATGAGTGGCTAAATCTATCAAATGTGTTGAGAAGAACTAAGTTAACATGACCTAGGATCTTCATTGCATGCGATTATCTTGTTTTATGTTGCGCCCAACATCTCTTTAGAGCTACTCGAGAGAGAGTCTAAAGAAAGAACCTAAGTCTTGAGAGAGCTAGGTTAGAATCTAGACTCGAGAGAGCGAGATTTAATCTGCATAAGCGAGAAATAGGGACTTAGAGATAAGTTCTGTTTGCAAACATGCATTGCATGCACCCTAGAAATAGGTTATGATATTATGTGGTCGCCTTGTATGTGTGAATGTCACCTGTCATCGCATAAACAAGAATAGAGGCTTATGTGTAAGTCCTATAGACTTTATCGCATATATCGCATGCGTTCTAAGAACTAGAAGCTGCGCATTTACATTAAGAGATGACTTGCTACTGTATGTGTGTTGCATGGTCGCATAACATGAACGCATCCCAGGAAGTGTTAGCTGAACCCCTTCTCAACCCGTTTCCCGCATATTCATCACATTTTCCGTATTATCAACTCTTTTCTTAACTCCGCCACATACATTTATTTTATACCACAAACAACAACCCAAAAAAACTATTTGATTTATTGGTTACCACAAAGTCTTCTTAAAAATTATCACCGCATACCGTTTTCCTTAGTCCCTGAGTTTGACCCTGGACTCGAAAAAGCAAGATTAGGCTTACATAAACAAAAGATAGGGACTTAGAGATAAGCTCTGTTTGTCAACTCGCATCACATGCATCCTAGGAATAGGAATGATATTATGTGGTCGCATATTTGTGTGAATGTCATGTTGTCATCGCATAAATAAAGATAGAGGTTTATGTGTAAATCCTGTAGACTTATTGCATATTTATCGCATGCGTTCTAGCCTTAGAAGCCGTGTCATTCACACCGAGAGGTGGTTTACTATTGTATTCATGTTGCATGATCGCAAGGCATGAACACATCCTAGGGAGTGTTAGCCGAAACCCTTCTCAACTCGTTCACTGCATATTCATCGTATTTTCTGTTTACCAACTCTTTTCGAACTCTGCCGCATTTGTTATTATTTTCATTAATGCAACAACAACCCAACACTTATTTATTCAACTGGTTACCGCAAGTTTTCATTAAAATCTCCAATGCAACTATTTTCACAAGTCCCTGTGTTCGACCCTGTACTTACCAGGAAACTCAGAGTAATTTACACTTGGATTCCTCTGGGAAAACTTGAGTGCACAATGCAATCCACCAACACATATCACCCATAATTTCCACTTCATAAAATTCAAGCATCAAGTTTTTAGCACCATTGCCAGGGACTTCGGCAAAATAGTTGTTAACGGTAGTTTTTGTGATTTATTTGCAAAACTCTCAATCTCTAGCGAACTACGACTCGGAGATTGAGAGAACATTTCGAAGGAGACTAAGAGACCACCAACAGCAACCACAATCTGATAAAGAAGAGATGGCGGAGCAGCCTAGGAATGAAGCACCAAACAACAACAATGCCATGGCAAATCCGATTCTGTTGGAAAACGATCGCAATAGGCCCATTAGGGACTATGCATAGCCAAACCTCTATGTTTTCTCTCCATAAATCATGAAGCCTTCCTTAGACGGAAGTAGATTTGAAATGAAAACGATGATGCTGCAGATGATCCAGGCTGCAGGTCAATTCGGAGGAAGGCGTGGCGAGGATCCGCACGCCCATCTCCGAAGTTTTATTGAAATCTGCAATACTTTTGTGTTCCCGAACATCTCTGCTGAAGAAGTTCGATTAACGTTGTTCCCATTTTCTCTCTGTGATCAGGCTGGGAAATGGGCTTATTCGCTCGAACAAGGAGAGATCACTTCTTGGGAGCAGGTGGTGGAGAAGTTTATGAAGAAGTATTTTCCACCTACCGAAAACGCAAGACGAAGAAAGCTTATTACCAATTTTGAACAAGATATAGACGAATCGCTCAGCGATGCTTAGGCGAGGTTGAAAAGGTTGGTCCGAGATTGTCCGCATAATGGGCTACCAGATTACCTGCAAATGGAAATTTTCTATCACGGTTTGAATCCTTCTTCACAGACCGCTGACAATGCGGCAGCATCTGGTGGTCTGCTTGACAAGACATATGATGAGGCGAAGAATATCCTGGACCACATCTCCAAGAATCATGAAGACTGGATGGAGAGTGACAAGAGATTAAGACTCAAGGATTATGACGCAAATAACGGTGCTATTGTCTCATTGCAAAACCAAATGATCACAATGATGAATTTGATTCAAGGAATGATGATCAGCAGCCCAACACCGCAAGGTGGGCAAATTAATGCAATAAGTCAAAACACCGCAAGGTGTGCGACTTGTGGTGATGGGCATACAATGGAAGATTGCTCGCAAAATCTACAGTCTGTATATTTTGTAAAAAACAACCCCTTTTCAAACACCTACAACCCCGGGTGAAAAAACCACCCCAATTTTGCTTGAAAGAATCAACAACACAATTTTCAATCTGTGGCGCAAAAAGAAGGGCCACCAGGATTCTTTCAACGCAGTAACGGTCAACAGAGCAACCAAGCAAGTAGCTCACAACAACCACCGCAATCTTCTTCTCTAGAAAGCCTATTGAAGCAATACATAGAGAAAAACGAGACAGTGCTTCAAAGTCAGGCTACGTCCATCTACAACCTTGAATTGCAAATGGGCCAGATTGCGAATGAGTTCAAAAGTAGACTGCAAGGGGCATTTCTAAGTTCAACTGAGCTTCCACGCAACCTAGGAGGATCAGGTAAGAAGCAATGTCAGGTTGTAACATTGCGCAGTGGAAAGACCGTGGAGGGAGGAAGAAAGGACCAGAGTAGAACAATTTCCATCGTAGCTGAGCATGAGATTGCGGTAACGTAAGAAGAAGAAAAGGAAAATAAAGCAGTAGAACCTGAGGATGCGTCAACCTCAAAGTCAGATGAAATAGGAACCGTGAAAATTCAGTTACCACTCTCCCCTCAGAGGCTAAGGAAGAAGAAAAACGAAGAGGTACAGTACCAACGCTTCCTGTTTATGGTAAAATAATTACATGTCAATATTCCTTTTAGTGAAGCGATTGAGGAAATGCCTACCTATGCCAAGTTTCTGAAGGACATGGTAACTAAGAAGAGAGGCGCTGGAAAATTTTCCACGGTGGCACTAACGCAAATTTCCAAATCTATTATCCCACCGAAGATGAGCGATCCTGGGAGCTTCACTATTCCTTGCTCCATAGGAGGACTCTATATTGGGCAAGCCCTGTGTGATTTGGGGGCCAGCATAAATTTGATGCCGCTGTCAATCTTTCGACAATAAATGTGGGGCAACTTCTCTGTAGGAGGGAAATACTTCTTCATAAATTTCTCCACAACTTGCTCCCATGAAGTTATCTCTCCTGGTTCGAGAGATTATGCCCATTTTCTTGCTTTATCACATAGTGAAAATGGAAATAGCGTGAGTCGAACCTCTTCTGTGGAAATATTAGGGAACATAAAAGTGTTACAAATTTCAATGAAGCTTCGTAGATGGGCGTGCGGATCTTCACCACATCGTCCTTCGAACTGTCCTGCTGTTTGTATCATTTGTAACATTACTGGCTTCATCTCGAACCTTGATCCATCCAATACTGAACTCATGATTCCTAAAGAGAAATCATACAAGTTTGATGACGTATAGTCTTGGATGTGTCTATTTCGATCATTTGCCAGTAGGATAAGATTTGTCATTATGTTGTTTTCATTTGCTACTCGTTCTTCAGGATGGGTCGAACACAGGGACTATTAAATAGATATGCGACGACTCTCTGATTCTATCGTGGTAGTGATAAAGAAGTAGCGATTTAGATTTTCCTATGCGAGGGAGTTGAACATGGAGTGATGGAAGAGTAGATTTATAACAAGTATGCGATGGGGTTGAGAAGGGATTTAGCTAACATTTCCCAAGATTGTGTACAAGTTATGCGATCATACTATACACAAATATTAGTACTACATTTCTCAATGCAAAATGCCACATTTCCTATTTCTATGATGCATACGTTGTGTATGGGAAACAGCAGATATAACTAATTTCTAAGTTTCTACTCTTGCTTATGCTATCTAATCCAACTCTCTCAAGCCTAGAGTCTGTCTTTAGACTACTCTCTCAAGTACGTTCAATTGATAAATGATGCATACATAAGACAAGATAATTGCATAAAATGCATATCTTAAGTCATGTTGGCTAAGTACTTCTCAACCCATTCAGAATTTTAGCTACTCATGCATGGTGTGGAGAGATTGAACATAGATAGAAATGAAGTTTCCATTTTATACAAATAAAATATTGAGTACAAAATAACAAATGGATCTGAGAAATAACAAGCCCGGTAAGCAATGTCTTACTTCCCATGGCCTTTTACACTGCTCTTTATCACTTCAACTCTGTTCTAGTTGTGGATTCTTGCTCTCACAAGGGTTGGCCTTCTCTCCTTTTGTATTATTTTCTGGCAGTCTCTCGATCTGTTCCGGGAACGATTTCTCTCGGCTTCGCGTCGCCTCCCTGTCCTCTCTCCGTCTCTGTGTATATATGTATATGTATATGCCCCTCTCTCTCTAGTAGCATTCGATATTTATAGATTTCAAGGTGAACCAGCTTTTCTTACTAATGATTGCAATGATGGGCGACATTAATTTCCCTACTCTGTTGTGCCGTTTAAAAGTCACCGAAAGTTCAATGTACTTGCAACAATATAGTTTTTAACGACTTGTCAACTGAATTTGAAATCAACCGTTATCAGCTTTACATCCCATCATGATTTATTATATTGTCGCCTTGATGCGAGGTCTTTATGCGATCACTTTTTAAGAAACTTCTCACGATCGCATGACTTGCGATCGCAACTTTAAGCGCGTTGTTGCATTGTGCCCTTGGATCGCAATTTCATATGCGCCATCGCATTGTACCTGCAAAAAATAGGCAAATTAGCTATTTTTATGCGATGAGCATTAGCGATCGCAATTCCTTTTAGCTTGGCGCTTTTAGACATGATATTGCCTATTTCACCATCGCTTTCTCTCATTGTTTTACTATTTTGAGCTATAATAACTTGTATTTCTACCAGTTATCAACTACTTCATTCTCCCATTTACACTATCGTCTACTCGATCGTTAAGTTCCTCATTCCCTCTACCAAATCCATATAGAGCCTAGTGGTGGTGTCGAGTTTGCATTCGAGGGTAGAGTATCGATTTTTGCTCGACTGTGATCGAGTATTCACCAGTTCGTGTTGTTCACTGGTTTTCTCGTGTTGCGTTCGTGTTGTTGGACGCTTTGCTGTTGGTTCGAGGAAATACAAGAAGAAAAGTTCTTCAAAGGTATTTTCACTCGATCTCTTGTATTTTCCTTTTGTAGCATGTTGTAATTTAGACTTGATGCATAATTGTTATGTGTTAGATTGTAAATGTTGATGTTCTTTCACAATGGGATTTGGAATGATCTGCTTCCGCTCATTGGGTCTCTATGTTTAGATATCCTTCATGGTCCACTTCTCAAGTTGAAGTTGAAGTTGAAATAATGATAAAGTTGGGACAGAAGTTATGAGTTCCTATAAAGAAAAAGAATTTGAACAAAATTATTAAAGTATATATATAGGGAGAAAGTTATTAAAAAAAAATGTGAAAAAAAGTGCAATAAAAAAATTTCAGAAAAAAAAAGAGGTTAAAAAAGAAAAGAAAAAGGAGAAAATAAGAAAATGAAAAAAGAAAAAGCTAAAAAAATATGAACAAAGCAAAAAAGAAAAGGAATTAAAAAAGGATGTTGTAAAAAAAAAAAGAGATTACAAATGGTTAAAAAAAGAATTTTCAAAACAAACTAAGAAAATAAAATACGTGTTTAAACAAAAGGAAAAGAAAATTGAAAAGAAAAGTCCAAAAAAAAAGAGAGAAAAAATGCTAAAAAAAGGAAATTGAAAAAGGGCAACAGTTAAAAAAAATCTGAAAAACTAAAAAAAAAATGTAGAAAATTTTAAAAAAAAATGGTAAAAAAAAAAGTAAAAAAAAAAAAGAAGGAAATGTTAATAAAATTTAGGAGTACAACGAGAATACGGATATGAAAATATAATATAATAATATTTTATATATATAATAATAAATAAATAAAAACTAAAATTATAAAAAAAATAACTAAAACATAAAAGAATCAAATCATGAAATTGATAATATGAAAATTAGTGGAAGTGGAATTCTCACCAACGTAGATGTGTTCTTAAGATCCACCAAATGTCACTATTTATAGACAAAGTGACAAGTAGGATGTGGACTTTATATGGACACCAAACATGAATAACTACATGACACATGGACAACATGAATGGTGACACAGGCCTTTGGGATACTAAGCAATGAACATCTATTTTCTATTATAATATTCATAATACTCCCCCTTAGATGCCTATATATATATATATATATATATGAAATATGTCTCTTAAAACCTTACTAGAAAAAACCCAATGGGAAAAACCCCAGTGAAGGAAAAAGAGTACATATTCATATAATACGTACTCCTAAAAAATAAAATATATTTACTCCTCCTCATGAAAATATCACTTAAGATATTCGAGTCGCCGCATTCCAATATTGTGCACCAATGTTTCAAAAGTCGCAATTGGTAATGCCTTTGTAAATAAGTCTACTAGGTTATCCTTCAAACAAATTTGTTGTCGTGATGTCGTCATTTTCTTCAAGATCATGAGTGTAGAAAAGCTCCGGTGAAATATGCCTGATTTGGCTATGCAAGCTGTGTTGTCTTCGTATAATATTGTTGGAAGATTTTTATTAGAAAACAAGTCACATGTTCACGAATGTGCTGAGTCATTGACCTTAGCCATACACATTCTCGACTAGCCTCGTGAATTGCAAGAATTTTAACATGATTTGAGGAAGTGACCATTATAGTCTGTTTCACCGATCGCCATGATATAACAGTTCCTCCACATGTGAACAGATAACCTGTTTGAGATCTAGCTTTGTGTGGATCAGATAAATATCTAGAATCTGCATAACCAACTAGATTAAAATTTGATTTATTTGAATAAAACAAACCTATTTCGATTGTTCCTCGGAGATAACGGAGTATATGCTTAATTTCTTTCTAATATCTTTTTGTAGGAGAAGAACTATATCTAGCTAATAAATTTACTGAAAATGCAATATCTGGTTTTGTATTATTAGCAAGATACATAAGTGCACCAATTGCACTAAGATATGGTATTTCAGGACCAAGAAGTTCTTCATTATCTTCTCAAGGTCGAAATATATCTTTCTTTAAATCCAATGAACGAACTTCCATTGGAATATTTAGTGGATGTGTTTTGTCCATATAAAATATTTTCAAAACTTTTTCTGTATAAATTGACCGATGAATAAATATTCCATCTGCTAAATGCTCGATTTGCAACCAAAACAAAATTTTGTCTTTCCAAGACCTTTCATCTCAAATTTTTTCTTAAGATATTCTATTGCCTTTGAAAGCTCTTCAAGAGTTCCAATTATATTTAAGTCATCAACACATAAAGTTATAATATCAAATCCTAATTGTGATTTCTTTATAAAAACACACGAACATATTGGATTATTTTGATATCCTTCTTTTAATAAATATCTACTCATGCAATTGTACCACATCGTCCTAATTGTTTCAATCCATATAGTGATCTCTGTAACTTTATTGAATACCATTCTCGAGAATTTGATGTATATGTTTCAGGTACCTTAAATCATTTTGGGATTCTCATATAAATATTATTATCAAGAGATCCATATAAATATGTTGTGACTACATCCATAAGATGCATATCTAGACTTTTTATACAATCAAGCCAACTAAATATCTTAATATAATTGCATCCACCACCGAAGAATATGTCTTCTCAAAATCAATACCAGGTCTTTGTGAAAAACCTTGTGCAACTAGTCTTGCTTTATATCTTGTGACCTCATTATTTTCATTTCTTTTCCTTAAAAATATCTATTTGTATCCCACAGGTTTAACACCTTCTGGTGTTTGGGCTATAGGTTCAAAAACCAGATGTTTTGAAAGTAAGTTTAATTCTACCTCGATTGACTATTTCTATTGAAGCCCATCTTTTCTATGTCGACAATCTTCAACAGATTTTGGTTCAGGATCCTCATTTTCAGATATAATATCAAGAGCAACATTATACGCAAAAATGTTGTCAATAATTACATTAGTCCGATCCCATCTTTTTTCTATCATGACATAGTCTATTGAAATTTTATTATTATCTTTAGATATTTCACCTTCCTCACTAGCCATGTCGAGAATTTCTTTATGGGTATTTACATCCTCAACCCAGTTTTTTTCACTATTAATTGTTTTTCATTTTCGATGATTTTTATCTTTGGAACCCACTGGTTTACCACGCTTCTGGCGTGTTCCAGACTCATTAGTGACAACTTGTTGTGTTGGGATATCAATTTTTTATGGAACATTTGTAGCTGATATATGTGACTTAGTTACTTTCTTTGCATCTATAAATGTATCTGGTAATTGATTTGCTATATTTTGTAAATGAATTATTTTATGAACTTCAAATTCACATTGATCTGTACGGGGATCTAAATGTGACAATAACGATGCATTCCATGTAATTTCTTTTTCCAACTTCTTAATTCCTTCCCCTAATGTTGGAAAATTTATCTCATTAAAATGACAATCATCAAATCGTGCAATAAATACATCACCCATCAGGGACTCAAGATATTTAATAATTAATGGGAAATCATATCCAACATATATTTCTAATCTCCTTTGGGGACCCATCTTAGTGCGTTTTGGTGGAGCAATTGGAACATATACTGCACATCCAAAAATTCTCAGATGGAAAATATTTGGGAAATATTTGGCTCATGACCATATGCTAATTATAATGACGAGTACTTATGATAAGCTATTGGCCTAATGTCTACAAGTGACGATGTTCAATACTTATCCCAATTTACATATAATAATTATTAAAAGCTTGGGATGTAAATTCACCAGTATTATCAAGACGAATGGTCTTCATTGTATAATCAGAAAATTGTGCTCTTAACTTAATTATTTGAGCAAGTAATCTTGCAAATGCAAGATTTTAACTTGATAATAAGCATATGTGTGACCATTTGTTGGATGCTTCTATTAATACCATAAAATATCTAAATGATCCACTTGGTGGGTTAATGGGTTCACATATATCACCATGAATTCCTTCTAAAAATGCAGGTGATTCAATCCCCATTTTAACTTGTGATGGTCTAATCTTGAGAGCAAGCATCATATGATATTTGAATTCTCAATAATTCTCCTCATCATTATAGATCTTGGATGATCCAATCGGTCATACCAATTGTAAATATGTTTGGATTCATGAACTTCAGGTTCATTGTTGCATATGTTCTATTACTCATATATGAGTATAATACAATCCAGAAGATAAAGCAGATAACTCTTCCAATATATGTTTTTCATTTGAGACAGTGGATATGATATATAGATATTCCACATTATTCTTACTATCAGTCTCAATATGATAACCATTGCAATGTATATCTTTAAAACTTTAAAGATTTCTCTTTGATTGAAATGCATTGTCAATTGTAAATTTTGTTCCTCTAGACAAAATAATATTTGCTTTTTCAAAACCTTCGATCAAGTTTGTAGAACCTGATATTTTATTTACTTTTGCTTTCAGCATTGTCAATTTGGAAAAGTATTTTTTATTTGTAAGTACTGTATGTGTAGTTGCACTGTTTGTTAGACATAGATCTTCTTTGCTCATTTTTGAAACACCTATTATATGAAAATGATCCATATTTCTTCATTAAAAGAAAATAATTATAATAAGAAAAACAACAATTAAAATATACAGAAGTTATTAAAAAAAAAACATGATGTTAGATAAAAAAAACAACAACATTAAGTCGATATTCTCAAAGTCAAAAGAAACACTCGATGTGCCACCAACGATGTCAATCTTCTCTTCAGGAGATTCAAAGAAGTCCACCACATCCAAAATTTTCATATGGGATGGGTCAAATATGTCATTATCTTGGTATGCAAAATTTTCATCCACATTTTTCTCTTTTTCCTTCATAGAGGCTTGATAGAGGTCAACTAAGTATTTTGACGTACAACTGGTACGTGACCAATACCCAGTCATTCCACATCTGAAACATTTATTTTCAACACTCTTTGTACTTTTATCTTGTGGAGTTTTTTCTTATGATCATCATTTTGTGTGGTCATTTTGAAATTTAAATGATTAGAACGACTACCATGAAAATAATAATTATTTCTTCCTCTGCCACGGTTACAACCTCAACTGCGACCACGACCTCAACCACAATTATTATTAAAATTCACAGCATTCACTTCAGGTAATGATGAATGAAATATAGAAAATGAATTTTCTAACATATTAGCATCAATAATTTTTTCTCCGCATAATAACAATTTTGAACTGATTTTAAATAACGCGGAGTTGTAATCACTTATTGATTTGAAATCTTGTGCATCCACTCATAACGAACAATAATTATTGCTATTAATGTCAAGGGCTGCGAATTCTAATTTTGTAAAAGGCTGCAAATTCTAATTTTGTAAGATTTATCATGGCAACACTATCACAAAATGCAAAATAACATTTAATTTATTAAATTTAATGAAAAATCGACATACCTTTAAGACCTACCTTTAGTACAAGCTCGTGCTGATAATGTGTTATGAAAATTGAGGAGCATAACGAAAATACAGATATGAAAATATAATATAATAATATTTTTATATAATAATAAATAAATAAATAAAAACTAAAACTATAAAATAAAATAACTAAAATCATCAAATTGGATAATATGGAAATTAGTGAAAGTGGTTCTCACCAATATAAATGTGTTCGGATGTGAACTTACACATGACAAGTCAAAATAAAAGAAAAAGAAGTTAATAAAGAAAGAAAAAGAAACAAAAAACAAAAGGAAAAAAAAACGTGAAAACAATAAAATTAAAAATAAATAAATAAAAAGAAAAGAGAGAAAATAAATAAATTGAAAAAAAGAAGGAAAAAAAGAAGCCCTAAAGTCACTTTTTCTTCTGGCAAGCAAGCTGCCGCCCATCTCCCTCTCTTCGCCAGTGACTTGACGGCCAAAGCAGCGGCGCGGATCCCGTAGGACGTTTTTGGGCTAGTCTCAGATGCCGGCGATGTTATCTATTTTGAATTAATTTGAATTTAAGTACAAACAAAATGTGACAAAAAAAAAAAAAAAAAAACTATGTTATCTATTTTGCTCGCATCAAACTTGTAGCAATATTGTATCTTACAGCTTCTAATTCTTGAATGTGGAAAGAATTATTTCTATGACTCACATTAGAAACATTGATATCGTTGTCCATTTCTTCATTGGACATCCTCTTTTTTCAAAATGATGATCACTTTGATCATATTTTCTTTATAGTTGTGTAGTGATATAGTTGCAATAATTATCTTCACTTGCTTTTGAAAAGGATAATTAGGCATATCTCTTAAGATTTTGCATCGCTTCTTCCCACATCAAAAGCTCATTCAATGACACTTCTAAGAGAAGAATGTGCTGGTTAAATATCTCTTAGTATCCCATTGGCTGACTACCTCGACAAAAATCAGGAAGGTGATATCTCTCTCCTTTATATGGTCCCAAATATCCTTTTATTTGAGGGTATCCAACCTCATAATATTTTCCTATTCATATAATGTAAGAGTGTAATTAGGAATTTTAAAAAAAAAATGAAAAACACTTATTATAAAATAAAATGATACCTTCCGGTGGCTTTGGAAAATTGAAACCATTGTTGCGTAAAGCAGATGTAAATATTCTTGCATCATGAGCAGTGTCTAGAGATGTCCATGGGGCGGGGCGGGGTCGGGATGCCATTCCCCATCCCATCCCCACTCCCTATTTCATTATCCATCCCCATGAAATTCCCTACGAGGATCGGGACGGGGACTCCTCACTGGGAATTCGTGGGGATCGGGTTCCTGTAGAGAATTTTTCCCATTACCTTTTTTTTTGTAAAATACAAATTAATTTAAATCACTAATGTGGCGAATTTAATTAAATAATTAATTTTATCACTAAATTATTTATTATGGTTAGTTTTATATGACAATTTGAATTTAAAGATAAAATTACACAAATTTTGGCCTAAAAAAACTAATTAATTTTCAGTAGAAATAAATAAATATAAATAAAATTATTCACATATATAATCTAATTTTAAACATATTCATTATCTTTCCCAATAAATAATCAAATTTGAAATTTAAAGGTAATATTTATATAATAATATAATAATGTAACATTAGATAACTATACTAAATAAATATGTAAAAGCTAATCGGGGCGGGGACGGGGAACGGGGCGAGGCCGGGGTTGGGGGTAGGGACAGGGAATGTCCTCGTCCCCGTTTAGCTCATGGGTGTTAAGGATGCCAACATAGTCCAGCCACGTCACCAAAGGCAAATCTACTCAACAATTCCGTTAGCAATGCAAGACTTCATAAAATTACAGTCTTACCTTTTTACCAAAAGAATAGGTTGGTTACAATAAGAGTATAACCATTTCTGTTGTTGAATTATTTTTGTATTCCCAAATTAGAGATTCTATTTTGTATAAATACAACAACTATGTATAGTTCAAAATACAAGAAAAATAGAAAGGAAAGGTTGGCGCGCTATTATCGTCCACCAAGTACTCTTTAATACTATCGTCTACCTCACTGACATTATCGTCTACCTTTTAACGTTATCGTCTACCTCTTTAATATTATCGTCTACCGTCCTTTCGTATACCTCTTCAAAAGACAACGAGCGATTCGACTTCCTGCATGAGTCTGCCGTCCTTTTTAACTCTCGTTTTTAACTTGGTATCAGAGCAAACAATGACTAACGTCAATTAAGGAAACCTGGGAACCACCCTCGGCACAACCAAATTCAACGGCCCACCCTTAAACCAACTCCTCAATCAGATAACCTCCATCAAACTTGATCGCAGCAATTTTCTTCTATGGAAAAACTTGGTGCTTCTAATCCTTCGGAGTTATCGAATCGAAAGGCACCTGACCGGACAAAAGTTATGTCCCCTAATTTTTTTGCAACCTGTAGTCGGTAAGAGCATGCCGACTGGATCGACTGGAGCAGGTGCTGCTCTACTCAATGCAGAAGGAAGCTCCAGCAATGGTGCTTCCAGCTCGTTGACAACACTTGAGGTAAATCCTCAATACAAAGCGTGGATGGCTGTAGATCAACTCCTCCTCAGCTGGGTGTATAACTCCATGACACCAGAGTGTTGGATTTTATGTCTTAAACCTCGTAGTTTGTAAATTAATAAACATATTCTGTTTTTTTTTTCGATAAAGTTGTTATTGAAATTGTAATCTTGAATTCAATAAACTAAGGTCTTGGGGCTATTTAATGTAGTTTGAACTTTATGTAGTGACATAAATGTGGATCAAGTTCAAATATATAGCCAAAATTGTCTATAGTATATGAATAAGGTTAGGCGTCTTATTCTGAGGACACTATGGATGCTGCTCACTTTGTAGTTAGTACAAACGATGTGATCCTGAATCGTTCATATAGAGATATGTGAGTGGGGCCATCCTATGTAATGAGTTTGCATAAGACTGAACCATGAAATAGTCACTTTTTACGTTCTAAATGCCGTTTTATGTATAAAACTGACTATTTCATTCATTGATTACCTAGGTAACTTAATCTTAATCCCGAGCTAACTATGAACTCCTGTTCACTTGGAATTATCCTTAGATCTGCATAGGTGAGGGCAGCTCATCATCGCTGGCCCAATAAGCCTCCCATTTCAGGGGTAAGATCGGGTGGATAGTTGAGAATATAGGGTGCAAGACGGAATTCACTCCTACCCGTTATAGGGATAGTAAATAGGTTGTTCCCTTTAGTACTGAATCCAGGTCTTGAACAAGAGGCCCCACCCTCTCCTTGGCCCGAGAGGGATTCGGTTTATAGGTTGGACTTTAAACCAATTGTTCATTAGAGGATCAATGGAAATTAAGGAATAAAATGTAGTCTCGGAGGTTAAACGGTTTTTATGACCCAGCTGAGATTACGAATAACTTGTGAAGGATTAGCTTACTAATCATGGTTATATCAAATAGACACAAATATATCTATAGTGAGGGGAGTGCAACTACGGGACTATAGTGGAATGACCCGTTAGTTAACGAATGTTGATTAGATCCGTCTAAAGAGTTTAGCCAGCTAATCTCGGATCGTTGGAGTCCATGATCTATAGGTTCATTAGGTTCCCTTACTAGCTTATATGGAATAAACTTAGAATAGTATGATAGAATAATTCGAATTGTTCGAATTAAGTGAAGAGAGAGAAACTGACAAGTATATGTGATATAGTGGTCGTTTTTACAGTTTAGAGATATAGTTTTGTTATTTAAATATGATTTAAATATCAAGAATATGAATACGTTCATATTCGGAAGCTCGGAAATAATGGAAATGGTCAAAGATGTAAAAAGTCAAAGAGTTGACTATTGACTTTGAAAAGTCAACCTTTGTCTGACCTTATATTCAAATGTCATTTGAATTTCGAGAAAATGAATGCGGATTCTTGCTCGGGAGGTCAAAATTAGTCAACATGGAAAAAATCATAAAAAGTCAAAATGTTAACTTTTTGGTCAAAGTTTGACTTTGACAAAATGACTATTTTGCCCTTTGACTAAAGTTAGTGGGAAATCCAAACTTTTGTTGGATAATTCCACTAACAAAATAATGGGCTAGGTGTTGGCTTATATTAGAGACATTAAGCCCACTTAGATAGTTGATTCTAGGTGTTGGGTTTTTATGATTTGATTTCATGCAATTGTTGCATGACCCTTTTCTATAAATATGGGCTTTTGAATTTGGATGAAAAAGTTTTGACAATTTGCCAATTTTTGTTTTCAAAACTGGGCTGAAAAAACAAACCCAAACCCTACCCAAATTCCATCTTCATTTCAATCTCTTTCTCTCTCTTGGGTTCTTCATCCACCGGGTCCCACAACCCAATTCTGAGTCCAGAGGATAGTAGGTCAACTCTAGTGGTGGTCCGTTCGTGTTCAGATCAAGATTCAGCGAGGAAAAGCGGGTTTCGGGAGCCTCAAAGGTAATTTTTAATTACTGTTTTTCCTACAATTTCATGCATTTTTTCATTTAAATTAAAAAAAAATTAGAGTGTAATTAGGTCCTAATTCCGCTTCGTATGTCTCGTGTTCCATCATGTGGTATCTGAGCATGTCTTAATGATGCTCAATTGCTTTTGATGGGTGTTTTATTTTCTATTCAAGTGTTGAATGAAATATGGACTAAAGTGGATTTATTATGATTTTGGCATTGTTTTTCCTTAAATTTCTTGTGGAAATTTATAATTGCTCACTTTTTTATGAGCATTAATGTGTGAAAAATTTGTTGGAGTCATTAGAGTTGAAATTAGGCTGTAATTGCTTGATTCCGGGAGAGAGGACAACAGACAAATTGGAGAAAAATTACTCACAGACCCGGAATTAGCCTCCAGACCGGACCCGTCAGCCCGGATCCGACCTGATTCAGAGTAGCCCGCGCGCACCAGCTGTCGATGAAGTGTCTGGCCATTTTGCGACCCGACCCGATTCCGCCGCCTGCTCCGCCAGACCCGGTTCATAGCTGCCTCGTGCGTTCGTCCGTTTCTCGTGACCCGCGCGTTCCGTGGATCCGACCCGCCGTCCACTTGCGAGCTGCGATTTCTGTTTGCCTGACCCGCCTCGCGCCTTTGTTGACTGCGCCACCGCACGTTGACTAGTCGGTCCAGATGGTCTGGACCGGTCCATTTGACCTGGTTAAGCCGGTTTGACCGGTTCAACTTGGTTTTTGGTTTTTTGGGCCGGTTTGAGTGGTTTCTGAGTGGTTCCATATGGTTCAAAGTGTTTGAAGCAAGTTTTGGTAAGCTGGTAGCTGATTTGTGTAATAAATTAGTTATTTGTTTGTTTTTAATGCCAAAATCGGTCCACTTTACCTATTATGCATGTGATGTATAATGTTGTTTGATTATGTGTGCATATAGTATGCCATATAGTTTTAAAACCCCACCAAGCATGTGACATGCATTTGTTGTATCTTATAAGTGTTATAAAATTATACTATTTTTCTTAGTTTTAATATAAATGTTATATTAAAGCATGTTTGATTGAAGGAAGTATGTTATAGATGAATGCTCTAGAGTTATAATTTTATAATTTATTTTATAATTGTTATAAAATAACCTAGACTTTTAAAATCTATAACAAAGATAGGATGCATGCTCACTTTGGGTTAACCATCGAGCAATCCTAATTTTCATAGAAAATAGGTCGATATCTTGTAAAACCGAAGTTACAAGAAAACTCACCCGACAAGATCTTGGCAAAAAGTCAGATAAGATGACTAAGGCTGAAGGTTTTTAAGTTGACGGTTCATGGAACACCTACTACCTAGAGATCGAGCCGGCATCTGAGTTAGGTTAAACCGGTTTTATGAGCATGCGTGAGCGGTGTGAGGTAATAAAATTTGTTTGTCACCTAGACATCATAGGTTAAAAATCCAGTATAAAAGTTATACTCGGATGAATCACCTAGACTTAGGATATGTTTAATTAGCCGCAATGTATCACTAAGTATTTTATACCCTAACCGTCTAGAACAATTCAGCTGGAGAGAAGTAATGTACTTTTAGCTCTAGCATCCCTAAGAGTTGACACCGTGAGATTCATGTTTGACTTTGGGCCGCCCTGGGAGCGGACTCCATTCGGAGAGTGTTTGCATGAGTCAATACCAAGGTGAATAGGGGAAGTTGTTCATAATAAGTGGGAGAAAGAAGTGTGTCAACACATCCTACGGTCTCTTCCATTAGGTCGCACCGTGAGATTCCTATAATGCGCCTACATGTCTGCCCTGGAGCGATCTTACCAATCAGAGGGCTATATTATAGGATTTGGAACTCCGCGAACTCTAGAAATTGATAGGGTCTCTCAGGTCCGTTTTCATTTTTGTCTTTCCAACTTCAGGAGCATAATGATTCTGATCTTTGAGGTCTGAAAATGGAGGGTCACACTTACGAGAATTACTAAATGTTAGTAAATTCTTGTCCAAAGTAGCGATAACTAAGTTGTTATAGGAATAAGAGTTATTTTGGTGATAGTATCTAGTCAAGATAGTCTTGGTTCAACGGAGGAATAGTCGATCACTCCTCGATGGAGGTTATTCTAAACCATTGAAATATCGTTGCAAAATATAATAATGAAGGGTACATTATTAGTTTTTTTTGCTAAAGTTGATTGGATTTAAAAGATTAATGTTTTTTTACTAAAAAGGATATGTTTCTTTTAAGCATGACTAGCTCTTTAGATCAACTCTTAGCTTCCGAGAAACTAAACGATGATAATTACTCAACATGGAAAAACAATCTGAATTCGACACTAGTAATAGATGACCTGAGATTTTTCTTAACTGAGGAATGTCCTCAGGCCCCTACCTCAAAAGAAGCACAAGGTAAATATGATTTACTAGTTGCTGAAACATGTTTAGTGGAGTATGATACCTCAACCTGGATATTGGATTCAGGAGCCACTAATCATATTTGCTTCTCTTTTAAGGAAACTAGTTCCTGGAAAAAGTTTGAAGAAGGCGAGATCACCCTCAAGGTTGAAACAGGAGATGTTGTTTCGGCCGAAGCAGTGGGAGACTTGAAGTTGTTTTTCAACGATAGATATATCATACTTAAAGATTTTGTATGCACCTCTTATGAAGAGGAATTTAATATCTATCGCTTGTATTATGGAACAAATATATAAAATATCTTTTGAAGTTAATGAAGTGTTCATTTTCAGAAAAGGTATTCAAATTTGTTCTGCTATACTTAAAAACAACTTATATAAGTTAAGACCAACTAAAGCAAAATTTGTCTTAAATACTAAGATGTTTAGAACAGCCGAAACTCATAATAAAAGATAAAAATTTTCTTCTAATGCCTATCTATCGCACCTAAGACTTAGCCACATAAATCTCAAAAGGATTGAGAGATTGGTTAAGAATGGATTCCTAAATCAATTAGAAGACAATTCTTTACCTCCATGTGAGTCTTGTCTTGAGGGAAAAATGACTAAGAGATCTTTTACTAAAAAAGGTCTCAGAGCCACAATACCCTTAGAGCTCGTACATTCGAACCTCTGTGGACCGATGAATGTCAAAGTTCGAGGTTGGTATGAATATTTCATCAGTTTTATTGATGATTATTCAAGGTATGGTCATATTTACCTAATGCATCACAAGTTTGATTCTTTTGAAAAGTTAAAAGAATATAAGGTTGAGGTTGAGAACCAGTTAGGTAAAACAATTAAGACACTGCGATCAGATCGAGGTGATGAGTACATGGACTTAAGATTCCAGGACTATATGATAGAAAACGAAATAAAGTCATAATTCTCTGCACCTAATATGCCTCAGCAGAACGGTGTATTTGAAAGAAGAAACAGAACCTTGTTGGACATGGTTTGCTCAATGATGAGCTTTGCTAAGTTACCTGATTCCTTTTGGGGACATGCATTAGAGACTGTTGTCTATATTTTGAATAACGTTCCCTCTAAAAATGTTTCAGAAACACCTTATGAGCTATGGAAAGGGTGTAAAGGCAGTTTACGTCACTTTAGGATTTGGGGATGCCCGACACACGTGTTGGTGCAAAATCCTAGAAAATTGGAATGTCGTTCAAAACTATGCCTATTTGTAGGTTATCCAAAAGAAAACAAAAGCGTGGTCTATTTACGATCCTCAAGAGTAATAGGTATTTGTTATCGACAAATGCCACACTTCTTTAAGAGAAGACCCATATAAGAAGTCATCAACCTCGCAGTAGACTAGAGAATTGAAATTTTTCAAAAAGACGCTACAGATAGAACTAGTTCATCTACTAAAGTAGTAGATAAAACTAGTACATCTGGTCAGTCACATCCTTCTCAAGAGTTGAGAATGCCTCGACGTAGTGGGAGGGTTGTTCATCAGCCTGACCGTTACTTGGATTTAACAGAAATACAAGTCGTCATACCTGATGATGGCATAGAGGATCCATCGACCTATAAACAGGTGATAAAAGATGTGGATCGTGATCAGTGGGTCAAAGCCATAGACCTCGAAATGTAGTCTATGTACTTCAATTCTGTCTGGGAACTTGTAGATCAACCAAATGATGTAAAACCAATTGGTTGTAAGTGGATCTACAAGAGAAAACGAGACCAAGCCGGTAAAGTACAGGCTTTTAAGGCTCGACTTGTGGCAAAGGGTTATACCTAGAGAGAGGGAGTGAACTATGAAGAAACTCTCTCTCCCGTTGCCATGCTTAAGTCGATTAGAATACTCTTATCCATTGCTACCTTTTATGACTATGAAATTTGGCAGATGGATGTCAAGACAGCCTTTTTAAATGGCGATCTTGAGGAGAGTATCTATATGGCTCAACCAGAGGGGTTTATTGCACAGGGTTATTTTACGATCCTCAAGAGAATAAGGTATTTGTATTTATAGGTTGAAACAAGCTTCTAGATCTTGCAATATAAGATTTGATAATGCGATCAAATCTTATGGCTTTGAACAGAATGTTGACAACCTTGTGTTTACAAGAAGATTGTTAATTCTACTATAGCGTTCTTAGTTTTATATGTCGACGATATTCTACTCATTGGGAATGAAGTAGGTTACTTAATTGACATCAAGAAATGGCTAGCAATGCAGTTCCAAATGAAAAATTTGGGAAATGCACAGTATGTTCTTGGGATTCAGATTATTTGAAACCGCAAGAACAGAACACTAGCCATGTCTCAACTTATATAGACAAAATGTTGTCTAGGTATAAGATGCAGAATTCCAAAAAAGGTCTGTTACCTTATAGATATGGAATTCATTTGTCAAAAGATCAATGTTCTAAGACACCTCAAGAGGTTAAGGATATGAGATGCATTCCCTATGCTTCTGTAGTAGGGAGCCTGATGTATGCAATGTTATGCACTAGACCTGACATATGCTATGCAGTAGGAATAGTCAGTAGGTATCAGTTCAATCCTGGATATGATCATCGGATTGTCGTTAAAAATATCCTCATTTATCTTAGGAGAACGAGGAACTATATGCTCGTGTATGGTACTAAGGATTTGATCCTTACTGGATACACTGACTCTGATTTTCAAACCGATAACGATGTAAGAAAATCTACATTGAGATCAGTGTTCATTCTGAATGGAGAAGCAGTAGTGTGGACAAGTGTGGAGAAGTGTGAAGCAAAATTGTATTGTGGACTCCACAATGGAAGCTGAATACGTAGCTGCTTGTGAAGTAGCAAAGAAAGCAGTATGGTTGAGGAAATTCTTGATAGATTTGGAAGTTGTGCCAAATATGCATGTGCCTATCACCTTATATTGTGATAATAATGGTGTAGTTGCAAATTCAAGAGAACCAAGAAGCCACAAGCGCGGCAAGCATATTGAACGCAAATACCATCTGATCCTGGAGATTGTACAACGTGGAGATATTGTAGTAATCTAGATATCTTCTGAGTAAAATATTGCTGATCCTTTTACAAAGGCCCTCACGGCTAAAGTGTTTGAAGGTCACCTACAGAGTCTAGGTCTACGAAGTTTGTAAACTAGGACAAGTGGGAAAATTTTTGGGTATATGCCCTAGTTTATTGTATTCATATGTTTATTGTACTCATATGTTTCTCACTTAAATTCAACATTGTGATACTCTATTAGGAGTTTTAGTCCAAGTGGGAGTTTGTTGGATTTTATGTCCTAAAACTCGTAGTTTGTAAATTAATAAACATATTCTGTTTTTTTTTCCCGATAAAGTTGTCATTGAAATTGTAATCTTGAATCCAATAAACTAAGGTTCTGGGCTATTTAATGTAGTTTTAACTTTATGTAGTGACATAAATGTGGATCAAGTTCAAATATATAGCCAAAATTGTCTATAGTATATGAATAAGGTTAGACGTCTTATTCTGAGGACACTATAGATGCTGCCCATTTTGTAGTTAGTACAAACGATGCGATCCTGAATCGTTCATATAGAGATATGTAAGTGGGGGCATCCTATGCAATGAGTTTGCATAAGACTGAACCATGAAATACTCACTTTTTACGTTCTAAATGTCGTTTTATGTATAAAACTGACTATTTCGTTAATTGATGAACTAGGTAACTTAATCTTTATCCTGAGCTAACTATGAACTCCTGTTCACTCGAAATTATCCTTAGATCTGCATAGGTGAGGGCAGCTCATCATCTTTGGCCCAATAAGCCTCCCATTTTAGGGGTAAGATCGGGTAGATAGCTGAGAACATAGGGTGCAAGACGAAATTCACTCCTACCCGTTATAAGGATAGTAGATAGGTTGTTCCCTTTAGTACTGAATCCAGGTCTTGAACAAGGGGCCTCACCCTCTCCTTGGCTCGAGAGGGATTCGGTTTATAGGTTGAACCTTAAACCAATTTTTCATTAGAGGATCAATGGAAATTAAGGAATAAGATGTAGTCTCAGGGTAAAACAGTTTTTATGACCCAACCGAGATTACGAACAACCTGTGAAGGATTAGCTTACTAATCATGGTTATATCAAATGGACACAAATATATCTATAGTGAGGGGAGTGCAACTACGGGACTATTGTGGAATGACCCGTTAGTTAACGAATGTTGATTAGCTCCGTCTAAAGAGTTTAGCCAGCTAATCTCGGATCGTTGGAGCCCATGATCTATAGGTCCATTAGGTTCCCCTACTAGCTCATATGGAACAAACTTAGAACAGTATGATAGAATAATTCAAATTGTTCGAATTAGGTGAAGAGAGAGAAACTGACAAGTATATGTGATATAGTGGTCGGTTTTACAGTTTAGAGATATAGTTTTAATATTTAAATATGATTTAAATATCAAGAATATGAATACGTTCATATTCGGAAGCTCGAAAATAATGGAAATGGTCAAAGATGTAAAAAGTCAAAGAGTTGACTTTTGACTTTGAAAAGTCAAACTTTGACCGACCTTATATTCAAATGTGATTTGAATTTCGAAAAAATGAATGTGGATCCATTCGGGAGGTCAAAATTAGTCAACATGGAAAAATCATAAAAAGTCAAAATGTTGACTTTTTGGTCAAAGTTTGACTTTGAGAAAATGACTATTTTGCCCTTTGACTAAAGTTAGTGGGAAAATCCAAACTTTTGTTGGATAATTTCACTAACAAAATAGTAGGCTAGGTGTTGGCTTATAGTGGAGATATTAAGCCCACTTAGATAGTGGATTCTAGGTGTTGGGTTTTTATGAATTGATTTCATGCAATTGTTGCGTGGTCCTTTTCTATTAATATGGGCTTTTGGATTTGGATGAAAAAGTTTTGACAGTTTGCCAATTTTTTTTTTCAAAATTGGGCTGAAAAAACAAACCCAAACCCAACCCAAATTCCATCTTCATTTCAATCTCTTTCTCTCTCTCGGGTTCTTCATCCATCGAGTCTCACAACCCGGTTCTGAGTCTAGAGGATAGTAGGTTAACTCTAATGGTGGTCCGTTCGTGCTTGGGTCGAGATTCAACGAGGAAAAGCGGGTTTCGGGAGCTTCAAAGGTAATTTTTAATTACTATTTTCCCTACAATTGCATGTATTTTTTCTTTTAAATTAAAAGCAATTAGAGTGTAATTAGATCCTAATTCCACTGCGTATGTCTTGTGTTCCATCATAGAGATCACCATTTAAGTGATGGGATGTGAATGTGCAAAGGATCTGTCGCCATTCAACTCTTTGGTGTTCAGTTCAGGGCTGAAGAAGACTATCTGAGACGTGTTTCAAACAACCAGAAAAGGTTTTCTAAAAATGGATGATTACCTTCGAACTATGAAAATGAATGCTGATAATCTCGAGCAGGCTAGTAGTCCAATGCCACCAAGAGCACTTGTTTCGCAGGTGCTACTAGAACTTGATAAAGAGTACAATGCCATCGTGGCCATGATCCAAGGGAGAGCGGACATGTTGAGGCTTGATATGCAATCGGAATTTCTCCTATATGAAAGGAGATTGGAACATCAGTCAAATCAAAAGACGATAGCAAGTTTCAACCAAGTCAGTAATGCATCAGTAAATATGACAAATACTAGACATGTCAACCAAAATAACAAGACCAATAACAGCAACCAATCTATTGGGGGAGGACAACGAGGTGGTGGTGGCCATGGCAGAGGTTGAGGCAAGGGAAGAAACAACAACAAACCTGGTTGTCAAGTTTGTGGGAAGGTAGGACACATAGCGTTTTACTACTTCAATAGGTATAACAGAGAATTTGTTCCCAATTCTCCTCGAGACATGGGACAACCTTTCCCTAACAACCAGACCAAAAACACACAACCTCATCCAACAACCCTAGCCACTGCTTATGGAAGTAACCCCTTTCTGACAAGACAAGAAAACATGACTGATGTAAATTGGTATGCTGACAGTGGTGCCTCAAATCATGTTACCTCAGACTTCAACAATATTGGCAACTCGACTGAATACTCAGGTCATGAAGCAGTCACTATAGCTAATGGTAATACTCTAATAATTTCTCATGTTGGAACTGCATGCCTGTCTAGTGATGCCTGCAATTTGAAACTGAATGATATATTACGTGTGCCTGCTATAACAAAGAATTTGTTCTGTATATCTAAGCTAATAAAAGACAATAACGTGTTTATTGAATTTCACACGGATTACTGTCTTGTTAAGGACAAGGGTATGAGACAACCAATAATGAAGGGAATGCTTAAAGTTGGGCTATATCAGTTAGAAGGTGTAGAAGTTAGCTCGAAATCAATAGAAAACGGAGTACCATCGCAGCCAGTGCACAAGAATAAAGATCTATCTGTTCTTAGCATATCTTCGAAGCATAGGGTGTCTAAGATTACATGGTATAGAAGATTTGGCCATCCATCATAAAAAACACTAGATTTTATTATCAAATACTGTAATCTCCCTATGTCATCTAATGAAGAGCTCAAATTTTGTGATTCTTGTAGCTATGGCAAGTCGCACTATTTAGCTTTCCTTAACTCTAACTCAAGAGCATCTACAAATTTTGAACTTATACATACTGATTTGTGGGGTCCAACTTCTCTCTTTTCTACAGATGTGTACAAATATTATGCTATCTTTGTTGATGATCACAGTAGGTACACATGGATCTATCCTTTGAGGTTAAAAAGTGACATATTTTCAGCTTTTCAATACTTTCTCACCATGATACAAACTCAGTTCAATACACTGATCAAGTCCCTACAGTCAGATAGTGGTGGAGAATTTGTTAAAATACACAAAGTCTATCATCAACTTGGCATTGCCTCCAGGTATACCTGTCCATATACATCAGAACAAAATGGAAGGGCTGAGAGGAAGCACAGACATATAGTGGAGACAGGGCTAACCCTACTAGCCCAAGCATATCTTCCCTTACATCATTGGTAGGATGCTTTCTTATACTCAACTCTGCTGATTAATGGCCTTCCCACCCCTGTCCTGAAAGGACAGTCTCTTATGGAAGTGATGTTAAAAAAGAAGCTCAAGTTTAAGGAGCTTCGAATATTTAGGTGTGCATGCTTCCCCTGCTTAAGACCGTACAATTCACATAAGTTGAGTTATCGCACAGAAAAGTGCATCTACCTCGGCCCTGCTGTGAATCACAAAGGCTATAAATTCCTCAACTCCAATGGTAGGTTGTTCATTTCTCGACATGTCGTGTTTGATGAAACTGATTTTCCTTGTCAAGTGTCTCCTTTAGCTTGCAGGACAGCCAAGCAAACAATTTCCTTCCACCTGGTTCCCTGGTTGCCCCTCAGTCAGAACACACCACATAGTGACTTTATGCCCTCTACATCCACAACCTCACCCTCACCAATTATCAGAACAACCCACACCCAATCACCAATTGATAACACTACAGACAACCCTGCCTTCCCACCTCCCTCTTCTGATCGTTTGCCCTCAACGATTAATGCCCAGCCCACCGATCGTCTACCCACCAATAGTTTATCTAGCGATCGCTTACCCAACGATCGTGCATCTACTGATCGTTTACCCACCGATTGTTTACCCATCGATCGTTTACCCTCATCGTTTAGTGTCCAGCCCACTGATCGTCTACCCACCAATTGCTTACCCAGCGATCGTTCACCTACCGATCGTTCACCTTCATCGTTTAATGTCCAGCCCACTGATTGTCTACCCACCAATAGTTTACCCAGCTATTGTTTACCTACCGATAGCTTACCCACCGATCGTTTACCCACCACCCGCCTGTCTCTTATACACATCTAGATGTGTATAAGAGACAGGCGATCGTTCACCTACCGATCGTTCACCTTCATCGTTTAATGTCCAGCCCACCGATCGTCTACCCACCAATATTTACCCAGCGATCGTTTACCCAATGATCGTTTACCCAGTGATTGTTTACCTGACGATCGTTTACCCACCACCCGCTTACCCACCGATCATGTACCCACCGATCGTTTACCTATAATCATTTATAAACAGATCGTTTACCCTCCGACCGTTTACCTCCTGGCTCACCATTGCCTACTGCCCAATCCATCGATCATTTACCTTCATCGTCCACTGCCTAGTCTTCACCCGATATTGTCCCACACCCTGTACCCATATCTATTCATCCCATGATTACCCGAGGAAAGGCAAGCATCTTCAAACCCAAAATTCTGTCCTCTCACACCCACAAAGACTGGTCCTTAACTGAACCTACACGATTCACTGATGCGCTCAAAACCACGCATTGGAACAAATCAATGAGTGATGAATTTATAACACTGATGAAAAATCAGACCTAAACTTTAGTTCCTTCGTCACCGTTGATGAACATTATAGGGACTAAATGGATATTCAGAATCGAACGGAGTCCCAATGACTCCATTCTATGCTATAAGGCACGACTCATAGCAAAAGGCTTTCACCAAAACCCGGGCATGATTTCTTCGAGACATTTAGTCTAGTGGTCAAGACGTCCACCATCAGAATCATCATTAGCCTTGCTGTATCCAAAGGGTGGCAATTGAGATAGTTACATTTCAATAACGACTTCCTTAATTGGGTCCTCGATGAAGAAGTTTACATGTGCCACCACAAGGGTTTGTTCATCCCCAACTACCAAATCATGTATGCCGCTTACACAAGGCCATATATGGCCTCAAACAAGTACCAAGGGCTTGGAACAACACACTGAAGGCAACGCTATGTAGCTGGGGATTTCAAAATGCTAAGTCTGATACATCTCTCTTCATATATCGCAACACTTCTGCCTTGATTCTTACTAGTATATGTTGATGATATAATTATTACCGGCACCGATCCACATGTAATCAACAAGCTTGTAACAGCCTTGGACTCCAAGTTTGCTCTAAAGGATTGGCCAACTCCACTACTTCCTTGGAGTCCAACTACATAATATCGCAAATGAAGTTATACTAAATTAGGAAAAGTATGTCAAGGACCTACTACACCGCCTTGACCTTGGAGATCTAAAACCAGCACCCTCTCCAAGTGTTCTGAACAAGCAACTCTCCATCTCCGATGGCACTCCCTTTGACGATCCCTATATCTATCGAAGCACGATTGACACCCTATAATACTTAACCACAATGAGACCTAAAATTACATATGCGGTTAATCATCTTAGTCAGTACTTAAAGAAACCTACGGACATTCACTGGCAAGCGGTGAAGAGAATACTAAGATATGTGAGTAGCACTCGACACTTTGGCCTCTACATTCAACAAGGGTCCGACCTATCTATTTCGGCCTTCTCCGATGCCGATTGGGCAGCCAATATAGACGATCGAAAATTAGTTGCTGCTTATTGCATCTTTCTTGGTGGTAATCTTATCTCCTGGTCCTCAAAGAAACAATCTGTTGTAACCCGGTCCAGTAAAGAGTCTGAATATAGAGCTCTAGCTCATGCCTCTGTAGAAATTATCTGGGTGCGACAACTAGTGTGTGAGATTGGTGTCAAACAAAAGTCGGCTCCAGTCCTATGATGTGACAACCTCAGCGCAGGTGCTCTAGCCATTAATCCGATTTTTCATGCGCAGACCAAGCACATTAAGACCGACATACACTTCGTTCCTCAAGTCCTCAGTGGTCAGCTTGATGTTCGTTATGTACCATCCTTCGACCAAATCACTGACTGCCTCACCAAGACCGTAACACACTCATAGTTCTTCCACCTTCGATCCAAACTCAGTGTAGTAGAACTACCCTATCGTTTGAGGGGGGATATTAATGATGCCAACACAGCCAGCCACGTCACCAAAGGCAAATCTACTTAGTAACTCCGTTAGCAATGTAAGACTTCATAAAATTATAGTCTTACCTTTTTACCAAAAGAATAGGTTGGTTACAACAAGTGTATAAGCATTTCTGTTGTTGAATTATTCTTGCATTCCCAAATTAGGGATTCCATTTTGTATAAATACAACAACTATGTATAGTTGAAAATACAAGAAAAATAGAAAGGAAAGGTTGGCGCGCTATTATCGTCCACCAAGTCTTCTTTAATATTATCGTCTACCTCATTGACGTTATCGTCTACCTTTTAACGTTATCGTCTACCTCTTTAATATTATCATCTACCGTCCCTTCGTATACCTCTTCAAAAGACAACGAGCGCTTTGACTTCCTGTGTCAGTCTGCCATCCCCTTTAATTCCCGTTTTTAACTTTGGGAAATTTTTTCCCCCACTCCTTCTCCCATTCCCCGCCTAATCAAGGAATCCCCGCCTCGTTTGGGGTGGAGCCTCGCGGGGCCCGTCCCCGTGAAAAAATTGGATATCTCTACCAGTGTCTTCCCAACCAGCACATACAAATACAAAGATAAATTTCTCTCTCTCGATACTAATTATGCTAGGGAAAGCAAATTTTCTCAGAATTGTTTTAGTATTTGAAAGTGGTTTGCTTGTTTTTTTTCCTTTTACCTTTGTTTTTCTTTCGTTTTTTTAAAGATTCAATACTTTTAAGTTTGTAAAAAATATAAATAATTAATAAAATAAAAACTAAATCTAATCTTTTTGAAAAAACCAATAGATTTCATTGGTTGAAAGATTTATGTTCTTTTCCAAATTTTCTTAGGTGATGAAATCAGTCACACATCTCCTAAAAAAAGAGAGAAATCATCTACGTGCTAACGCAGAAACTTTATAGGTACAGTTACAACATTTTATGGTTCATAAAAGATATTGTAAAATTATAGATGCACAAATAATAGTAGATGAGATAAAATGGCTCATATTCTTTGGATTATTAGATGATTTTTAATACTAAAATAATCAACAAATTCTGTAGATTTGTTAATTTGTAAATCAAGAAAAGAATAAGAGGCAAGGTATGAAAAAGCAAGAATGTAGGTAATACCAGTAATCACCCCATTTGGAATTAGTGAAATCAAAATCAAAATTATGGGTTAATAAAATAACAACATGGACAATTTAGCTAGAGAAATTGGATTAAATGACTCAATATGATGAACAGTGCAAGATAAGAGTTGAAAGAAATTAGATATACACAATCAGATGATACATAAATAAAATGGATTCTAAAGAAAGATTGGTTAATCAAATGAGATTACATATTTGAAGATTTTTTTATTCCCATTGATTGAGGAAGAACCTTGATACCGTTAAGAAAATCAGAATAAAATATATTTATTAATAAATACATATAAATAAGCATTGAGATGGCAAATGGGAGAATTCATTTGAGATAATTAAAAAAAAAGTACTACAACTATCAATTCACTTTTTGTATGGATTTTTCATTTTTGTCAAACACAGTTTCAAAACAACATTATTCTTCTAATTCATTCAATTTGAGATAATGCTAAAAAATATACAACTATACTTGATGTAAATCACCCAACAAGCATTTGGATGACAAATAGGAGAAGGAAAAAGAAAATTACAATTGAGGAAAAAAGAATGATGACTGAACAAAAAAAATAAAACATGAATTAATTGTGGTTGATCTTGAATTTGTTTCCTCTTGTAATTGTGATGTTCTAATGGTGGCGCAGAAGTGAGTCAATAAAAAAAAAAGAATGAGATTGATAAAAAAAAAATGAGTGAAATTTATGTATTAAAGAAAGATTATGGAAAAAAAATATTTATCGTTAAAAAGACACCTAATTCACAGAGAATCTAAAAGTGAAAGCTAGTCTTCAGTAGAATTTGAAAACAATAAGATTTAAAAAGTGATCTTAATTAATACCAAATGCAACCTAAGGATTTTATCTCGAAACAAAATTCCACCATATTCAACTAAAAAGGTAAGAGTAAAATCCAAATTTATCTGAACTTTAAGTTTACAAATTCAGGCAAAATCCAAAATTATCCAAATTTCATATCAAAATTAGTATTAGAATTGCCCTGAAATTTAGTTCAAAATTCTATTCTTATCCTAACCAAAATTTTGGATCGCAATTTCTTTTCAAATCATAAAATTTGGCCCGTTCCAAATTTATCCTAAAGTCAAATCCATTTCTTTATTTTTACACCAAATTAAATTGAGGGTAAGATTTTAAATTTGTTTAAAATTTGGGCATATTCTAAATTTTTATCTCAAACCAAAATTTATCGAGATTCAGTTACACCCCAAATTCTATTCTAAATTCAAGTCAAGTTTCGAGGTACCGACCAAATTTTATCCTGATGTCAAAACTTCAATATAATTTAAGAATGGCCTCAAATCAAAATATGGGCACACTCTAAGAATTCTTCAAATCAAAGTTTGGACATATTTCAAGCCAATATTCAGGTGAAATCCAAAATGTGGGATTGTTCGAAGTCAAAATTGTACTCTGGAAGGATTGAGTATACTCAAAATCTAAACAAAAACGATGGTTAGAATTTGAGATACTACTCAAATTTTAATTTGCAATTAAGGTTGAACATAAACTTTCTACTTTAGTTCAAATTTACTCTCAAATAAAAATTCAATACTAGGGGTAAAATTCATCTTTTGTTTACTTGGCGAACAGTGTGTCAAACAAATATAATTAAAATCAAAATTTTGAGTTGAATTATCATATTTTGATCAAGATGATGCATCAAATTAAAGGAGTCAAAATCATACTTTGATTTCAAACTATCTTTCTTGAGATTCACCCACCGCATAGGCGTGCATAAATCTTGAAAAGAGGACTTCTGTTAAATAAAAAATTTTGGTCAATTAAAATTTTCCTCGTTACTACAACGAACGCCCAAGCTTATTGTGAAAATTATAAATTGGATCGGGTTGTGTAATTAAAATCGCTCGAATCCAAGTCCAGACCAACTCAAGCTCATGACAGAAATTTGGGCAAAAAAATTAAAAAAGAAAAAAAGAAAAGAATGGGCCCAAGCCCAAAAATATTTGGACCTAAACCCATGTAAGGTCCATGGAAATCCTCTATAAATAGAGGTCTTATTCTTTCATTTGGAAGGAGTTTGAAGAACTGAATGAAGTTTCAAAGGTTGAAGCCCTGGAGATTTGAAGAATATAACTTCCATCAAACTCTAAAGACTGAAGCTATGAAGCTTTCAAATTCTAGAGATCGAAGCTTTAAAGCTCTGAAAACCTTAAGAATATAACTCCTTGCAAACTTTGAAGATATGAAGAAAATAACTCCTCTCAAACTCTTAAGATTTGAAGAATACAACTGCCTACAAGCTTTGAAGATCTGGAGAATACAATTCCTCCCAAGCTCTAAAGATCTAGAGAATACAACTCCTCTGAAGTTCCTGAAGTCATAAGCTCCACAACAAGCCAAAAGGCCGATCAGAAGATCAACAAACCATGTATTAGAGATTATACTCATTATATTAAAGAAATTAATATAAATACAAATTTCAAATTCCACGAATTAAATTCCACCGAAAATCTCGGATGAACAGATCTATTTCACAAGTAATATTTTACAAATGACCTAAACTTTAATTATATTCAGTAATAAGATTTTTGCGAATTTTTTGAACAATTTTAATATTGTATTACATTTTGACTCATTAAATTTTCGGATTATTTTATAATAAATTATTTAAACAAATTCAAACCGTATTTAGTTTTAATATATAATATATTCTATTTTGTAAATAAGCATTGAATGGACTATATTTTATAATTAAGGAAAAATGCTCAAACCACCTCATAAACTTTTAAATTGTTGAATTAATTCCCTGTGGTTTATTAAATGTTGCAATCATGTCCATTCACTTAGTTTGGAGTCCACGTCGAGGCTGATGAGAGTTGTTGCTAGGCAATGCTTGACGGAGGAGGCGTTGCAGCGGATCCATAATTGTGGAGAGAAAGAAAGAACAAACCCAAACCTAAAGTGATGAATTGGGTTGTAAAGTTTGCTTGGCTTTGTGCACTTTTTGGAACTAAAATCCATCATTTCATAGAGAGAAAATCTCATATATGGGTTTTGCAGTTGATCACGGAGAGAGAAAGAGGAGAAGTGATTTGATTTTTTCCTTCATTTTTTGCATACATGCAACTGATTTGATTTGAGAAGAATCTAATTCACTTTTTTCTGATCTTTTTATTTGTTTTTTGGCTGTTCCTCCATCTCCAGATTTTTGTTAACTTCATTTCGCTTTTGCAGCTCCGCTTTCTCTATATTTTGTCCACAAAATTTCTCAGTTTTACAGGATCTTTTTTTTGTCCGTTTCTCGTTTTTCCCCATTTGGGTTTTGTAGCCTCCCCTGTGTTTTTTATTTGCTTCATTCATTCCCCGTTTTTCATTTTCCTCCCTTCTGTTTTGTATTTTTAGCCGCAACACCTCCTCCATCAAGCATTGCCTCGCAACGCTCACTGGCATCGACATCGCCGGCCACATGAGAAAAACGCTTTTACATAAATTCATTTTCTGCCATTGAAATAGGTGAGAAGGTCCTTTTTTAGGAGAGAGATGAAGATTGAGTGAACGGACATGTTTGCCCTTTTGTAATTGAACATCAACTAATACAAAAGGACATAATTACAATACGTAATAAATTAGAGGGGGTTAATTGATTAATTTAAAAGTTCATTTGTGCGATTATAACAAAACCCATAGTTCAAGAGTGGTTTGGTAATTGAGCTACATTGTGTTATAGGTCTATTATATACTGTGCTTTAATCGTCATATTCTTATTAAGTTACATGTATATTTTACTTGATGTGCATTCAAATAAGTAACATATATTAAATATCTTTCAATATATATTTCAATTGATGCCTAGGAAGCTTTACATGTGTCGTGTTTTAATCTCTTTCTAATCCATATGTAACACACACACGCACGCATGCACGCAGGCCCAAGATTCGGGTTAGGATTCGGAATCCAGATTTGACAACTGATGGTCCCGACGTTCCCCTGCATCTCTTACGACCTAGATACATCGTCCTTACATGTCTTGAATACTTCTAGAAGTGAAAGTTGTCCCCACAAACCAATACGGATCCTTTCAGCATGCTTTGTTCCAAGGAAAATTCCCAGGAGCTCACCCACCATAGGATTATTCCAAGTTAACCATGCTTAATTTTGGAGTTCATATGAATGAGCCACTGAAATGGAAGGTGTATCTTGTTGGTATAGGTAATAACTTTCAATTCTTTTAAGTCTTTCTCAACCATACTTTCATGTCCTTAAGATCTCGCTCATTCGGATGTGATATCAGTTCATTCATGTACCCCTCCTAAACTCGGGTCATTACACAACTACTTATACTACTAAGTAGCACAAGCAGCAAGTCCGAGATCAAACCACAGAGAAGCTCAAATGTAGTTTCAAGCTAATTAGGATTTCTAGCTAAAGTGGTAACAAGGGAGGGTTTTTTGGAATGGATTGAGTGTTTAAAGCGATGAAAATGAAATGCGAAAACTTAAACTGCATGAAAATAAAAGTGAAAGAAAAATAAAAGAAATGCTTACCTCAGAATTTAGGATCCACCCAATGTTCGATTGATCATAGATTACTAAGGATTATCTCTTTTGATTTAATGTGCTTAGTTAACTTGTCTAGATAACCAAGGCAAGTGCCCTAATTACTAATTAATCATTCAATCAGAGTACATGCATGATTAATTGGGTTTGATAGCATCTATGGAAACCTCACATCTACTTTGATTAATTTCTTAATTAGACTAATTGATTAATTATTTGGGTTCGGTAGCGTCCAACAAGCAAACAATTGCATTAAGCTCGATGGGTTCAACTAAGACGATTAATAACATGGATAGCCTAAGTTATTAATCGTTTGTGTTCTTGAATTATCCTAGTCATGCAATGTGTAAAAGGGTTATTCTAAATGATCTAAAATTCACAACAAGCTGTTTTGGATTTTTGCCCTGGAGAGATTAAAAACACATTAGAGCATTCCTAATCTCTAGCAATCAAAGAATGAATGATGGTTGATCAAGTCTATCATACATCTAAGCATAGAAATTAAAATGCAATCAAGAACCATAGAAAATCAAGAGAAATATGGATTTAGAACAAAAATACTCACAATGGATCCATGAGTTTCACCTAGACCTAAGTTAGCTACTCGCTTTAGTCACAAGATTGGTCTAAGATAAACTTTGCAATCATCAAAATACTTCTAAAAAGCAAGAATTATAGAGGGAAGGAGAAGAGGAGAAGAAAAAATGGGATTGAAGGCTGAAAGTCCTGAGAGAGAATGACTTAAAAAATGGGCAAAAACCCTTATATGAAAGTGGCCAAGCATCGCTTCGCTCCAAGGTAGAGTCGCAATGCTGGCTTTTATTACTGCAGCGTAAGTCTTCAGTGTAGTGATGCCCAGATTTATGTGCTCGCGCACACGCACATTTTTGTGTCCATCAAACTTCGAAACTTTACAATGCTCCAAGGCAGCATTGCGACACTCCCTGAATTGATGCCCTTAGGTTAGCATTGTAAGGTACAACCTAAGGGAGAGAGTAACAGCCTGACTTTAGGGGTAATTTGGTCATTTTCCTTTCTTTCTTCATGGTTAATGCTATGAAGCTGCGTTTTGGTTCTTTTTTGTCCCGCTTCATCTCTGATGGTCTGTTCTACCTCTTAGTTGCTCAATACCTACAAAATAGCATAATAAACACGTAAAATCCATGAACAAACCTAAATTAAGCTAGGGAAAATAACACCTTTATGATGTTATCAAAAACCCCTAACTTAATACTTGATCGTCCCTACTTTGGCTCAAAGACCAACCACTTATTAGGTTTGATATCCTAAATCTCGTGGTCTTGTAGTTTGTAATTGTATTTGTACAAAAGTTTTATTTATATAATAAAATAAGAGGTATTTTATTCGAAATTTAGTTTCATTAACCCAAAATCAACAAACTAAGCTCCAAGGTATTTTATTCGAAATTTAGTTTCATTTAAAACCCCAAAATCAACAAACTAAGCTCCAAGGTTATCTGCTATAACTTAAACATGTATGTGGTGGACATACAGGTGGATCATGTTTAAGTGATAACCTGAACAGTTTGTAGTAAATGGATAAACTGGTACCTTATCCTTGTGGTATTACGGATACGACCCGCTTTATAGTTGTTACAATTGTTGTAAAGTGCTACAAATGATTTGATCCTAATCATTCATGTGGAGACATGTAATTGAGGGGTATCATATACAAAGAGTTGTATAAGATCGGATCACAAAATGAATAGTCTTTCTTTATAACACCGTTGCTAGAAGTGACTTACATTTCACCAGGATAACCATAGGTGACTTGGTGATTAATTAATTAATATAGTGGAATTGGTGATTAATTAATTTGATATTAAATTAATTAGAATTAATTAAATTATTAATTAATTATTAATTATTAATTTTATTAGAAAAATTAATTATTGAATTAATTTTTGTAAAATTAATAAAAACTAAATTTTAATTAAAGAATTAAAATTGAAAATTTATTTTTTAAGTTTTAATTTTGGAAAAGTTTCAAAATTGGAAAAAAAATTGAAAAATTAGAAATTGAAAAGTGGGATTTTCCCATTTCTTCAACCTAGTAGCTCGATCATGGTTCTGCTATATTTACAGCTCAAATTCTCAAGCTTGAGCTGAAATTCATGTAGAAGGTTTGTTGCTTGAATGTCATGCAATATAAACTTCAGTTTTGAGACGGAAGTCGATGATGCAACAGTTGCAAAATTTGCTGGAAATGTGTGTTGAAAAACAGATCTTCAAAAGGCTGATAAACCAATCCTACTCCTTCATTTTCCCTAATTCAAGCTTGTTTTGAATCCCACAACTCAATCTAAGGCACCAAGAGAATAGTAGAGAAGACTTTGTGGTGGTTCACATCCAAAGGAATTGAGGATTGCAGTTAGAATTCGTGATTCAAATGTACTTCAAAGGTTAGTGTTGAAACTCTACTTTTAGTTTATGAGCATGCTGAGTTTGAAGCCAAAATTAATAATTTAGAATGCTTAATGTGTTGGGTTTGATGCCCTAAATCTCATAGGGTCCTATAGTTTGTAAATGTATTGAACAAACTTATTGTCCATTTAATAAAATATATGGTATTTTATTCCATATTTTCTGTTGCATTAACCACAAACCAATAAACTAACATCCAAGGTTATCTTGTAACTTAAACATGTATGTAGAGACATATAGGTGAATCATATTTAAGTGATAACCTAAATGGTCTATAGTAGAGGGATAAGGCTTGGTACCTTGTCCTAGTGACACTATGAGTATGACTCGGTTTGTAGGTGTTACAATTATTGTAAAGTGCTACAAATGATCTGATCCTGATCATTCATGTATAGACATGTGAGTGGGGATATTCTATACAAAGAGTTTGTATAAGACTGAACCATGAAATGTTTAGTTTCATTATATAACACTGTTCATAATATAGACTTACATTTTACCAAAATGACCATAGGTAACATGACCTGAATCCTGAGTGAGTTGTGAACTCCTGTCTATGGGGGCGGTCCTTTGATTTGTATCGATGAAAATGGCCAGATCGTCGACTCAACAAGCCTACCATTTTGGGGATTCATCTGATTTGGGAGCTAGGAACACAACTACACAAGAAGGAATTCTCTTCACGGACCGGAGGTCGGGGTAAGTAGATAAATTGCTCCCTTAAGGGCTAATTCCGGGGTTTGAACAATGTGGCACCACACCCTCTCCTTACCCGACAGGGGTTTAGTCATAGTTAGACTATAATTTATTGTTCATTAAAGGAATCAGTGGTACTTAAGAAGTTAGATGTAACTATAAGAGCAAAACGGTAATTTTGGCCTAGTTGTACTTACGAGCAATTTATGAAGGGTCATCATACTATTGATTGGTTATATCCAATGGACACATAAATATATCTGTAGTGCGAAGAGTGCAGCTATCGGTCTTTAGTGGAGTGCCCGACAATTAACATATGGTGAATAATTTAATTAAAGAGTTTAATTAATTATTCATGTACTGTTGGAGTTTCAAGCTATAGGTCCATGAGGTTCCCTTAGTAGCTCAATAGGATTAATTGAGAATCATTTTTCAATTAATTTCAATTGTTCAAATTAGTAGAGGAATTTAATTATATATGATATAATTAAGTTATTTTAATGATATGTGATATAATTATTATAATGTATTTGATACATTATAGCTTTAGTGAGAGGAAATAAATGTTTGAATATGATTCAAATATTATTAACATGAATTGGATACATAATTGTTAAATTTAATATAAATGTGATTTATATTAAATATCATATAAGAGAGAAAAGAAACTATAAGTTATACTGTATGTGATATAATATTAAAATTATAGGTTATATGTTATATTTTATATTAACATATAATTTAATATATATATTATATGATAAGTTAGTTGTCATATATATATATATTAAATGTTATTTTTAAAAATAAGGAAGAGATTTACAATTCTCTTCCCCTTCTTTTCTCTCCATTCACGTTGGGTGGTTATTATATTTAGCACGTTGAAAAAGAGAGTTTCTTCTTCTTGATTGAGATTAGGAAACAACAGAAGAGTTTTGTGTGCGAGTCTCAATTATTAGTAAACAATCTCAACCCTTCTTCCTCTCTACTCAAATTTTGTTCCCTCAATCCAAAATAGTTAGAGCCCACCACCTCTGGGTTCTCTACCTGAGAATACCGAAGAAGCCTTTGTGGTAGTATTCGTTATCTTGATCGAGGTGTTCTTGAAGAAAAGTCTTCTAAGGTAAGTTTTTAAAACGTAATTCTATAGCATGTTGTATTTTATGTAAATGCATATCTTGTTCTTGATTTTCTATAAAATTTACATTTAATGAAAAATGGATTTAGGATGATCTATCTTCTGCTCACGATTCCCTTCAATTTGGGATCCTTCAATTGGTATCAGAGCCAGGTTGCTAGTTTACTGATCCCAAATTCCATTTTTTTGTTGAATCGATTTTACAGTGATGATGAGTTTTACTCTTTCTACATTCATTTTAATGTTCATGCCATGAATGGTTTTGAATGTGGTTTTGTTGATGGATTTTTTGGGATAGGATACTTAGTTTTAAGGCTTAATTTTGTTTACGAATTTGGTTTGTAAATGCCCTTATTTTGGGCATAATTATTGCTATAGAATCTATATTTTTTGTTTTGAGTCACTCGTGATGTTCATGGGGAGCTTTAAAGAAGAAAAGAAGAAGATGAAACAGTTTTACACGATCGTGAAGCTTTTTCTAAACAATCATGTAGCTTTTGCTACACGACGTGTAGCATTTTCTAAACAATCGTGTATCTAATGCTACAAGATCACACAATAAGTTTTCTACATGATTACTGCAGAGAGTTCGTTGAAGGGCGGTTCGGTTCGAGCAGTTTGAGGCCTGGTTCACCTGTTTCAAATCGGATGACTCTTATGCTGTAATAGTTAGCTTCTTAAGTTTTCTTTTAGGTGTCCTATCCTGGTCCATTAACTGTTTATATTAAATATACATATGATATATATTTTTTTATTATATGTCATATTGTATTTCATATAGTTTTAAAACCCACCATAGGTTATGCATTTATATTCATGCATCATTTTATATTATAAGTGTTATAATATATGTATATGCATGATTTAAATTATTTAGCATGCCCATGCATCATATAGTATAAATGTTATAGTATATGTATGCATGCACTATAGCATATCCATGCATCATTTATATTGTAATTGTTGTAATATATGGTTGAATGTATGTATGGAAAGTATGCTATAGTATTATTCATTACCTAGTTATATAATTGTTATATTAGTAATGAATGGAGATCGCATGAAGCATGACACTACCTTAGGTTAAATTATAAATGTGATGATTAACTGAATTATGTCAAGCATGTAATGGATGTTTTAATTGTTTCATTTATTTGTAATCGTTATAACTAAATGAAATTAGAATTAAAATCTATAATTAAGTGTTGCATGCAAACCTCAGGTTATAATTATTTTTAAAATTATTTTAAAATATGATTGAGATAGACCTAAGATCATATTTCTAATGAGATTAGAAATCTTAGTTTAATCTTGTAATCGGTTTAGTAGGATTAAACTGATTCTTAATAAAAGATTAAATATATAACAAATGTATATATAAGGGACCTTTTGTCTAAGGCGAGTTCTTGCTAGGTTGGGGTACTTAAGTTGATGGAAACGTCGCACCCCTACCTGGAAAGGTGAATTAGATATATTTGTTACATGCATGCAAATTTGATCAAAGCCTGTTAAAGAGTTTAAGGAGACTTCAATCAAAATTATTTAATCATCAAAGACAAGCATTGTTTTTTAGCAAATTAAAAAAACACTTAGATAATTTCAGTAGCCAGATTTTTCTTAAGTTAATTAACCTTAGGTAAAACACTCAGTTGGAGGAAAATGAGATATATGATACTTTATTTTATCCTCTACACGTTTCTCCCTGTAAATTCAAACCGTGAGATCTACACTCGATCTCGAGGCATCATGGGTGTCCCCCTATGGATGGAATTTGGGTAGGTCAATAACAAGGTGAATGGAGAGAGTGTTTATAATAAGTGGGAGCAGAACGTGTGATAGCACATCCCTCGGTTTCTCTCATTAGGTTAAATAAAGTTTCATGCATCGCCTCGTGGCATCGTAGGTGTCCCCCTAAAGGATGGCAGTATTGCATGATGCTTTATTCAAATCTCCAGAAACGGATAGTGTTGCTTTAATTTCATGTACCAATCGCTTTTTTCCTATGGTTGGCTCATTGGGCGGAACTCTAGATCCTAAAGTGAGGGGTTACACTTGCATAGAATTGTTAAGGGTGTTAACAAATTTTGGACCGAACAATGATGACTGTTAGTTGAAGTGACAAGGTGTTGTTTCTGTCTAATGGTTGATAATGTCTCATTTCAGTGAAGGGGCACTTGATCACCCTACGGTGACTTCTGTCCTGCCTCACTGAAACATCATTGCAAAATAGATGTAACTTAGGGTACACTAGATTATTTTGCTAAAAATCTGATTGGTTGTCATAAGTGGTTTAATGCAAGTAGACTAAATGTAAATAGTTTGTTCTTTTTCAGTAAATTCTTTAACATGGCTACCACTACTTTAAGTTTACTCGCCGCGGATAAGTTAACGGGAGAGAATTACGCTAGTTAGAAAAATTGCTACATGATCGTGTAACAAAAGCTACAAGATCGTTTAGCAAAAGTTGCACGATTGTGTAGCTGTAGCTACAAGATCGTGTAGACTTTGCTACACGATCATGTAGCATTTACTACAAGACCGCGCATCCATTTTGCTACACGATTGTTGCAAAGAGTTTGCTGAAGGGCAGTTTGGTTCGAGCGGTTCAAGGCTTGGTTCACCTGTTTCGAACTGGATAATTAAAGATTATGTAATAATTAGCCTTTAATTTTCCTTTTAGGTTTCCTATCCTGGTCCATTAACTATTTGAATTAAATATACATATGATGTATGTTTTTTCTTATATGTCATATTGTATGTCATATAGAATCAAAACCCACAATAGGTTATGCACTTAATTTTATGCATCATTTATATTATAAGTGTTATAATATATGTATATACATGATTTAATTTTATAACATGCTCATGCATCATATAATATAAGTGTTATACTATATGCTTGCATGCATAAATAATAAAGTCCTGCATCATTTATATTACAATCATTATAATATAAAGTTTGAATGTATGCATGTGATGTATGTTATTTAATTTCATTACTTTGTTATATATAAGTGTTATGTATATGTAGTGATGAAATGAACATTGCATGATGCATGACATTACTTTAGGTAATCTTATAAACGTTATAATTTTATAAAGTATGTCAATTAATGCAATATAGGTTTTAATTTGTTTCATTTACTTTATAAGAGTTATAAATAAATGAAATTAGAAATTAAAATCAATAACAAAGTGTTGCATGCAAACTTAGGAAAAATCATTTTTTAAAATAGTTTTAAAATATTATTGAGATAGACCTAAGTTTACAAATTTCTAATGAAATTAGAAATTAGATTAATCTTTTTTAATCGATTTAATAGGATTAAATTGATTTTAATAAAAGATTAAAATTGTAGCAAATATATCTATAAGGGACCTTTTGTCTAAGGCGGGTTTTGGCTAGGCTGGGGTACTTAATATGACGGAAACGGAACACCCCTACTTGGGAACCTACTTGGAAAGGTCAATTGGATAGATTTTCTACAAACATGCAATTGTTGATTAATATTTGTTAAAGTGTTTAACGAATATTGATCAAAATTGTTTAACTTTCCAAAGTAAATGTTACTTTTAGGCAAACAATCACTTAGTAAAAATAATTAGCCGTATATTTCCTAAGTAAATTAAACTCTAGGTTGTTAAAATACTCAGTGGGAGGAAAATATGTATATGATACGTCATTTTTCCACTCACATTTCTCCCATAATATTCACATCGTAAGACTCATGCTTGGCCTTAAGGCGCCTTGGGAGCATCCCCCTTCGAATGGTGTTTACATGTTCAATATCAAGGTAAATGGAGAGATTATTTATAGTAAGTGGAAGAGGGATGTGTGTCAACGTATCCTACGGTCTATTTCATTGGTTTGTATTGTGAGACCTTCTTGCACGACCTCGAGGCACCCTAGGAGCGTCCCCCTTCAGATGGTTTGTGCAGTAGGTAAATATCAAAGAACTCCATAAATGGATAGGATCGCTTTAGTTTTTGTCCCAATCTTTCAGTTAGCTCATTGGGGCAGAACTCTAGGATCTAAAATGAAAGGTCACACTTATGTGAAATTATTAAGTAAGTTAATGATTTCTTGACCGAATAAATGATGACTGATCGTTATAGGAATAAGAGATATTCTGGTGTAATGATTGGTTGAGAGTGTCTCAATTTAGTGAAGGGATAACTGATTACCCTTCGGTGGATTTTGTCCTGAATCATTAAAGCTCGTTGCAAAATTAGATGTTAAATGGGGTTCATTTAGATTTTGCTAAAACTAATTGGATTTTATAATAGCTATGCTAAAATCTAATGTAGATTAATGTGTTTATTTCTCAGCAAATATGTCAAATAGCGTTTTTCTGTTACTTTCCTTTTCTAGTTTGACCGATTTTTAATTACACGACATGGAAAGAATCCATTAAAACGTTTTTTGTGGTAAACAACCTCAAAATTGTCATGATTGAGAATTGTCCTCAAATCCCAACCCTTGATGCACCAGAAATGTTCATAATGCATATGAGTTGTGGACAAAGGCTAATTCGAATGCCCGATTTCACATTTTAGCAAGCATACCTGATGCGTTGGCCAAAAGGTTTGAGAACATGGTCATTGAACATGAGATCATAGAATCAATGTGAGAATTGTTTTAATGAAAGTTCTCACTATTCAAGCAAAATGGGGTTGATGACAATAAAACCAGTAGTATCAGTTCCCAAGATAGTCTCTAGTCTATATTGAATGTCAAGGAACTAACAGAGAAAGCAATTGTTGCCAACTCTTATGAAGTTCATCGATGAGGATTTTCCTTTGAGATGAAACTTAGAGTTTATGATTTGGGTTCTGGAGCTAATCCCACTACTCTCCAGAAAAGGAAGAACTCCAAAGAAAATAAATTTAATTTATTTTTCTTGGAGATATGCTTAGTAAAGAATGATGATTCTGCATGGATAGTTGATTCAGGATGTACTAACCACACGTGTTCTTCCCATCAAGGATTTAATTCCTATAAATAGTTGAAAGTTGGAGAGATGACTCTTAGAGTCTGTACTGGTGAGGGCATTTCAACTGTTGTTGTAGGCAGGCTTAAGTTATTTTTGGACAAGAAACAATATATGTTATTAGATAAGTATATCTAGTTCCTTATATCAAGAGGAACCTAATTTCTGTTTCCTGTCTAATTGAACAAAAATATTCCATATCATTCTCTGAGAATAAAGTGTTTATTTTTAAGAATGAAATGGAGTTAGGTTTTGGTTCAATGGAAAATAACTTATATGCACTAAGGTCGTTAGTCATAAAATTTGTGCTCAATATTGAAATGTTCAAAACAACAACAACTGTAAAAAGACCGAGAATTTCTCCTAAAGAAAATGCCCATCTTTGGCATCTAAAACTAGATCACATCAATCTTAATAAGATTGAGAAGTTGGTGAAAAGTGGACTTCTAAATAGTTTAGAAGAAAACTCTTTACCAGTATGTGAATCATGCCTTAAAGGCAAAATGACCAAATGACCTTTTACTGAAAAAGGTTATAGAGCCAAAGAAATCTTGGAGCTTATTCATTCAGACCTTTGTGGTCCAATGAATGTAAGAGCACGAGGTAGATATGAATATTTCACCTCTTTCATAGATGATTGTCTAGATTTGGGTATCTATACCAAATGCAACATAAGTCTGAAGCTCTTGAAAAGTTCAAGGAGTACAAGACTGAAGTTGAAAACTTATTAGTTAAAAAGATAAAAACAATACGATCCGATCGTGGTGGGGAGTATATAGACTTAAGATTCCAAAACTATATGATAGAACATGGAATCACGTCCCAACTCTCAGCCCCAGGTACACCTCAACAGAATGGTGTATTAGAAAGGAGAGACAGAATCCTATTGGACATGGTTCGGTCTATGATGAGTTATGCTCATCCCCAAACCCTGTTGGACTACAGTTTATATTTTGAACAACGTTCCCTCAAAGAGTATTTTTTAAACACGTTTTGAGTTATGGAGAGGTCGTAAAGGTAGTTTATGCCACTTCAGAATTTGGGGATGTCTAGCTCATGTGCTTATGGCAAACCCCAAAAAGTTGGAATCTCATTCAAAAGTGTGCCTATTTGTAGGTTACCCCAAGGAAATGAGAGGTGGATACTTTTATGATCCAAGTGAGAATAAAGTGTTGTATCGAAAAATGCTACCTTCTTAAAAGAAGACCACATTAGGGATCATAAACCACGAAGTAAACTGGTTTTAAGTGAGATTTTTAATGAGACTGCTTAGACTTCAATAAGATTTGTTGAACAGACTAATAGATCAACAAGGGTTGTTGATGTTAATTCATCTAGTCATCCATCTCAAGAGTTGAAATTGCCTCGACGTAGTGAGAGGGTTGTGAACCCACCTATACGGTACATGGGTTCAACAAAAGCCCAAAACATCATAATTGATGATGGAGTTGAGGATCCATTATCTTATAAACAAGCAATGGAAGATGTTGACAAAGATGAATGGATTAAAGCCATGAATCAAGAAATGGAGTCTATGCACTTCAATTCTATCTAGAAGCTTCTAGATCAACCTGATGGGGTAAAACCTATAGGTTGTAAATGGATCTACAAGAGGAAAAGAGGTGTAGATGGAAAGGTACAGACCTTTAAAGCTAGATTTGTAGTAAAGGGTTATACCCAGGTTGAGGGAGTGGACTATGAAGAAACTTTCTCACCTGTTGTCATGTCAAAGTCTATCAGGATTCTCTTGTCCATAGCCATATATTATGACTATGAGATATGACAAAAGGATGTCAAGACTGTCTTTTTGAATGGTAATCTTGAATAGACCATATATATGAATCAACCAGAAGGATTCATTGAACAAGATCAAGAGCAAAAGGTTTGAAAGCTTAATTGGTCTATTTATGGACTGAAACAAACATCTCGATCTTGGAATATAAGATTTGATATTGCAATAAAATTTTGTGGTTTTGATCAGAATGTTGATGAGCCTTGTGTTTACAAGAAAATCATCAGCAGCTCAGTTGCTTTTCTTGTGCTGTATGTGGATGATATCCTACTAATTGGGAATGACGTAGGTCTTCTAGTTGATGTGAAGAAATGGCTAGCCGCCCAATTCTAAATGAAAGATTTGGGAGAGGCGAAATTTGGTGTAGGGATCCAAATTATAAGGGATCGTAAGAACAAAATGTTGACCTTGTCTCAGGCATCGTCTATTGATAAGATGCTTGTCAGATACTCGATGCACAATTCCAAGAAGGGTTTATTATCTTTTAGGCATGGAATTGTATTGTCTAAGGACCAGTGTCCTAAGGCTCCTCAAAAGATTGAGGAAATGAGACGAATTCCCTATGCATCGGTTGTTGGTAGCCTTATGTATGCAATGTTATGTAATAGACCTAACATTTGCTATGCAGTAGGGATTGTCAATCGATATCAGTCCAATCCAAGATTAGATCACTGAACGACGGTCAAAATGATCCTTAAGTATCTTCAAAGAACGAGCATATTTCTAATATGGCCTTCAACACCACAATAATGACATATAGGCACAAAGTTAGATTTAACATGCTTAGACACAAACTTGGGCATATTAAGTTTAGGCATATTATGAGATGCTTTAATAAATATAGTTTTAGAACTTGAAGGAGTAAAACATTCATCAATTTAGCCTAAACCTCTTTTATCACCAAAAGGCTTGCTTACTTCAATTATCTTGTCTAATCTTTGAGCGCCTATTGTCAACTTTTTAATAGATTCTTTAGCCTTATCAAGTTCTTGAAAAGCACTAATTCCTTTTCTTTAAGTAATTTAATCAAATTATCTTTTTCACAACTATCATGCTCAAGAAATTTAACTTTGTCAAGCAAGGCATTTTTCTCATCACAATCAAAAGCATACTTGTCACAAGAGATTCATTTCATCAATATGCATAGCATTATGTTCATTCTCTTTTAAGTAAGCAATTTCTTCAAGTAAAGACTTATTTTTACTAGACAAAACATTGTATTTCTTTTTAAGCACAATATACTTAGAACTAAGTTTTTCTAAATCATTTTGCATATTTTCAAAAGCTTCGAACAATTCATTATAAGAAAGAGGTTCTAGAGTTACCTCATCATTTTGTTCATCCTCTTTGTCACTATGAGCCATGAAGCAAAAATTGGCCACTTCTTCATTATCACTCCCACTTTCGCTTTCATCGCTATCATCCCAAGTAGCTTTCATTGCTTTCTTCTTGGATTTCTTGGATGATTTGAGAAAAGGACAATCGGTTCTAATATAACCCGGCTTCTTGCATTCATAGCATATTACCTCATCCTTTTTGCTCTTTTCACCTTTTGACTCTTTTTTATTGGAGAGATGCTTCTAAAATTGCTTCTTTCTCTTGATGAAGTTCTTATACTTACGTGAAAGATAGGCAACATCCTCTTCATCAAGGTCATCTTCATCTTGGGAGTCAACTTCTAAAGAGATGGTTTTTAAAGCTATACTCTTTTCTTTCTTTTTCTTCTCATCCTCCATGTTTTTCTTAATCTTTATCTCATGCGTCAACAACGAGCCCATGAGTTCATCAATGGAGAGAGACTTGAGATCCTTTGCCTCTTGAATGGCAGTGACTTTAGGCTCCCTTATTTAGGCAAAGACCACAATAGCTTCTTTATCTTCTCAAGATTTGAGTACTTTTTCCCAAGTCCTTCTAAAGCATTGATAATGTTAGTAAATCTAATAAACATATCGAAATAGCTTCATTTTCATCAATTTTAAACATTTCATATTGATGAACTAACATGTCAATCTTTGTTTCTTTTACTTGACTAGTTCCTTCATGAGTAATTTCTAATTTATCCCATATCTTATTAGCGGTTTTGCAAATAGACACTCTATTATACTCAACTTCATTCAAAGCACAAAATAAGCAATTAAAAGCTTTGGCATTTAAAGAGCATGCTTTCTTTTCATTTATTGACCATTCTTCCTTAGGTTTTATAGTGCTAACACCATCAACATCTTTTGTTGGAATTTTAAAACATTCCTCAACAATATCCCATAAATCATAACCAATAGAAAGCAAGAAAAATCTCATTCTATTTTTTCATAACTATAATTAGTACCATTAAAGAAAGGAGGCTTTGTAATAGATTGATTATCAGTAAAAGGGATAAAACCTAAAGTTGCCATAGCTCAAAAACAATTAAGTTTATCAAGAAATAAATATTTCAAGAAGAGCAACCCGCTCTGATACCAATGTTGGATCGGTATGGCAAGCCTAGAGGGGGGTGAATAGGGTTTAATTAAACTTTTTTTTCTAAATTAACCCAATTAAACTAATTAATACATTTTTTATAAATAATAAAAAAAATCAATTTATGGAACAAATAAGATGACAAAAATGAGATAATTTAATTCTATCAAATTTTAGCAAATAAATAAGAACAAACTAAAACATACAATAAATTGCTTAAATTAATTGCCAAAAAAAAAAAAGGAAAGAGTTAGAGAAGAAGACACCGTAATTTTTATAGTGGTTCGATCAAACTCGACCTACTCCACTCCCCAAGCGCCTCTTGGGAATTTGAATAAAATTTTTCTGACTTTTTCCACGGATTAGAGCTCAACCGTTACACCACCGCTCCTTTTACGGGTTCAAGAGCAAACCCGATCCTTTCCACGATTTAGAATCAAACCGTTACAAATGTTGGAATTTTTGGAGGATTATGAAATGTAAAATTTGTTGGTTTAAAAATTGGAGAGGAAGATGGTTTAAATAAAGATGGAAAAATTTTTAGAAACCACAATTAATTTGGACCATTGGATTTTGGAAAAGAAAAATTAATGGTGGAGATTTTAAACTAAACTAGTCGTTAGATACAAACAAAATATAATATTAAACTCATTTTCTTTTGAAATTCATTTTCTTTTTAAAATTAATCCAAAAAATAAAAAAACATACCATGTGTCAAAAACTAGCCATTAGACACAAACATAAAATAATATTAAATTCATTTTCCTTTTAATTCATTTTCTTTTTAAATTCATTCTCTTTAAAGTCGATCCAAAAATAAAAAATATATCATGTGTAAAAAACTAGCCGTTATACACAAATATAAAATAATATTAAATTTCTTTTCCTTTTAAATTTCTTTTTAATTTCAATTTTTTTATTTTAAATCAATCCAAAAATCAAAAGTCCATCATATGTTAATCTCTAAATGATCCACCATTCAACCAATATGCTGCCACATGTCTACATGCAAATGGTCTGGTTATGCCAATCATCCACCACGGTATTTTCTCCATAGACTTGTTTCGGTCATATTGTCTTGTTTTAGCTCTGATTTAAGTGATTCAAGAGGTGTTGGAATTGTTGTTCCGAGCTCTAGGCTATGGACATATTAAAACACTAAGATTTTCAGTAATTAAAATTTGAGTTTGTTATCATCAAAACATTGATTAATTAATTAATTAAAATTAATTAATTTGAGATTAAGAGCCAAAAAGCTAACAGCAAGCCTTTTGTCAACAAGTCCTTTCGCTTCTCAAAACATTCTCGTTTTCTAAACTAGCAATGCATTAGATGCTTTCTTTTTAAACAAGATGTAGGTAAGAAAATACGAATTCTGGACCCCCCATGCGTTGTTCCAGGTATCCTACTTTCGTTTTGGTTTGCCCTCAAGGGTGTCATGCGAGCATCCAACTACGGGTGAGAGCCCTTCACAACTGAACTCATATCTAAGCTTGTATGTGTTTTAGGATACAATTTCTTTAAGCTAGATAGTGGAGTTTTGGAATGCGTTGGTCTAGAAGACTTAACTTCGTTTTGGCTTACACCCACGGGTATCATGCGAGCATCCAACTACGGCTAAGTGCCTGTTCCAATCTAACTCTTACCAATTTGAGGTTTTCTTTTCTAAAGTATTGGCAGAGGAGTTTGTGTATTACATCCTTGTATTTTGTTTCTTCTTCTCTTTAATATTTTTGTTTGTTGAATTTATTTGATTAACATGTCTTAACTCGGACTTCCCTCACCCCCCAAATTTTGGAGATCAACAAAATCCTCATTGCTAAAAGAGAAAAAAAAATCAAAAAGACTTTGAGAATTTCAAAAGGAGGTTTGAGTTAGGGCTTGAATAAGTCAGAAAGAAAGCATGTACTTGATTTTTAGAGAAGTTCAGACTTAGTTGATTTTCTTAATGCCTACTCTATACTTATAAATTTTGCATATTAGTAATATCATTGAGGTAAATCAGAGCATAAGACAAGAAAAATACCCAAAGAATAAAAAGAGTATGCTAAAGACAAATGCAAGGATGAAAAATGATAGAAATTTCATTCATTTCATCGATAGGCCAGCTATGGAATAACAAAAACAAAATAAACTATTACAAAAGGTCAATGGACAAAACGAAATAACCAACACCCCTAAATTTTCACTGTGTTGGTGCGTCATCCTTGCATTCATCTGCAGGGTCTTCATCCATGAAGCGCAGAGGGTTCATTAGGTGGGCAGGCAGAGGTGGTAGAGCAAACATCCCTATCAGTATCTGGTTGATGTATTGCATTGTAAAGATGAACTGGTCCTGCATTCTTCTTGTTTGCTACCGCATGTAGTCCCTTAGAACCATATTCTGATGCTGAAGTGTTTTTATGGACGTAGCCAGTGGTCTAAGTTGATCGCTAATGAACGCCTTCAACTCATCATGATTGGCACTTGTTGGAGGTGGTGTTGGTTCTTTAGTTCTTCCAACTGGGTCTTCTGAGCTTCTTGCGTTACTTGTCCCTAACCCAGTTGGTTCAAAGATAGTTGGAGGAGGGATGAAGGTTGGAATTGGAGATGGTAAAGGGGAAGGAAGAAGACTAAGGATTTCTTGATCTAAGTTGGTGTCACCATGGTGCATTTGATCAAGAATCTCGTCATCTCGCGAGGCCAAAGGTGAGTTTCGAATAGGCAGGCTCAAGTCTGGCCGTACTTCTTCTTCTGTCAACACATGCTTCGCTTCAGATCCTTGTTCATTTTCACAAGCAACATCATTGTGTTCAACATTTTGGACGCATCTTCTTTTGGGGACGCGTTGGGAAGAGCGAGGTCTTGTTGCTGCAGTCTTAGGAGGTAGATAGGCTGATTTGGCGAACTACAAAGCAGACGCTTGATTAATTTGGTGTCATGAGACCATCAATCTCCTCATACTCATCCCCCAAATGAATGCCGCTTGCGTTCACATAGCACACAGATCAGCAAAGGAAGTAAAGTTGGCCTTGTGATTTTGCTTTGATGTCCTTGATCTAATCCACGATCATCATCCCTATGTCTAGTGGGATGGTTCATGATGTAGTAGATGGCTAGGACGCGTTCTCTTAAAATCGTTTCATCATACGTTGTTGGCATGATACAGTTCTTAATCAAATATAACCATAGGTTTGCGTCCAGTATGAGGTTCTCGGAAGCTAAAATCATCACTCCAGTTCTTGAAATTTGCCAATTACTTCCAGGTTTGGCCACTACTCTTAATGCATCTTCTAAATGGTTGGAAGTTGGTTGCTCCAAGATACTATTCCATTCTGCGTCTGGATTACTCTCGATGTTGAACACTTCATTGATTCTGTTCGTAGAGAAGCACACCAGGATATCATCTACAAGCATTGTATTCTTCTCTTCATCAAACTCACTACTGTAAAAGCAGCAGACAAGGTTGGGCCAAATCCTTGTGGGCCCAACGTAAAGTTAACGCCAGCCATTTGCATCCACAGTGTTTGTTATATAAGCAGGCAATGGGTTGCATTTAGGGAAGAAGCCTTTCTCTGTAAGGATGTCATTGAACTAATGCTTCCCCCCTCCCTCTATTCTTCCTAGGTGACGCGGTTGTCACCTTGCGTTTCCTCGCTTCATGCGTTCTGGCTTCTCGCGCGAGCTCCCTTAGCTCATTTTCTAATTCTCTTTCAAGGGCAGACTTCCTTTGCCCTTGGTGTGCTGGCCTATACCTCTCTAATTCCCTTTCCATGGTTCTTGAGACAGAGCTAGCCTCATGAGTTGCACCTTCAGGTCTAGGTGCATGATGCTCTTCTTCATCATCCTCTAAAATCAACTTTTTTTTTCTTTTTGACGACCCTTCATCCGCATTGGTTTGTTGAGGCTGCGATGCATCTGGGCCAACCTCCCTTTCTCTCTCTTCATTTTCTTCTTCTTTTAACTCAGCTTCGAGCATCATCACATACCGCATACCGCTCCGCCTCATCTTCAACTTCGAGTGATGCGTTGGTTGGGTCAGAATGCACATTTGATCCACATCAAATTGCACCTAGTTTAGGCTTGCTAAAATTACCCCAAAGACTTCATGCCCATCCCTTCGAGCCAGCTCTAAAGGATTAGCAGTATTGCACTCTGATGGAGGACTGTCAGAGTTTGGTTTAGGTGATGTGGTCGGTCGGGTGCCAAATGAGGTATGCGGTGACCTAGTGGATGATATGATGATGGGTAAGGTTGGTTGAATGGGTTGGCTAGATGGTTCCATTTCGATGGGGAAGATTGTGGCTAAGGGTTGGATGGAAAGAGGGGCAATGGGACACACGATAGGTGATGGAGCAGTGTGAAGATGTGCTGGGGTAGGGTCTTGCAATGCGACCATAGGACTAATGTTTGGTATAAATGGTGGTGGTGCAGGCTACATGTAAGGTTGGTGGCAGACGCAGAGGTTGAAGGATGCCTAACTATAGTCTGTCGCATTGGTTTGATCGGGGTTTTGGTTTTTAGTTTTTGGTTTGGTGGAGGTTTTAGGTTTTTGAGAGGTTTTGGAGGATTGAGGTTTTTGGGTGGTTTTAGAGGGTTCCAACAGAGATGTTTTCCAAGAAACGGAGGATGAACTTCCGCACGAAGGTTTGGCCGAAAAAAGGGGCTTTCGAGGCTGGGCGAGGGGATGGGGGAGGCGACATTGAAACAGAAGAAGAGGAGAAGAAGCTTACCGGTGAATCACCTTCGAAGCTCAGCGATTAGTTTTGGCTATCTAAAGCGTCTGACATCATGGCTGAGGAAGACGACCAGAGTGCTGACTGAAATGTCTGGTTCAAATGGACGGCGATGGTTTCGAAAGCTCGAGTAATAGCAAGGGATATTCGGGAAGAAAGAATGAGAGTAAAGAAAGAAGAAGTGAGCATTGGAGCTTGCCTTTTATAGGCTGTTAGGGGAATGTGAAGTGACGCTAGGTGGTGCCTAACATCGTCATTAATGGTGCAAATGAAAGGATGTGCCTAGGATTTCTAAGCAATCGAGTGTTTTATGTCTTCGAGGGACGTCCTTTCTTCTGATGGTTGGTTTATGCGTTGGCTTAAGTCCGACGCATCAGAATCCTACCCCCTTTTCTATCCTAAACTTCTTCAAGTTGATTTAACACACATTCAAAATTTTTCTAACGCATAAATTAAGAAAATGACCATAAATCAAAGCAAAGAATAACACAAAGTAAAAACTAACGCAAACAACGCAAACATATAATACAGAATGCAAAAGAGTTGGTGGAGAGGAAGTGTCCCTGAAATATGTGTCTGTTTGAACACAGGGAAGCTCCAACGCGAGCCTCAGTTGGCTTTGCACAACTCGAAAGATGATTTCTGTCGTTCTATACTTCCTTCAAAGTAGGGCTTCGTCCTTTTCCCAGTGACTTTGAATGCATTAGTGCCATCTTCTCGTGTTAGTTCAACAGTTCAATGTGGAAAGATTGTTTTAATGATAAAAGGTCCTGACCACCTAGATTTCAATTTTCCTAGAAACAAATGCAAAGGGAGTTGAATAACAAGACATTTTGTCCAACAGCAAATTCTTTTTTACTGATGCGTTAGTCATGCCAACGTTGAGTCTTTTCCTTGTAGATTTTGCTATTTTCGTATGTGTTCAGCCGCCATTCATCAAGATCATATAGCTGAAGCTTGCATTGTTCACCCACAGCTTCCATGTTCAAGTTCACCTTTTTCACTGCCCAAAAAGCTTTGTACTTCAACTCCAAGGGTAAGTGACAGGCTTTTCCAAATGCCAAAGAGTATGGAGACATACCTATTGGAGTTTTGTAGTAGTTCTGTAGGCCCAAAGTGCTTCGTCTAACCTTTGTGCCCAATCTTTCTGCGATGCATTGACTACCTTTTCCAATATTGCCTTTATTTCTCGATTGGATACTTCTACTTAACCATTGGTTTGAAGGTGATATGCAGTAGCAATTTTGTGCCTGGCATTGTATTTAGCAAGTAATTTTAAAAGGATGTGATTAATAAAATGCATACCTTCGTCACTCACCAATGCCCTCGGCGTTCCAAAACATGTGAAAATATTCTTGGTGAGAAACTTCGAAATAGTCGCCGCATCGTTCTTGGCAAAAGCCATAGCTTCAACCCACTTTGATATATAGTCTACTACTAGCAAGATATATTGTCGACCACAGGACATAGGCAAAGATCCCATGAAACGATGCCCCATACATCAAATAATTCAACTTCAAGTATATTATTCACAGGCATCATGTCCCTTAAGGATATATTTCCCGTGCGTTGACAAGGGTCACACTTGAGAACATACTCCCTTGCGTCCTTAAAGAGGGTGGGCCATAAATACCCACTTTGGAGAACCTTTGCAGCGGTTCGTTGTCCTCCAAAATGATCTCCGTAAGAAGAGTCATGGCACTCAGCTATGATGCATTGTGTCTCTCCTTCTAAAATGCACTGCCACATGATGGAGTCAGGACCTTGTTTGTAAAGAAATAGTTCATCCCAAAAATAGAATTTGTTGTCATGTACAAGTTATTTCTTCTGTTAAGAGTTGAAGTGCTCAGGGAATTGTTTGGTGGTTAAGTAATTAACAATGTCTACATACCATGGTTCCTTATCTTCAAATTTGAATAAATATTCATCAGGGAACACATCTCTGATTTCAGCTTTTTTGTTCTGTATCTCTTGATTTTTAAACCTTGACAGGTGATCAGCCACCTGATTTTTAGTCCCTTTTTTGTCTTTGATGTCAATGTTAAATTCTTGCACCCATCTAATTAACCTTGGTTTTGCGTCCTTCTTACTCATCAGGAATTTAATGGCAGAGTGATATGTGTAAATGGTTGTTAACACACCAACTAGATAATATCTGAATTTTTCAATTCCAAACACTATTGCTAACATTTCCTTTTTAGTAGTTGTGTAATGCTCCTAAGAGTCGTTTAGAGTCTTTGACGCATAGGGAGAACAGGTGTATCAAGTTTCCTTTCTTTTTCTCTAACATGGTTCCAACTGCAACATCGCTTGTGTCGCACATCAGAATGAAGGGTTACGTCCAGTCCAGTGCTATTAGTATCAGAGCTGTAGTTAATGCATACTTCAATGTTTCAAATGCGTCGAGGTAGTCATTATCAAATACATAGGGTCAGTTCACTTTTAATAGTGCGCTTAGAGGATGCTCAATCTGAGAAAACCCTTTTACGAACCTTCTATAGAAGCCTGTATATCTTAGGAAACTTCGTAATGCTTTCACATTTACAGGCGAGGGAAGTTTAGCTATACCATCAATTTTGGCTTCATCGACTTCTAGTTCGACCTTAGACACCTTGTGACCCAAAACAACACCTTCAGTCACCATGAAGTGACATTTTTCCCAATTTAGCACAAGATTCGTTTCCTCGCATCGCGCAAGGATGGCCTCTAGGTTGTCTAAGCAAGATTGAAAGGAGTGTCCAAAAACTGAGATGTAATACCCCAAATTTTATTAGTTATATAATTTTAGAAATTTCTTTTAATTGGGGGTGTTTTTGGAATTTTGGTCTTTAAGTGTAATTGCAGGAATTTAATTATTGACTTTGGAAATTATTTATGTTGAAAATGATTACCAGGTGTTAATTCTTTTTTTGAAAGGAAGGGAATTTAAAGAATTATGTGGATTAGAAAAAGAATAAAATAAAATAAAATATATTTTATTCTTTATTCTTTCCTTTTCTTTTCCCTTTCTTTTTTCTTTTTCTCTTCTTTCCCTTTCTTCTTCCTCACCCAGACACCCCCCCCCCCCCCCCCCCCCCCCCCCGAGTTTCATTACTTAAGCACGGCACCCGAGACCCCTTAATCTCAATCTCTCTCTCGCATGTCTCTCCCTCTTTGTAACCCATGCCGAACGCCCTCCTTGTCATCTACCTACAACCGATCGCGAGCCACCCACGCGCTGAAGCCGAATGCCACCTGGATCAGACACTGAGTGACCGTCGTGAGTCGTTAGTCGTCGTCTGCTTCAACACCACAGTCGAATCTTTAAGCCACGACAGACCTGGTAGCTACGCCGCTTCTCTGTCCAACCGAGTCGCTAGTCTAGATCCTCTCTAGTCGCGTGTTCGCCACTCTAGTCGCGTGTCCATTGCCCCAGCTGCACCGCTATCGGTCACTATTGTCCCTGCTGCGTCGGGTCTACTTTGGTCTTCGTCGGAATCTTAGATTAAGTGTAAGTGTAAATTGTTTTTTATTGGATTTTTTTAGGATTTTGAACAGTCATTAGAGTTTGGCCTTGATTTGTTGGTACTCATTGTATTTTGGTTGCTAGGGCAAAATTTTAAGTTGTTGAAGTTGTTGTCCAGTCGATTAAAGGTGTAGTTGACGAATCTTGGTGAAGGGTAAGGGTTTAAACTCGTTTGGGTTGTTAAGCATGTTGTATGCTTATGAATTACTCGATTTAAGTTTGACTGAACCATGGACTGTGGCCTAAAATAATTTTCCATGATGTTTCGGTGTTAGGTTTGGATCTTGAGGTTTCCTGGTGTCTTTGTTTTGGGTGATTTAAGTTTGATCTTGTTGGTTTTCGATAAGTTTTTTAGAAGCTTTTGGTTTACAATTGGTGATTTTGAAATTGTGCTTAGAGATTGAAATTTCGTATTTGCTTGTTTGTTACTTTGGTTTGATTCAAGGTTTCGTTGGGCAAGAAAAAGGTTGAGCTTGCTAGTTTCTAGAGTTTACAATTACAGGTAAATAATCTTACTACTGGAAACTGCCCACGGGTCAGGCACTAGATGTATGCTAGCATGATAGATGGATATTATGATAGAATGATAGTATGATAGATTGATAGTATAGTATAACCGATGCATGTTCTTGTATCAGGATCTGAAAGATTAATTGCGCACATAGATACTTGAATGCTAGCATGAGATGATATTTGATTCCATGAAGTTGTATTTGATCTGAGGATGTTGAGACGTATACGTATGTTGTAGAGCCATGATGTTGAGATGTTTATGTATGTCGTAGAACTATGATGTTGAGATTTATATGTATGTTATAGAACCATGTTGTGATACTTGTGATGTTGAGATTGTGATAGTGTCCTCACTGATTAGTTAGATGCCCACTAGATGTTGTGTTTCCTTCGGGATTCACTAGAAGTGGTGTTATCCTTCGGGATTCACTAGAGGTTATGTTTCCTTCGAGATTCACCAGAGGTTGTGTTTCCTTCAGGATTCACTAGAGGTGGCGTTATCCTTTGGGATTCACCAGAGGTTGTGTTTCCTTCGGGATTCATCAGTGGTTGTGTTTCCTTCGGGATTCACCAGTGGTTGTGTTTCCTTCGGGATTCACTAGAGGTGGTGGTTTCCTTCGGGATCCACTAGAGATTGTGTTCCCTTCGGGATTCACTAGAGATGGTGCTTTCCTTCAGGATTCACCAGAGGTCTTGGGTCCTACGGGTCTTAATAGCATGAGCCCATGCTCACAGCTCGTGAGATCATGGAGTCCCTAAGAGGAATGTTCGGACAACTGTCTGCATAGCTCAGGCATAACGCTCTTAAACACATCTCCAATGCCCGTATGCAAGAAGGGGCATTTGTTCCACAAATATTCTCAGCATGAGGTCCACTTCAACATGGCGGAGATGAATGGGCCTAGCATCGGTGAAGCCAGACAGGTTAGCTTCATATTAGAATCTTTACCTGAAAGTTTCCTGCATTTTCTAGGAATGTTGTTTTAAAAAGGATTGACTACAACCTGACCACTCTGCTCAATGAGCTACAGACCTTCTAATCCTTGATGAAAAGCAAAGAACAAAAGGGTGAAGCAAATGTTGCTTCATCTTCTAAAAAGTTCCATAAAGGTTCAACCTCTGGAACTAAGTTTGTACCTTCTTCCTCCGACACCAAAAAGTGAAAGACGAAGAAGGGTGGAAAAGGGAAAGCTAACCCTGTAGTTACTACTCAAAGGGGTAAAAAACCCCATCAAGGCTACAAAAGGAATTTGTTTCTATTGCAACCAAGATTGTCATTGGAAGAAGAACTGCCTCAAATACTTTACAGAAAAGAAGAAGGCAAGGTAAATATGATTTACTTGTATTGGAAACCTGCTTAGTGGAGAATGATGATTCTGCCTGGATTATAGACTCTAGGGCCACTAACCATGTTTGTTCTTCATTTCAGAGAATTAGTTCCTGGCGGCAACTAGATGTTGGTGAGATGACGATGCAGNCATGTTTGTTCTTCATTTCAGAGAATTAGTTCCTGGCGGCAACTAGATGTTGGTGAGATGACGATGCAGGCTGGAACCGGCAAGTTGTCTCGGCTATGACAGTGGGAGGTCTCTGATTGACTTTACAGAAAAAATTTCTTATTTAAGAAAATGTTTATGTAGTTCCTGATTTAAAAAGGAACCTTGTATCTGCAAAGTGTTTGCTTGAACATTCACATTATTTCAACTTCATTGTAAATAAAGTGTTTATTTCCAAAAATGATGTTGACATTTGTTTTGCAAAATTGAAAAATAATCTTTATTTGTTAAGACCATTAGCAACTAACGCCCTCCATAACATAGAAATGTTTAAGACTGTAGTAACTCAATATAAGCCTTAAAATTTCTCTAAAGAAAATGCCCAACTTTGGCACCTAAGACTAGGACACATCAATCTCAATAGGATTGAGAGATTGGTGAAGAATGGACTTCTAAGTGAGTTAGAAGAAAATTCTTTACCTATGTGTGAGTCATGCCTTGAAGACAAGATGACTAAGAGATCTTTTACTAGAAAGGGTCATAGGGCCAAAGAACCTTTAAGTCTAGTACATTTAGACCTTGTGGTTCAATTAATGTAAAAGCTAGGGGAGGTTATGAATATTTCATCACTTTTACTGATGATTATTCAAGATATGGGTATGTTTATTTAATGCAATATAAGTCTGAATCTTTTGACAAGTTCAAAGAATTCAAGGCTGGAATTGAAAATTTATTAACAGAACGATTAAAACATTTCGATCTGATCAAGGTGGAAAGTTTATGGATTTAACATTACAGAACTATTTGATAGAATATGGAATAGTATCTCAACTCTCAGCACCTGGTACACCTCAGTAAAATGGTGTATTAGAAAGGTGAAATTGAACCCTGATGGACATGGTTCAGTCTATGATGAGTTATGCTTCCTTTCCTGACTCATTTTGGGGTTATTTAGTAGAGACTACAGCATACATCTTGAACTGTGCTCCTTCCAAGAGTGTTTCTAGAATACCTTTGGAGTTGTGGATTGATCGTAAAGCTAGTTTAAGTCATTTCAAAATCTGGGGTTGCCCAGCACATGCGCTTGAGGCTAATCCTAAGAAATTGGAACCATGTCGAAGATTATGCCTACTTGTAGGCTATCCCAAAGGAACAAGAGGTGGTTACTTCTTTGATCCCAAATGAAACGAAGTGTTTGTATCGACAAATGCTACTTGTCTTGAAGAAGACCACATAAGGGAGCACAAGCCCAAAAGTAAGATTGTGTTGAATGAAATTTCCAAAGAAACTACTGAATCTTCAACAAGAGTTGTTGAAGAACCGAGTACCTCAACAAAATTTGTTGAAGTAGGAACATCTAGTAGGTCAAATCTACCTCAAGTTTTGATAGAACCTTGACGTAGTGGGAGGGTTGCAAACCCACCTGTTGGCTATATAGGTTTAACAAAAATCCTAGCTATGGTAGCTAATGGTGAAGTAGAGGATCCATTGTCTTACAACAAGGAAATGGAGGATATTGACAAAGATGAAGGGATCAAAGCAATGGATCTCAAAATGGAGTCTATGTACTTCAATTCCGTATGGGATCTTATAGATCAACCTGATGAGGTTAAGCCGATAGGTTGTAAATGGATCTACAAGAGGAAACAGGGTGCTAGTGGGAAGATGCAAACCTTCAAGGCTAGATCAGTGGCAAAGGGTTATACCCAGGTTGAGAGAGTTGACTAAGAGGAGACTTTCTCATCTGTTGTCATGCTTAAGACTTTTCGGATCCTCCTGTCCATTGCCTTATATTATGACTATAGGATTTGGTAGATGGACATCAAGACTGCCTTTGTGAATGGCAATCTTGAGGAGACAATTTATATGGAGTATCCTGAGGGATTCATAACCCAAGGTTAAGAGCAAAATGTTTGCATGCTTAATCGGTCCATTTACGAACTAAAGAAAGCTTCTCGATCTTGGAACATAAGGTTTGATACTGCAGTAAAATCTTATGACTTTGATCAAAACGTTGATAAGCCTTGTGTATACGAGAAGATCATCAACAGTTCAGTAGTTTTTCTAGAGTTATATGTAGATGATATCCTACTCATTAGGAATGATGTAGGTTTACTGACTGAAGTTAACAACTGGCTAGCGACCCAATTCCAAATGAAATATTTGGGAGAGGCTTAGTTTGTTCTAGGTATTCAGATCTTTAGAGATCGAAAGAACAAAATGCTAGCTCTATCTCAAGCATCGTATATTGACAAGATGCTTCTCAAATATTCGATGCAGAACTCTAAGAGGGGTTTATTTCCTTTTAGGCACGAAGTTACATTGTCTAAGGAACAATTTCCTAAGACACCTCAAGAGGTTGAGAAGATGAGACGGATCCTCTATACATTGGTTGTGGGTAGCTTGATGTATGCGATGTTATGTACTAGACTTGGCATCTGCTATGCAGTGGGGATAATCAGTAGATATCAATCTAATCCAAGATTAGATCACTAAACTGTCATTAAAAACATCCTCAAGTACCTACAGAGAACGAGGGACTACATGCTCATGTATGGTTCTAAGGATTTGATCCTTACAGGATATACAGACTCTAATTTTCAGACTGATAATAATTTAGGAAATCCACATCAGGATCAGTGTTCAAAAATCTTAACGGAGGGGCAGTAGTATGGAAAAGCACTAAGCAAGGGTGCATTGTTGACTCTACTATGGAGGCTGAGTATGTAACGGCTTGTGAAGCTGCTAAGGAAGCTATTTGGCTCAGGAAATTCTTGACTGATCTATGAGTTGTTCCAGACATGTTAAATCTCATCACACTTTATTGTGATAATATTGGTGCTGTGGCTAATTCTCGAGTGTAAACCCGAACCTTACTTTCCCTTTTTAAATATGTTTATTGTGAGTTTAGTAAAGTAAGGGGTTAAATATTTAAGTTAGATTGGAATTGTGGGAATTGGGTAAAGGATAAGTTTTGAAGAAGGAAAATATTTAAGTATGGGAAACTTGGCTCTCGGGTACTTATGAAGCTAGCCTTGTAAAAAGAAATTTTGGCTAAGTGTTAGTCGTGAAGAATGGTGGTTGAGCATCGAGCAAGCACAAGGCAGGCATCGAGTAAATGTCGTCGAGCATCGAGTATGAGCGATCGAGGAAGGGTCGAGCATTGAGTGTGAGCGATCGAGGAGGAATCGTGCATGGAGCAAGCCATCGAGTATTCACCAAAATACCATTAAAGTTTTCATCGAGTAATAACTCATTTCCATCGAGTTTTTCCATTGAGGATTGAGGTTGCTCAAAACATTCAACTTTAAATTTTTTTTAAAAAAATTCAGATAGATGGCTTTGAGAATGGCCTAAGAAGAAAAATACGTACACCCGTTACCTCTACATCCAATTGGGTGAATTTCACTCAGTTAGTTGAGACCGCTATCCGAGTAGAGTAGAGTGTAGCGAGGGAAGATGTACTCCAGTCAGGTGAAGGACAGTTTAGAATGCCTGGAGAAATGAGAAGTAAGAGATTTAGACCCCCGTTCTCTAGACAGTCGGGTAGGCATGAGCCAACAAAGGTCAAGTCGTAAGAGGTCAAGACCTGCAACTAGACCAAGTGGTAGATCGGTATCAGGTCGCACTAGTGAGTCAGTAGCTAGTACGGGGAGGAAACCACTTTGTGTAAACTGTGGTAGGCCTCATATAGGAGTATGATTATGGTAATAGGAATGTGTGTTTCCAGTGCGGACAAGCTGGGCATTTCAGGAGAGATTGTCCTCAACTAGGTCATGGAGCACAGAATGAGCAAAGAGGAGTTACCCAAACTGTAAACCAACCTAGAACGACCAGAACTAGAGGTGAGGGATCTGGTGTAGCTAAGTAGAAAGGGGTAGCTGGACGACCTCAACAGGAACCGCAGCAGCAGCAGGGTAGAGTATACACTATGACACACCAGGAAGTGGAAGAGGCTCTAGATGTCGTAACTGGTACGATAACTTTATGTAATCAATCCGCTTATGCATTATTTGATCCTGGTGCTACACACTCATTCATATTTAGCATGTGTGCATTACATATAGATAGAGTGCCTGAGCGTATGAATGAGAATTTGTTTATCTCTATGCCTATAGGAGATACTCTAGTCGTACATGAGTATTACAGGAATTGTGAAGTAACTCTTGGAAACCAGAGTTTTTGGGTTGACATGATTCCATTAGAATTACTAGAGTTTGATGTTATCCTAGGTATGGATTTCCTAAGTAAACACTATGCCACTATGGATTGTTTTAAGAGAGAAATAGTGTTTAGAAAACCAGGTGAAAAAGAAATAACCCTGGTGGGAAGTAAAAGAATACTTCCAGGATAAGAAACTGAAACCTGAGGATGTACCTGTGGTACAAGAATTTTTAGATGTGTTCCCTGAAAAGTTACCAGGCTTACCACCTGATAGAGAAATAGAGTTCACTATTGAATTAGTTCCAGGCACAACACCTATATCCCAGGCACCATATAGGATGGCACCAACAGAACTGAAGGAGTTAAAAGTTCAGTTACAAGAACCTGTAGATAAGGGGTACATTAGACCCAGTGTGTCACCTTGGGGAGCGCCAGTCTTATTTGTTAAAAAGAAAGAAGGTACTCTTAGATTTTGCATAGACTATAGACAATTGAATAAGGTGACCATTAAAAATAAGTATCCATTGCCTCGTATAGATGATATCTTCGATCAGTTAAAGGGGGTCATGGTATTCTCTAAGATAGATTTGAGATCAGGCTATCACCAGTTGAAGGTGAAAGGCACAGATGTTCCAAAAACTGCATTCAGAACTAGATATGGACATTTTGAGTTCCTAGTAATGCAGTTTGGATTGACAAATGCTCCTGCGGTATTTATGGACTTGATGAATAGGATATTTCATTCTTATCTAGATCAGTTTGTGATAGTATTCATAGACGACATACTAGTATATTCTAGTAGTGCGGAGAAACACAAAGAACATCTGAGGATGGTGTTACAAATTCTAAGGGAAAAGGAGTTATATGCCAAATTTAGTAAATGCGATTTTTGGTTAAATCAAGGCGTATTCCTTTGGCATAGTTTCAACTGATGGGGTTGGCGTTGATTACCAAAATATAGAAGCAATAGTTAATTGGGAACGACCCTTGAATGTAACCAAAGTACGCAATTTTGTGGGTTTAGCAGGTTATTATAGGAGATTCGTGGAGGGCTTTTCTAAGATAGCTCTTCCATTGATAAACCTGAGCAGAAAAGATGCGAAGTTTGAGTGGTCGCCAGAATGTGAGTGTAGATTTCAATTGTTGAAGCAGAGATTAGTGTCAACACCAGTATTAACTCTACCTACACCAGGTAAGGAGTTTGAAGTTTATTATGATGCATCCCGACAAGGGTTAAGATGTGTACTGACGCAAGAAGGAAAAGTAGTAGCCTATGCTTCGCGATAGTTAAAGAAGCATGAGTGTAATTACCCTACACACGACTTAGAGTTAGCAGCAGTTGTGTTAGCTCTAAAATTGTGGAGACATTACCTGTTTAGTGAACAATGTCATATATTTACGAATCATAAGAGTTTAAAGCATATCTTTGATCAAAAGGAACTAAACCTAAGACAGAGAAGATGGCTCGAGTTAATTCAAGATTATGACTACACAATTGACTATCACCCAGGTAAAGCAAATGTGGTAGCTGATGCTTTAAATCAGAAAACTAGATCAGCTAAATCTAGTGTTAATTAAGTAAAGGGTACATTGATCCGTGAGTTGTCTAGTGCTAGAGCAGCATTATCAGTTGGTCAAAAAGGAGGGTTATTAGCTTCATTTCAAGTACGTCCTATGCTCGTAGAAGACATTCTACGGGAGCAGTTAAAGGATTCCGACCTTCAGAAATTAGCTGAAGAAGTAGATAAAGGATTGAGGACGGACTACCAATTGAGAACTAATAAAGTGCTATTAAAAGAAGGTAGAATATGCGTACCTAAGGATTTAGCACTTAAACAAGCTATTCTCAAAGAGGCACATAGTTCGGCCTATGTTATGCATCCGGGTAGTACGAAGATGTACAGAACATTAAAGAGATCGTATTAGTGACCTGGTATGAAAAGAGAAATAGCGGAGTATGTTGACAAGTGTCTAATATGTCAACAAGTTAAACCAGAAAGACAGAGACCAGCAGGATTATTAATCCACTCCCAGTACCAGAGTGAAAGTGGGAGCATATTACGATGGATTTTTTTGTATAGATTACCTAGAACACCAGTGAGCTATGATGGTATATGGGTAATTGTGGATAGATTGACAAAAACAACTAAGTTTTTACCTATTAAAGTTACTTTTACCCTAGACCAATTAGTTAAGTTGTATGTTGATTGAATTGTGAGTCAGTTTGGAGCTCCAGTTTCAATAGTATCAGATCGAGACTCCAGATTTACATCGAAGTTTTGGCCTAGTTTGCAGAGAGCTATGGGAACCAAGTTATCTTTTAGTACTGCTTTTCATCCACAGACGGATGGTCAGTCGGAGCGGACAATCCAGACATTAAAGGACATGCTGAAAGCATGTATATTGGAATTTAAGGGCAGTTGGGATATGCATCTGTCGTTGATCGAATTTACATATAACAATAGTTATCATTCGAGTATTGAGATGGCACCATATGAAGCACTATACAGAAGGCGATGTAGAACTCCGATATGCTGGAATGAAGTTGGTGAAAGGAAATTTCTAGGCCTAGAACTTATACAACAGACATCAGACAACATTCAGATTATAAGAGATAATCTTAAGACAGCTCAAAATAGGCAAAAGAGTTACGCTGATAAGCGGAGGAGAGAATTAGAGTTTGAAATTGGTGATAAAGTATTTCTGAAATTATCTCTGTGGAAAGGAATACTCAGGTTCGGTAGAAAAGGGAAATTAAGCCCGAGATACATTGAACCCTATGAGATAATAGAAAGAGTTGGCCCAATGACATATCGATTGGAGTTACCTCCAGAGTTACCCGAGATACATTGAACCCTATGAGATAATAGAAAGAGTTGGCCCAATGACATATCGATTGGAGTTACCTCCAGAGTTATCTTGTATTCATGATGTGTTTCATGTGGTAATGCTTAGAAAATATGTGCCAGATCCTACTCATATATTGCCTGAGCAACCGGTACAATTGAAAGAGAATTTTTCGCATGAAGACGAACCAGTGGAGATTCTTGACAGAAAAGAACAGGTCTTAAGGAATAAAACAATCCCATTAGTAAAGGTGCTATGGCGAAATCATGCTACGGAAGAAGCAACATGGGAAACCGAAGAGCAAATCAGAAATAAGCATCCGCAGTTGTTTGACTGACAGGCTTATGACGAAATTTCGAGGACGAAATTTTTATTCTTCTGTTAAAACAAACCTCAGATTATCTATCACCATTATTGTATTTAAGTTTGATTTCCATGTAGCATAGTTATGCCCGGTAAGTTTATCAGAAACCAATAGTTGTACTGAAGAACTTGTCATTTTGAAAATATGAACAAATTTTATTAGTGAATTACTTTTAAACCCAATCATGTTTTAGCAAAGTAATAATGTACCCAAAATTTCATTTTTTTTTTTTTTTTTTGCAACGATACTATAGTTAGTTAGAATAAGTGCTATCGAGGGGCAGTCAAATACTCCTTCACTAAAGCAAGACATTCTTGACTAAATACTATCTCTAGAATAACTCATATTTCAATAGTCATGTAGCTATTGTTTTTTGTCAGAACTTACTAACATTTTAGTAATTTCGTAAGTGTAACCCTCCATTTTCAAACCTCAAATGTCAGCCCTAACGATGCTACCAAATTGGAAAGTCTAGGTTGGAAAATGACCTAAGAAATCCTATCCATTTCTGGAGTTTGAGTTGGTCTTAATCCTATGTTACAATTGTTGGGATTGGTGTCCTAATTCTCTCGGAGTCTCGTTGTTTTGTAAAGATACACATTGTTCAATGAATAAAATAAGTGTTATTTAATTCTGACATTTACTCATATCCAATAAACAAAGCTCCTTGGTTATCTTATGTGAACTTAAGCATGTATATGTGATGTACAAGTGGATCATGCCTTAAGTGATAACCTAAATCGGTCTGTAGTATAAGGATTAAGGTGGGATACCTGATCTTGGTGACACTACGGATATGGTCCTCTTTGTAGAGGTTTGCAAGTGTTGTAAACTATTACAGATGGTTGATCCTGACTATTCATGTGGAGATGTGAAGCGGGGGTGTCCTATACAAAGAGTTTGTATAAGACCTGAACCACAAGATGACTAGAAACGTCGTTGATACTAGAGACTTGCATCTCACCTAAACGATCATAGGTGACACAACCTCAATCCTGGCTGTTTTGGGAACCCCTGCCTTTGAGGGCGGTCCTTTGATTAGAATGGGTGAAAGTGGCCAAATTGCCAACTCAACATGCCTACCTTTTTAGGAACTTGTCTGATCTAGGAACTAGGAACTCAATCCACAAGATGGAATTCACTCCTTTCCCGAAGTAGGGATAAGTAGAGAGATTGCTCCTTAAGGGCTGATTTCGGGGCTTGAACAAAGTGGTCACAACTTCTCTTTGGAAGATAAAACTCAGTCATAGTAGAACTATGATTTACGTTTATTAGAGGGATTAGTGGTACTTAAGGAGACAGATGTAACTACAGGGGCATAACAGTTATTGGCCCAGCTTTACTTATGAGCGATTTGTGCAGGGTTATCATACTGCTGATTGGTTAAGATGGACACATAATATATTTGTAGTAAGGAGAGTTTAGCTGTCGGTCTTTAGTGGAGTGCCTGATAATTAACGAATGGTGGATCCCGTGACTAAAGAGTTTAGTCAATTATTCACGTACCGTAGGAGCTTCGAAGCTACAGGTCCATGAGGTCCCCTTGGTAGCTTGGATACAGTTGAGGATCAGTTCTTGGTGTTGATTTGAAATGTTCAAATTGACAATAGGTATTTTGATTATATATGATATAATCGGTATGATGTATGAGATACATCTATTGGAGGATTGATGTAAATGAGATTTACATTAAGTCCATGGAATAAGAAAAAGAACTATGGTTTATATGTTTCATGAGATGAAATATTAAATTATAGGTTATAAATATAGTATGATAAGTTGATTATCATTTATGTTTTTAATAATATTAATTATTAGATAATTAATACTTTTCTTTTAAATAACCAAAGTAGTGGGTGGTTATTGGATCATGGTAACCATGAGTTTAAAAGGAAAATAGTTTTCCTATTTTGAAAAGAGGTTTTTAAAAAAGATAGAAAAAGTTTTGAGTTTTCTCTCCACGCAAAAGAAACTCACAAGTCGTCAAGTAAATTCGGATTTACTAAACGACGGCTGGGCGAGCTAAACGATCATGCAGTATTTACTAAACGATCGCATAGCTTTGCTAGATGATCGCTGGCCCAAGGTAAACGATCGTGTAGTGTCTGTAGGTGACAGACCGAGCTAAATGATATACTAAACAATCGCATAGCTTTATTTAAACGATTGGGCATCGACCTATACGATAGGTCTCTGCCATCTCCCACTTGCCCAATCGTGTACGCGATCATTGTTTCCTCAGTTCGTCTGCTTCATACAAGGTCCGAACAGAGCCCACCCTCTGGATTTTCACACCAAGAATACCAAGGTAGCCTTTTGGTGGTGTCAGACTCAACTTGACACCGTCGAGGTTTTCTGAAGACCATTCGTAGTGCTTTGGAGGACGTTCATGTTGCGGAGTTCGTGACCGAGGAGATCGTTGAGGACGAGCGTGAAGTGTTCGTGCGGTGTTGCGGTCATGTAGATTGAGCGTTCGTGGTTGCTGATTGTTCGAGCAGTCGTGCATCAAAGCGTGGAGACGTTTCTGCATATGTGCGTAGAGTTTGCTTTCTATGCATTTGAGTTTATTCATGCTGTAATTTCTCTGTTTGAATTGTATAACCATTTGTATTCAAGTTGACTATAAATATGTGTTCATTCATGATTGTAATTTGGAATAGTCTCGTTCCGCTGCTCATGGAAATCACGCTTCCGATTTTCTTCAATTACATTTCGAGGGGATAGCCATTATTAAACGACTAGCAAGGTTGACTTAAAGACGAAAAGCAGGTGCAACATAGGAATCTCATGGTCCAAACAAAAGAAAGAGACTGCAGGACACATTGACACATATCCTTCACCCACTTACTATGAACTACTTCCCCATTCAACTTGATCTTGACCCATACAAACACTTTCCGTATGGAGGTCACTTCCAAGGTGACACGAAGCATTGCATGAATCTCACAGCGTGAAGCTGTTAGGACGTGAGAATGATAATCAAAACATCACTTTTGATTTTACTGTGAACAACTTCCCCTATTCACCATGATCTTGATTCATGTAAACACTTTTCGAATAGAGGTCACTCCCAGGGTGACACGAAGCGAAACATGAATCTCAATTGTGAACTCTTAGGGATGCGAGAGCTAAAAATAACATATCGTATATGTTATTAATCTCACACTAAAGCATTCTAATAAATTCCCACTGAAGTGTTCTAATAGCATATCATATATGTTATTAAACTCCCACTGAAGTGTCCTAATAATTGTTTAGGTATATCTTTACTTAGATATGTTTCGGCTAATTAAACAACCTAAGTCTATGTGTTTATCCAAGTATAACGTTTATATTTGGATTTAACCTACGATGTCTAGGTGATAAACCAATTTTAAAACCTCACACCGCTCACGTATTGCTCATAAAATCGGTTAACAACGCTCAATTATTCGGCCATAATTCCTAGGTAGGAGGTGTTCCATAGACCGTCAACTTAAATACCCCCAGCCTTAGACAGGATTATATACCGGTTGAGTTTATAACCATATTTTACAAGATGTCGACCTATTTTAACTATTAAAACAGATGGTTAACTTACATGAGCATGCAACTTATCTTTGTTATGGATTTTAAATCTCTAACCCAATTTTAAAAATTTTAAACATGCTTAGCATCCATAACAAACATCAAAGGCATTCAACATTTAATATAACATTTATATTAAAATATTTGAAACCCTATACATACATACTATATATTATAACCCTTTATAACATACTTTCAATGTATGTAACATGCTTTCTATGGTGGGATTTTAAATCTACATGGCATACTTTGTGCACATACAAGATTTATTTAATTATAACATAAATCACATGCATAATAATTAAAAACAAACTGATATGGTTTTAGTTTTGGCATTTTCAAGCAAACAAAGACATAATTATTTCAAAAATTAGCAAAAATCGGCTCCAAAACACTTATGGATTGCTCGAACCACCTTGCACCGAATCCGAACCTCTCAAACCAAACCTCCAATGCTCAAAACTGTGCTGAACCGGCAAAAACCATTGAGTACCATAAAGCATTGAGTATGCCTCAAGCACCATCGTGCATCGAGTATTTCACTAAATACCATCGAGTATGAGCATCGAGTACCATCAAGTATGGCATCATGCATCGATTATTTCACAAAATACCATCGAGTTGCTCATTGAGTATGGCATCGTGCATCGAGTATTTCACAAAATACCATCGAATATGAGCATCGAGTACCATCAAGTATGGCATCGTGCATCAAGTATTTCACAAAATACCATCAAGTTACTCATCGAGTATGGCATCGTGCATCGAGTTTTTCACAAAAAACCATTGGGTATGGGCATGGGCATCAAGTATTGGCCAGTGGCTGAAAATCAAGTTCCTGTTGCTTAACCTTCTTCATTTCTTTCTTCAATTACATCCTAAGTGCAACTCTAATGACTCCAACCGAATTACAGACACTTAAACACACATTAAGGCCCATCAAACAAGAGCCAATTACAAGAATTGCAACATAATTAAAGAGAAAACAATGCCAAAACTTAGAAAAAATCATATCAGTTCATTTTTTTCATACAACTTATGAAAAACACCCACCAAGCCAAAATTAAACAGAACTGAATGCTTAAACCTGACTCTGATACCAATTGTTGGGTTAAGAAAGAAAGCAACAGAAGGAAAACAAGATATTGAAGGATCTCAAATTGAAGGGAACCATGGGCGGAAGATAGATCGTCCCAAATCCATTTTTCATTGAAATTAAATTTTACAGTAAATCAAGAACAAGATATGAATTTACATAAATTACAGCATGCTATATAATTAGGTTTTAGAAACCTTACCTTTGAAGACTTTTCTTTAAGAATCCCTCGAACAGTATACGAACGCCTTGAAAACTTTCTTGAAGAACACCTCGATCAAGAGCACGAACACTACCACAAAGGCTTCCTTGGTATTCTCAGGTAGAGAACCTAGGAGTATTGGGCTCTGGCTATTTTGGATTGAGAGAATAAAATTTGAGTATAGAGGAGGAAGAGTTGAGATTGTTCACCAACAATTCAAACTCGCACACAGAACTCTTCTGTTGTTTTCCAATTTCAATCAAGAAGAAGAAACTCTCTTTTTCAACATGCCAAATATAACAACCACCCACTTACGTGGATGGAGAAAAAAGAGGGGGAAGGGAGTTATAATTCCCTTCCTTATTTTTAAAAATAACATTTAATATATATATATATATGTGTGTGTGTGTGTGTGTGTGGCAACTAGCTTATCATATAATAAATATACTAAATTATATGTTATATCAAATATACCATATAACCTATAGTTTGAATATTGTATCATATACAATATAATCTATAGTTTCTTTTACCTCTTATATGACATTTAATATAAATCACATTTATATTAAATTTAACAATTATGAATCTAATTCATGTTAATAATATTTGAATCATATTCAATTATTTATTTCCTTTCACTAAAGCTATAATGTATCAAATACATTATAATAATTATATCACATGTAATTAAAATAACTTAATTATATCACATATAATTAAATCCCACTACTAATTTGAACAATTCAAATTAATCCAAAAATTGATTCTCAATTAATCCTATTGAGCTACCAAGGGGACCTCATGGACCTGTAGCTTGAAGCTCCAACGGTACATGAATAATTAATTAAACTCTTTAATTAAATTATTCACCATCCGTAATCTATAGTTTCTTTTCTCTCTTATATGGTCTTTACTGGAGTGCCCGACAGTTGCACTCTTCGCTCTACAGATATATTTCTATGTCCATTGGATATAACCAATCAACAATACGATGACCCTTCATAAATTACTCGTAAGTACAGCTAGGCCATAATTACCATTTTACCCATATAGTTACATCTAACTTCTTAAGTACCACTGATCCCTCTAATTAATAATAGATCATAGTCTAACTATGACTAAACCCCACTTGGGCTAGGAGAGGTTGTGGCGCCACATTATTCAAGCCCCAGAATCAGCCCTTAAGAGAGCAATTTATCTACTTACCCCGATTACCATAACATATTATTACCATAACATACTCCTGTATGAGGCCTACCACAGTTTACACAAAGTGGTTTCCTCCCCATACTAGCTACTGACTCGCTAGTGCGACCTGATACCGATCTACCACTCGGTCCAGCTGCAGGTCTTGACCTCTTACGACTTGAACTTTGTTGGTTCATGCCTCCAAAGCTCCATATACCGGACTGTACAAAGAACGGGGTTCTAAATCTCTTACTTCTCGTTTCTCCAAGCATTCTAAACTGTTCTTCACCTGACTGGAGTACATCTTCCCTCGCTACACTCTGCTCTACTCAGATAGCAGTCTCAACTAACTGAGTGCAATTCACCCAATTGGATGTAGAGGTAACAGTTGTACGTATTTTTCTTCTTAGGCCATTCTCAAATCTTCTACACCTCTCCTGTTCTTTTGCGATGATCGGAAGGGCATACTGAGATAACTCAGTAATCTTTGTTCATACTCAGCAACCGTCATTACTCCCTGAGTTAGCCTAAGGAATTCCTCCCTCTTCGCTTCTTTAAAAGAACTAGGGTAGTATTTATCTTCGAATACTTGTATGAACTCAGACCAAGTCATAGTTTCTGAACTACCCCTTCTAGCCTCTATCACTTTCCACCATTTCTCAGCCCTTTTTGCAGCAAGAATGCCACTAACTCGACCTTGCGATCCTCAGGGCACCTCATAACCTTAAAAAACTTCTCAATCAAATCCAACCAGATCTTAGCATCTACTGGATCTTTGGCTCCATCGAACGTCATGGCTCCTAAAGCTTTCAGCCTCTCGATGCCGAATTTATTTTCTGGATCGTTTTGAATCGATCCTACACTTGCCGCCAATCTTTGAATGATTCTATCGAATACTTGATCCTCCATCTGGGGTTCTACACCTACCCTTGGTGTACTCGACTCGTTTGCAGAAGTTATTTCCTGCTCTACTGAGCCTCTAACTCTTTTCCCCTTTGGATCTGGGTCTCGTCTAACTTCAGGACCTCTGCTGGTAGGGTCAACATTCCTCTCCTCAGTCTGCTTGCTCCGCTTGCCACTTCTCCTTAGTATCTTTGCCTAACAATTAGGTACACGTGTTAGGGACTTATCTATGGGACTTAATCTAATGCATGAACTCTCACTTTCACCCAAAACCTTATGCTTTAATACTAAGCTAGTTCAAACCTTTCCCAAGTTTACGTATACCTTTGCTCTGATACCAAGCTGTCACACCCCGCCCAGACCACCTTCTTAGCCTAAGAAAGGCGTGACTGCAGCAGTTACCAGCCCTTAGACTGACACTTACTGCCTAATAACTCTTGTGGAATAACTCTGATACCAATTATAATTCATATGTAACGGGACGTCTTTAGGCCCACAATTTATTAACTTAGAAACATAATATGATTAGAGTCATTACAACACTAGATTTACAAGTCCCAAAACCCACAAACCCTAGTCTCTATATGAACAATACTAACATGTGTACAATATTAATAGTAACCACCTAGCAAACGGTTATAAGTCTTTTGGTCCTTTAGTGGCAGAGTAGACGCAGAGCTATCTTCAGAGGATTTGACCGCTACCTATGGGGGGAAAAACAAAATATTTGAAAACAGGGTGAGCTTATGCCCGGTGAGTGACTGAGAAAACATAGTAAATTCTCATTCATGATTTCAGTAATGAGATTTTAACTGAAACATAAACTTTTATAGTACTTGTACTGCAGCATAAACATTTTCCAAGCGTAAAACATATATAGTTGTTTTAATCATAAAACAGTAAAATCATTTCTCAATCCAACGTACCCTACTGTGGGTAAAACAATCCCAACACCAACTACTAGTCCAAAGAGAACCTTTTTGCTCAATCTCTGACTTTATTCACCTGTGGCCACACTAAGTACCTTCACACATTAGGTACTATTGCTTAGATACCTTCTCCTTATATTTCAGTATCGAGCTACTAGGATACCTTCTCAAACATCCTTCAATATCCCGTTGACTTGGTACCTTCTCAAACGTCCTTCAGTACCAATAGATACCTTCTTAAATGTCCTTCAGTATCTAGTTGGGTGGATACCTTCTCAAATGTCCTTCGGTATCGCATTTTAGTAAAACTAGTCATAAACGACTTTTCTCTTTAAAGCATGTAAAATATAACACATATAAAACATGACTTTAAAGATGTTAAAGCATACTGGATCAAATCAACACATATAAATAGTTTTTCAACAATTTCTCACACATGCATGCATTAAAAACATAATTCACAACTTGCTTGGAAATCACTTCATAAACTAGTAGGCATGAGAATATTCTTGAAAACATGCTTTCTATAACACGTTGTAATCAAACAGTTTAAGCAAAATGTTTTAGTCACTCACCTTGATTTCTTAGGAGCTTTTCACTCTAGTGGCTCCTTGGGCTCCTTTTCACCTCTAGAATCCATATTCAAATTTCAGCTTAGATTACTCATAGTTTTGGACCTTATTTTGAAATACTTCCTTCTACAACTTATTCTAAAATGTCTCAAGAAGCTTACCCTAAAATTTCAGCTTAGAACTCTTCGTTTTTTGGCCGGAATCTTAGAATCTTCAAGACTGGCCCAGACTGATCCGACAGTTTGACCCTTCTACATTCTTTTCAATCTCCAGCCCGGTTCCTTTGCGTTTTTCCCTCCGGCAGTCCCACTCTGAAAACTAGACTTTCAGAGCTTTTCGATGGCTTTGGAATCACTGAAAACGCACGAGTATTTTGGGAGATCTTCTCATCCAAAATTGATGCGTTCTCCTCAACCCTCACTGCTCTCCCTCTCTTTTACGAAATTGCTGATTTTGTGATTTGAAAATGAAGTCCCAGACGCTCTATTTATAGACGTCCAAACTTCCCCTGGTGTTGACACCACCTACTTGGCTGCATGGTCAAGTGTTTACTTTTCCCCTCATCAACGCAAGCTTGCATCATCTTGGCCCAAATTGACTTCTTCATATGCGCCCACCATAATTCCCTAGCCCTTAAGAATTTCTCCCAAGAAGACACATGGTTTGGCTGATCCACAATAACGCAGCCAAATTCAACGCATAGGTGCTTGCCCGACCGTTCGATGCATAGGCGAGGCCCTTCGACGTTTACGTGGGCGAGGCGTTCGAAAACAGCACCGGACGAGGCGTTGCTGCACGCACAGGCTGCTCTTGCTCTCTCCACTCTCGCTCTCTCCCACTTTCTTGCTGGTCTCGCACTCTCCAATCTCGCTCTCTCCCACTTTCTCGCTTAAAATCTCACTCTCAATGATCTCGCTGGTCTCGATATCAATGATCTCGCTCTCAACAATCTCGCTCTTAGCTACTGCGAACATTGTTTGTTTCCGTGCAATTTCTATACGATTGTGCCACTAGTCAATTGCCTTCCAGTGCTTTGTGCATAACACGCATTTCACATAAATTTTCCATACTTAGCCAATTTTTTCCAAATTTCCCCAAACTCAATTTCCATATTTTTCTTTTCAAATCCCCATTCCTTCTTCACCATTCCATACTAGCTTCCTCGTCAACCTATTTATTATACAAATTAAATAGGAAAACACATCTGAGTAGAAAATTAGGGTTCGGGGTTCATATTTAAAAGCATGAGTACTGCCAAGAAGATTATGGAATCTTTGTATGGTATGTTTGGACAACCGTCTTTTTCCCTAAGGCATGATGCTATCAAATACGTTTACAACTACGGTATGAAAGAAAGGGCCTCTGTTAGAGAACATGTCCTAGACATGATGGTTCATTTCAACGTGACAGAAGTAAACGGTGTTGTCGTTAATGAGAAAAGTCAAGTTAGTTTTATTCTTGAATCTCTTTCTAAGAGTTTCTTGCAGTTCTGTACAAACACACTGATGAATCAAATAGAGTATAACTTGACTACGCTTCTCAATAAGCTATAAGCTTACCAGACCATGATGAGTGCAAAAGGACTGGAACCAGAGGTAAATGTTACTACTATAGAAAAAAAAGGATCGTCCTCTAAAAGGCATGATATTACTTCTTCTTCAAAGAATAAGAGTGTTTCAGTAAAAAAAGAACAAAGGGAAAGGGAAAAAGAAACCTACTAGTAGAAAAGGCAAGGCAAATGCTGCATATAAAGAAAAATGTTTCCACGGCAGTGAAGAATAGCACTTGAAGAGAAACTGCACACAATACCTTACGGAGAAAAGAGCAGAGAAAGCAAGACAAGGAACCTAGTTCCTTGTAAACTCCAAGTTTTGAATAGGGGAGAATTTCTCAGAACAACTAATAAAGAACATATTGTATAAACTTTTTGTTATAAATGAAATTTTCATTAGCAAAAGTTGTATCTGTTCTACCCCATATCAACTTCTGTTTTAGAACCAACGAAGTTAAAAGCCATTAGCAAATATTTAGATATTTAAAAAGGGCTAGAAATCTATAAGGAAAATAGTTATTTAACCTAAGTGGTAAGTTTAGAACACTTGAAAGGTTCAAGGTATATAAAACTTGTTAGGTAAAATAAGCAAAATACTTCGATTAGATCAAAGTAGAGAATATAGAGAGTTTGAGATTTCTAGGGCTATTTTGATAGAACATGAAATCTAGTGAAAAACTCTCTACACCTAATTGCCTTAATTGTTTTGAACATCATTCCAATTTTAAGGTATTTTTTGAAACTCCATATGAGATGTGGAGAACTCATAAAAGTTGTTTATGAAATATAAAAGATGTTTACATAGTTTAGAAATCTAGAGAAAAGATCGACACATGTGTTAGTGTCGAACCCTTAAGTATTGAAATATTGTTAAAAAGGCATGCCTATTTGTAGGCAACCCAAAAGTAGTATACTTTTCATGTAAAAGAAAATCAAGTGTTTATGTTGACAAATGCTACACTTTTTCTAGAAAAGTATACGAGATCACCATGTATTATTTAATTTCATAAAAAGCAAAGTGTATATCAATACAGAGTTATTGATTAAAGCTGACACAGTAACAAAAGTTATTTGGACAAGTCAGATGCATCTTATTCAAAAAGTTGAGGGTACCTTGATGTAGTGGGAGGAATGTATGACAGCCTAACAATTATTTGGATTTAGTGGAAACTCAAGTCACCAAATTTGGGTGACGGTATCAAGAAACAAAGAGTTGCGAAAAAAGATGCAATCCCTATATAGTTTAATGAGAAATCCATATTATACTAAAGTGTTTATAGCAATCCTCTCGGCTAAAGTGTTTGAGGATCACCTAGTGCGACTAGGATTACGGGTTGAATAACCCAGGGCAAATGGGAGAAAAACCCTTGGGCATGTGATACCTATGGATGGGTATGTGATACCTAAAAGAAAAACCATGGGTATGTGATGCCCTAATTTATTGTAGTTCTTTGTAAAACTCAACAACTCAGCATTGTATATTCATATGTATGTTACCACTGGAGTCTTAGTCCAAGTGGAAGTTTATTGGGTTTTTATGTCCTAAAACTCGTGGTTTGTAAACAACAACCTCATTTTGTAAGTCAATAAAGTTGGTATTGAAGTTCGATTCAGTAAAGTTGTATTGAAGATATGAATTACTTATTTCTTTTTAGAAATAAATCCAATAAACTAAACGATCCATGACTATTACGTGAGTACATGAACTTTATATGGAGACATAAGAGTGGGTCAGGTTCGAGTAAATTATCTATATAATCTATATATGAATAAGGTTGGGTGCCTTATTCTGGTAATATTATTGGATGCGGCCCACTCTGTAGTTGTTACAAGGAGTTGTAAACTGCTACAGACGAAGTGATCCTGATTCGTACATGCAGTGACATGAGGAGTAGAGGCGTCCTGTGCAATGAGTTTGCGTAAGATCGGACCAAGAAATAAGTCACTCTTACTTTATAACGTTGTTTACTATTTAAGATTGACTATTTCAAAACGATGACCTAGGTAACTTGACCTTAATCCTGAGCTAACTATGAACTCCTGTTTATTCGGGATTATCCTTAGATTTGCATAGGTGAGGGTTGGCTCAATAGCACCGGCTCAATAAGCCTCCCTTTCAGAGATAAGATCAGGTAGATAGTTGAGGACATAGGGTACAAGATGGAATTCACTTCTACCCACTTTCAGGGATAGAAGAGAGATAGTTCCCTTAAGTGCTGATTCTGGGTCTTGAACAAGGGGCCTCACCCTCTCATTGGCCCGAAAGGGACTCGATTTGATGATCGGATCACAAACCAATTTTTCATTAGAGGATCAGTGGGATTTAAGAAATAAGAGGTGATCTCGGGGGGTAAAACAACCTTTTAACCCAGCCGTTATAATGAACAACCTGTGAAAGGTTAACTTATTAATCATGGTTATATCGAGTGGACACAATATATCTACAGTGAGGGGAGTGCAACTACAGGCTTTAGTGGAATGACCCGGTAGTAGTAAACCAATGGGGGTTAATTCGGTGTAAAGAGTTTAGAAAATTAATCTCGGATCGTTGGAGCCCATGATCTGTAGGTCCACTAGGTCTTCTTACTATCTCACAAGCGGATTAGCCTTATAGTAGAATGATAAGTTGATTTGAAACGTTCGAATTAGAGTTAAGGGAATTAGTAATTATATGTGATGTAATTACACGTTTAATTTTGGAATTAAACAAAATTGGAGAATCAATTAGTATTTAGATATGATTTAAATATTAAATTCATGAATAGGGATTCATGATAGTGGAATTGGTGATTAATTAATTTGATATTTAATATTAAATTAATTAGAATTGATTAAATTATTTAATTAATTGTTAATTTTATTAGAAAAATAATTATTGAATTAATTTTTTAAAAATAAAAAAAAGCTCAATTTTAATTAAAGAATTAAAATTGAAAAGTTTAATTTTTAATTTTGGAAAAGTTTCAAAATTGGAAAAAAATTGGAAAATTAGAAATTGGAAAATTGTGATTTTCCCATTTCTTCAAGCTAGTAGCTCAATCATGGTTCCACTATATTTACAGCTCAAATTCTCAAGCTTGAGCTGAAATTTATGCAGAAGGTTTGTTGCTTGAATGTCATGCAATATAAACTTCAGTTTTGAGATAGAAATTGATGATGCAATAGTTGAAAAATTTGCTGGAAAAGTGTGTAAGAATAGTTCTTCAAAAGGCTAATAAACCAGTCCTGCTCCTTCATTTTTCCTAATTCAAGCTTGTTTTGAGTCCCAAAACTCAATCTAAGGCACCAAGAAAATATTAGGAAAGACCTTGTGGTGGTTCACATCCAAAGGAAGGGAGGATTGTTGCCGAAATTCAAGGTACTTCAAAGGTTATTGTTAAAACTCTGTTTTTAGTTTATGAGCATGCTGAGTTTGAAGTCAAAATTAATGTTTTATAATGCTTGATGATCATGTTTTTTTTTTCACAGCTTGCTTCCTTAATCCAACAACAAGGGACCTCTGTTCGTGAACATGTTCTGAACATGATGGTCTATTTTAACATGGCCGAGATGAACAGGTCTGTCATCGATGAAGTCAGTTAGGTTAGCTTTATATTGGAGACTCTACTTGAGATTTTCTTTCAATTCCGTAGCAATGTTGTAATGAAAAAGCTTGACAACAATTTTACCATCCTCCTAAACTTGCTGTAGACATACTAGTCCTTGATGAAAGTCAAGGAACAAAAGGGTGAGGCAAATGTTGCCTCGTCCTCAAAGAGTTTCTACAAAGATTCGACCTCTAGAACGAACCCTATACCTTCTTCTTCCGGTACCAAAAAGTGGAAGAAGAAGAAGGGAGGGGGTCAAGGTAAAGCTAACCCCAATTCTGCCCAAAAGGGCAAGAATGCTAAGGTTGCTAAGGGAATCTGTTTCCACTACAACCAATTGGAAGATGAATTGTCCCAAATATTTAGCAAAAAAGAAGAAGGTCAAACAAGATATATATGATTTACTCATTATGGAAACTTGTTTAATGGAGAATGATGATTTTGCTTAGATAGTAGATTTAGGTGCCACTAATCATAATTGTTCTTCCTTTCAAGAAATTAATTCCTAGCGATAACTGGCGACTAGAGAGATGATGATGCGCATTGGAACTTGGCACGTCGTCTTAGTTGTGGTAGTGGAAGGGCTCCGGTTAATTTTATAGAAATATTTTATTATTATTGGATAATGTATTTGTTGTTCTTGGTTTAAAGAGGAACTTGATTTCTGTAAAATGTTTGTTAGAACAAAATTGTACATTAAATTTTATTGTGAATAAAGTGTTTATTTACAAGCATGATGTTCAAATTTGTTCTGGAAATCTCGAAATTAATCTTTATGTGCTAAGGTCATTAGCATCTAAGGCCCTCCTTAATACTGAAATGTTCAAAACTATAGTAACTCAAAATAAAAGACAAAATGTTTCTCCTAAAGAAAATACCCAACTTTGGCACCTACAATTAGGCACATAAATCCCAATAGAATTGAGAGGTTAGTTAAGAATGGACTTTTAAGCAAGTTAGAAAAAAGTTCTTTATCAGTATGTGAGTCATGCCTTGAAGGCAAAATGACTAAAAAACCTTTTACTAGAAAAGGACATAGAGCCAAAGAGTCCTTAAAACTTTTACATTCAAACCTCTATGGTTCTATGAATATTAAGGCAAGAGAAGGGTTTGAATACTTCATCTCTTTTATAGATGATTATTTAAGGTACGGGTATGTTTACCTAATGCAACATAAGTCTGAAGCCCTTGAAAAGTTCGAGGAGTACAAGGCTGAAGTTGACAATGCATTAGGTAAAACAATTAAAACACTTAAAACTGATCAAGGTAGAGAGTATATGAATTCAAAATTCCACTACTATTTGATAAAACACTAAATTGTATCCCAACACTTAGAATTAGTACACCTCAGCAGAATGATATATCAGAAAAGAGAATTAGAACCTTGTTGGACATGGTTCGGTCTATGATGAGTTACGCTCATTTACCTTATTCGTTTTGGGTTATATAGTATAAACTACAGCCTATATTTTGAACTATGTTCCGTCCAAGAGTGTTTTTGAAACACCTTTGGAATTATGGAATGGTCGTACAGGCAGTTTATACCCATTTCAGGATTTGGGGTTCCCAGCACATGTATTTGAGACTATTTCTAGGAAATTTGAACCTCATTAAAAATTATGTCTATTTGTAGGCTACCCTAGGGTACGAGAGGTGGTTATGAAAGATGCGTGAACACCCAAGCAGAAGCGGATCGGATCCCAATAGTTTTATTTTACAAAAAATAATTAAATTCAGAATACAGAATACAATCAATATGCATTCTAAAAAATATAGCATGCTTTTACAACTCAAGTCTAAAAGAGAATTTAGGGTTTGGAATTACTTACCCTTAAAGACAAGTCTCTTCGTGATCCTCTCTCGATCTCTAACTCAAAGATCTACCACGATCTCGAAAATGCCAAAACACAATATTTCCAAAAACACCACCACAAGGAAATCTCTAATGGTCACATTTCCTCACCAAGCGCTTGTGACCCTCTGATGGTCAGGTTCTTCTTTAACCAATGCGTCAACATTTTCTCGACACATCATCTGGTCCATTTTACCAACTTGCCTTTAGTCCAAGCTGGCTAGAATTATTTCGAAGACCTTTTGCTCATCTCTGCAAGCCATTTCATTAGGGTCAGTGGGTTGTCAGGTAGGTTCCAACACAGAACTGCTGGAACTTGGAGGATCACCAAATGGCTGAGGTGGTGTAACGGGTAGGGTGTTAGTGGGTGTATGCGCTGAGCCTAGTGAGGAAACAGGGGAAGGTTAGGCCACTTCGATGGGAAAGATAATGGTCAGAGGTTCGATGGCTAGAAGGACTATCGAATGCATGATAGGCAATGGAGCGATTCGAAGATGTTCGGGAATTAGGTCATGCGTCAGAATGTTGATGTGATGGTTAGGATGGTTGGTGGAAGGGTTGGTTTCTTATAAGGTTTTGTGGAGTAGATTTGGTTGGGACTTTAGACACAGGTTGCCACATTGTTTTAGAAAGTGCTGAGGACTTAGGGATTCTAGCAGATGAGGAGATGGAAGGTCAGGGTTTTGTGAAGGTTTTGAAAAAGATGGAAGGTTGTTGGGTTGGCTTCGTCGGGGTTGGTTGGATGGATGGCCTAGGTTCGGTGGTGGGTTTGGGATGGATTGTAGTTTTTGGGGAAGAAGATGAAGTGGTTGAAGGTTTGGACGAAGAAGTGTGCTTTGATGGAGGGGATGGCAAGGAGTAGGGTGAAGAAGAAATAGAGGAGGAAGAGAAGGAGCTTACCAACGAGTCTCTAGTGAAGCTTAGGGATGCATTCTGACTGTCTGAAGCGTCCGACATTGTGCTCCAGTGAAAATGGCTCGAGAGCTTGAAAAGATGCTCGGTGAGGGTGGTCGGACGATGAGAGAATTTGATAATTCTGAAAGGCTAGGGTTTGAGAGTTGGAAGAAAAGAGAAGAATGTGAAGTGGGTTATGAACCCCTTTTAAAGAGAAATGCAAGGAAGAGAGAAAGTGGGATACAGACTTGATAGATATCATCTTGTAGGTGACGTCTGGGCTGTGTATTAAATATGAATCTGAAGAGACATAACGTCTTTTCCTCTTCCAAAATTTAGAAATCCACAAGGTTGGTTTTTAAGCAATCATTCAAAAGCATGCAAGGTAAACAAACATGATACAAACTTAAAATTCAATGCTAAACAAGAATTCAAACAGGAATCAGAAACAAACACATGATATACATAAAGTAAAAAAAAAAAATATTAAGTAGGAGAGAGGAAGCATCCCTGGAATATATGGTTGTATGCATGCAGGGACACTTTGATGCGAGCTTCAAGTGAGCTGCACGACTCCATGAGGAAAGATTGCTTTGATAACAAATGGCCTTAACGACTGGATTTAAGCTTTCCTAGAGACAGTCGCAAACGCGAGTTAAATAGTAAGACCTTTTGACCAATGAAGAATTCTTTCTTACCGATACATTGGTCATGCCAACGCTTGGTATTTTCCTTGTGAATCTTCGTGTTTTCATATACATTCAGCCGCCACTCATCTAGTTCATTGAGCTGCAACTTTCGATTTTCCCCCACGACTTCCAGATTTAAGTTCATCTTTTTCACTGCCTAAAACGCCTTGTGCTCCAATTCCAAAGGTAAGTGGTAGGCTTTACAAAATACTAAGGCATACAGAGACATACCTATAGACGTCTTAAATGCAGTTTTATATGCCCAAAGAGCTTCATCCAGCTTCTGTGCCCAGTCCCTTCTGGATGCGTTGACCACTTTCTCCATAATTGATTTGATTTCCCCGTTGGAGACTTCTGCTTGTCGTTCGTCTGTGGGTGGTAGGCGGTAGCCACTTTATGCCTGACATTATATTTAGCAAGCAATTTAGAAATGATGCAGTTAATAAAATGTGTACCTTCGTCACTTATCAACACCGTTGTTGTCTCAAAATGCGTGGAAGTATAGTTATTTAGAAATTTAGAAATAGCTGTCGCATCATTTTTCGCATAGGCCATTGTCTCAACCCACTTAGACACATAATCCACTGCTACTAGAATGTATTGCTGATCACAAGATGGAAGAAAAGGCACAATGAAGTCAATGCCCTAAACATCAAAAAGTTCAACTTCGAGTATGTTGTTGAGTGGCATTGCATTTTTTGTTCAGATGTTACTCGTGCGTTCGTATGAGTCACACTTGAGAACATATTCCCTTGCGTCTTTGAATAGAGTAGGCCAGAAGTACCCACTCTAGAGGACAGCTATGGAGAGTTATGGGATTCAGATAAGATGCATTGTACTTCCACCTTGGGGACACATCGATGCATAATGGAATATGGGCCTTGTTTGTAAGGAAATAACTCATCCTAAAAATAGAACTTAAAATCATGCATAAGTCATTTCCTTAAAGTCTTCTAGAAACTGTTTCATGGTTAGGTAATTAACGATGTTAGCATACCACGGCTCCCTATCTTCAACCTTGAGCATACGTTCATCAGGAATGCGTCTCTAATTTCAGCCTGGCCCAACTACATCTCTTTATTATCCAATCTCGATAAGTGGTCAACCACCTAATTCTCAGTACCTTTTCTATCTTTGATTTCTAAATAAAATTCCTATAGCAGCAACACCCAGCAAATGAGCTTGGGGTTTGCATCTTTTTTGTCCATCAAGAACTTTATAGTGGAGTGATCAATGTAAATGGTTATTGAGCACCCACCAAGTAAGCTCTAAACTTCTCAATAGAAAACATTACCGCTAACATTTCTATTTCAGTAGTTGTGTAATGTTCTTGGGATTCTATAAGTGTCTTTGACGTGTAGAAAATTGGATGTATCAGGTTTCCCTTCTTTTGGCTTAATATAGCTCCAATAGCCATGTCGCTTGCGTCACATATTAATATGAAGGGCTGCGTCCAGTCAAGAGCTATAAATACCGTTTTTGTTGTTAACGCATACCTTAAGGTTTCAAACACTTGGTAGTAGTCTTCATCAAATATGTAAGGCCTGTTCAACTTTAGCAATGCACTTAGTGGATGCGTAATTTGGGAAAATTCTTTTACAAATCTTTTGTAGAAGCCTGTGTGGCCTACAAAGCTCCTCAGGGCCTTAACATTAGCAGGTGCAAGGAATTTTGCAATCACATTAATTTGGCTCCATCCACCTCTAACCTGCTTTGGGAACCTTGTGCCCAAAAATAATGCCTTCTGTCACCATGAAGTGACATTTTTTCCAGTTAAGTACCAAGTTTGTTTCCTTACATCTAGCGAGAATGGCTTCAGGTTGTTCAGGCAAGACAGAAAGGAATCTCCAAAAACTAAAAATCATCCATAAAAACTTTAACATAGTGTTCAAGAAAGTCAGAAAATATAGCCATCATGCATCTCTGAAACGTTCTAGGTGTGTTGCATAGCCTAAAGGGCATGCGTCGGAATGCAAACGTTCCAAAGGGACATGTAAAAGTAGTCTTCTCTTGGTCCTCATGGGTGATTAAGATTCGATTACAACCAGAATACCCATCCAAGAAGCAATAGAATCCTTTTTCGGCTAATCTATCGAGCATCTGATTAATGAAGGGAAGTGGGAAGTGGTCTTTCTTTGTCAACGTGCTTAGGTTTCTGTAGTCCATACAAATACACCACCAGTAATAGTTCTGGATGGGATCAATTCATTGTTGCTATTAACTACTACAGTTGTGCCACCTTTATTTGGAACGGATTGAACTGGGCTTACCCAGCTGCTGTCAGAAATAGGGTAGATCACCCATGCGTCAAGCCATTTATAGTTTCCCTTTTTTTACCACTTCTTTGATTATGGCGTGCTTGCGTTGGGGCTCGATCAATCAAGTCTTCCCTTCCTCCAATATGGATACAGTTGTTTAACCTAAGCCTCCCTTCAGCCAGCGTCCATCCGATTGCACGTGTATGCTTTTTCAACCTCTGCAATAGAAAGAAAGTGTAGCTGAAATTATTAATGGAAAAGTATTATTATTTCCAAAAAAAAAAAAATCATATTTCAAGTGATCTGGATAAGGTTTAAATTCAAGCGTTGGTAGCTCCTCCAGAGATGGGAGCATTGGTTTGGTCTGTCGGTGATAACTGGCAGAAATGCTAGTTATTATAAGCCTTTTATTTAGAATTATGAGGGCTAATAAGTAGAAAATGCAATGATAATACTTAGAATTTGTGAAAAACTGAGTTTTGCGTCGATTAGCACCTAAATCCTCACTGATCCCACTATTATGCATTACTCCGTGCCAAAGTGTCTATTTTTGTAGCTATCGCAGGAATCAAACGCATGCATTGGAAATAAGCAATCACCGTCTATCGCATGGAAGTTGCAGTGATCGAATGCGCCCATCCCATGAAAGTTGCGGTGATCAATTGGAGATTGCGGCCATGAAGTGACAATCATAATAGAAGGAAAATCGCAAGATGGGTAGAACGCGTTGATACTTCAGCTGAATCAAGCTCATACGCATACCTTGAAAGTATCAACAATATAAGACTATGTGACATTGCCCATACCGCGACAAAGGCAGCAGTGAGACATAACGCAATCATGATAGCTGTTGGCGTTTAAACTCTATAAATAGCCCTTTCGACCTTCATTTCAAAGCATCCGAACTTCTGCCTCAAGGCAGAGGTTTGCGATCACAGATGAGAGCATGAGAAAGATTTTCAGTGAGAATTCTTCATCTCCACAAACCAGACAGAGTGACGACCGGAGCTTTCGCTGGAGATAGAGCTCGAGAGAGACATCTCCACCATTCATCCATGGCACCACCGGCAGCCTTGATGCAGATTTCTTCATTTCTCCTCTAACCTCTGTATTGTATTACATTTTAGTTTAAGATATTAAGACATTTTGTAATCAATGCATATCTTCATTCCTTCATTGTCGTCTTCTTCATCATCTTTATCTCTATCATTGTTTATCTTCAGCGTTTATCTATCAAAGGCGATCACATACTTAATCGTGTAGCCTAGACATAGGATGCATGTAGGAACCCACCGAGAGGTGTGCATTGTGCGAGTATAGTGAGTTAATCCTCTTTGCTTGATGAAAGACTGTAGCAACGCTTGTCTATGGGTTTTTGTAGTGCTTATCTATAAGTTAAATAGTCGCGTCTAACTGCCTGAAAAGGTAAGAGATGGAACGCACTAAAGCAAAGTATGCATTGTTCCTAGAGATAGGCACAATCTTATGCTCGACCCAATCATGCACTATAGAGATATAGTCATGCGGCTGACCACCGAGAGGTGTGCGATGCGTTAGTGTGGCGAGTTGGGAATACTCGAGTGATTTAAGATAATAAACATTACTATGCATTAATGGTTGTTGTGTATCTACCTATTCTCATCGCAAGTCTTCTATTGCTCAATCTGTTTAGTTAGGAGTAGGAGTATAGTGTAAATCCATTAAACTTCTTCTTTTTATTTTTATTCATAGCCACAAACGCATTGCTTCACAAGCATTATTAAGTGACAAGTACCTATGTTCAACCTCGGATTACCCGAGAAACTTTCGTTTGCGTTATACTTGGCGCGAGCGTAAGAAAACTTGTGATATGAACGCGCGGTCATTGCATACTAGATTAATGCATTTTCATTCTGACGCATGACCTCAGACGCATGGGCGTAAACGCATAGCTTAAGCCATGTCTAACGCATGGGCGTAAACGCATAGCTTAAGCCATGTCTAACGCATGATTGCGTGCATAACCACCCTATTAATTTTCCTCAACAATCACTTATCCAAACTTAGCGGCTCGAACCTCCTTATGTTTTCACTCAACACATGGACCTCACAGACTTGGTCCATTTGTTCCTCTTGCTCGAGCAGTTGAATTGAATCAATTGGTTGATAAGGTTTTGTGTCATCTGGGAACTTTAATGCATTCAACACATTGAATTTGACTTCTTGGTTATCCTCACGCATCTTAAGTTCCCCCTTTTGCACATAAATCAAAACTTTTACAGTGGCTAGAAATGGGCGTCTAAGAATAATTGGAACATCCCTATCAGCTTTATAGTCTAATATAAAAAAGTCTATCGAAAATATGAACTTGTCAATCTTCACTAAAACATCTTCAATCTTTCATTTTGGATACGTGATTGATCTATTAACAAGTTGAAGCATTACCATGATAGGCCTAGCTTCACCAATTCTAAGTTTCTTAAAAATAGAAAGGGGCATGATATTGATACTAGCTCCTAAATCACACAATGTGTGTCTGACATCTATTCCACCTATCGAGCAAGGGACAGTGAAACTATCTGGATCTCTCTGTTTTTTAGGAATTTTATTGTGGATCAATGCGTCATATTCCTATGTTAATGTAATGGCTTCAAGCTCGATAATCTTTCTCTTCTATGTCAAAACATCCTTCAAGAACTTTACATAACTAAGCATATGCTTCAACGCCTCGATGAGAGGGATGTTGATATGTAATTGTTTAAGAATCTCAAGGAAGTGTTTGAACTGTTTCTCGTCATTCTTGTTCTGCAGACGTTGGGGAAATGGTGCATTCAAATTCTCCTCAAGTTCCCCTACATTAGAAGTGCTCGGTTGAGAATGACTGACTAAACCAGGTGCTCTTTCTTGTTCCTCTCTTTCAAATGTCATAGTTGTTTACGTTGTGTTTTTTGGTGTTGAAGGATTAAGATAATTTCTTGGATTTCTCTTCTCTTCTATCAAAGGTCTACCACTGCATTATTTCATCGTGTGACATTGCTCTTTGCCATTATTATTTCCTGGCACTTTAGTACTACTAGGCAATATCCTATGCAACCAATTTTTCAGCTCGCTAGCAATCTACCCAACTTGCATCTCCAAATTCCTAATTGATGAATCTTACCTTTTCAGCAATGCATCATATAGGGCTATATATTCCTTTAACAGGTTTTTAAGTGGAGATGATGAGCTCGACGTGCTGCCCCTTCTATTAAAAGTTTGATGCTGAGGCTACTACTGCGTAGGCTGGAATCCAAGTGGCGGCCCTTGCCTATGTTGTTAATTCATTCCAGGATGATGTTGATCTTGCTGGTGATCTCCCTGAGAAAAATTATGATGGTTTCTCCATCCAGGGTTATAAGTGTTTGAAAAAAAATGGTTTTTCTTTATGAAGTAGACTGACTGCAGATTCTGTTGGCAGTCATCATAGGAGTGTAGCTCTCCATAACCGACATAACTGACCAGGGTTTGTATGAATACGTTCACCTGTTGCACACTATGTGTTTGTGTTCCGTTGCTCATCGAAAAATTTATTAACATATTTTTCATCGCAGCTACTTGTGCAGAAATAGTGGCCACTTCGTTGGAATTAATTACGTTTTAAGGACATCTCCTACTGTATGTTCTGGAGTCGTAGGCGTCATCAACCTATTCCATGTGGTTGCTTGCCAATTCGATCTAATATTTCCTTGGCCTTATTATATTATTTATCCATGATGCACATGATGCCACATGCTGCTACTGCATCTACCGCCATTTGGAAAGGTTTGTTTAATCCTCCATAGAAAGTTTCCATTTGAATGGTTAAAGGAAGTCCATGGTTGGTTGGGAACACTTTTTACCAACCCTTTAAATCTCTCCCATACGTCGCTAAGTATTTCAAACTCTCTTTGCTCGAAATTCATGATCTCCTGACACCTCCTTGCATTGACAGTGGTAGGGAAAATTTTCTGCATGAATTTCTCCACCAACTTATCCCATGGGGTTAGTCTGGCTTTAAAGAGCTCGCCCATTGCTTGGCGTTATCACGGAGTGAGTAGAGAAACAAAGATAGTCTGATAGCTTTTGGCATGATTCTAGGAATCACGAATGAGTTACAAGTTTCTAAGAAGCGTTTCATGTGGGCATGAGGATCCTCGCCGCGACACCTCCAAATTTCTCTACTGTCTGCAACATTTGGAGCATCACTGATTTCATCTCAAACCTTGTCCCGTCAGGCATTGGGTAGATGATCTCTGGCAAAAATTCATATAACATTGGTGATGCATACTCACGCATTGGACGCATGTTTTTGTTCGCCATTAGGATCAGGTTTAGTGCAGCGTTTGCTAGTTACTAAGCCAAGTTTTGATTCATCTGGCCGTCTGCCATCTATTGTCGTCGTCGTCGTTGTTGTTATTGTTGCCGCCTTAACTTCTGACGTCAATTCGATCTGTTTCATTGTCTGAGGGTTCTTTGAATTTCAGGATCATATATGAGTTCAGGATTACTCTCTCTGCTCATAAAACGTTCACAAGTTCAAGCTCAATTTGTAATAGTCCTTTGATTGAAAGTTTCTACAAAAGATACAAAAGCCAAATTATGGTTAGCTTCATTGCTAGTGTCCTCGGCAATGGCGCCAAAAACGTGTTCGCCTCGTGGTTTTTATTCTAAAAGTGCTTAAAATGATGAAGGAGAATGGTGATAAATAATTATAATGGATGGAGTTGGTTGATGGATTTATTTCTCTCTTGGAAAGAAAATCAAGCGATGCGTTGGTAGTGGATGCGTGCACACCTTGCGAATGCGTACAAGTTCTCTTAAGTTAAACCCAAGTATAAATCCAACCTATGTTTCTTGGTAAGTTTAAGGTTGAGCGCAGGGACTCTAGAATGTTCTAACGTAGACCTTGTTTTTGGATCTAATGCAGATGTTTCCTAATTAACTTGAAAAATGTTGGTTATTTACACTAAGCTAATTGCACACATGCAAGAAGAAATAGAAGTTCAGAGGTAGAAAGGGATTTATGGATGAATGGTTCTAAGTGTAAGTGGTATGCATTGATTTCCTAGCAAGTTTAGTAAGCCTATGTGAGCACAATGAAGATGAGATGAAGATGATACAAATGTTTGTTTATAATGTAAATGTTTGTGCTATGTGTTGGAAATTCTATTCTTTAGTTTATGTTAAGTTTAGCATCTCTCGATGCGAAAGCCACATGTAATCCTATCTCTAGGGTGGATGTTGGTCATAAAGAATAGGAAAAAGACGTGAGCAACTTTATCTCTAGACTTCACACCCTGACTTAATGCGTTCAATAGTTAAATTGCTCTCTCGGGTGACTTAACTACTTAATCATTTTAATCAACTGATTAGAGATATTTAAGTTATAGATTTCATGTTCTCATTAAGTCAGAAAATTCACAAACACACACAATTTTGGGGGTAAACAGATCAAGAAGTGATAAATGGCCAAAGATGAGAATGAATTAAAGATAACAAGTGTTTATACAAACAATCTTAGCTTCATGAAATGAAATGGTGAATGGAAATAAAGTGTAAAAAGAAGAATTCAAGTCGTAAAGTTCAATCTCTTATCCTATTTGACTTATTTTTAATGCTTGCTACAACCAACGTGGTAGAGGAGTTGAAGAAGTTATCTTTCTCAAGCTTCTCTTCAACAACACCTCTTGATCATCGGTGAAATGGTATCTTTCCTCCTACTTCTTGCTTGCTATCTGGTGTTAAAGAAAGTTTCTAACTGTCTGGGCTCTAGAGGTGCCTTCTAGATTTTGAAGATGGCTTCTCTTTTTATAGGCAAATCTCAACACCTTGGTGATTGGACTTGCATTAAATTCCATACCCTGGAACAGTCGTCTGCCACTTTTAAAATGTTGAGACGCCACCAGCTAGATGCCCATGCCTGTAAATAGTGATTTAACATGAAATCCACGAGCCAATGTATCCTTCATGCGTCGAATATTCTCGGACGCATACCCTTTGTGTTGGCCTTGGCTGCAACACTTAGTAAATTTCTTTGATTCATGTGTTGAAATGCGTTAGTGAAGCAGATTTTTACTAAAAATGATACTTTTGTATTCGTTTATCATATGTATGGAATTTCATGTATTTTCTCTCATAATGAGTGCGCTTATATCACTAGAGATCCTAACTATTCCAACTTTAAGAGAGCAATAACTTGTATTTCTACAAGTTATCACCCTGACTTGATGCTCTCGGGTTAACAGCATACACACAACTTAAGAGGGAGAGTCGTGTTGGATTTAGTGTCCTAAATTTCATGGATCTTATAGTTTGTAATATGTAAATACAAATTATTTATTTAATAGAATAAGAAGTATTTTATTTGACATTTAAATAGCATTAACTCAATATAATAAACTACGACCCAAGGAAGTTTAATGTAACTTGAACAATCAAGTGGATCATGTTCATGTAATTGTTGGGGTTAATGCCCTGAAGTCTCGTGTCCTATAGTTTGTAAACAGTTTGTACGAACACTTGTGTTGTATAATATATGATATTTACTTCACATCTTGTATTTTTCTCAGTTGCTTGTTTTATTTGCTTTACCACAAACCAACAAACATAAAATCTCTGGTTATTTGTATGTGACTCAAGCATGTATGTGGTGACATACAAGTGGATCATGTCTTGAGTGATAACCAAAATGGTCTGTAGTATATGGATATAGGAGGGAAACCTTATCCTAGTAACGGTACGGATGCGGCCCACTTTGTGGAATGGTCACAAGTATTGTGACTTGTCACAGATGTCTGATCCTGACCATTCGTGTTGGGGACATATGAGCGGGAGCGTCCTATAAAAAGAGTTTGTATAAGACCTGACCACGAAGTGTTAATATCTCCTTATAAGAACACCGTTCTGACGAAGACTTCACTTCACTAGGATACCATAGGTACACATGACCTCAATCCTGAGTGAGTTGGGAACTCCTGCCATGATGCGTCCTTTGATTTGTATGGGTGCGAGTGGCAGGTTACCGATTCAAACCTACCATTTTGGAGATTCGTCTGATTTGGAGCTGGGAAAGCTACACAAAATGGAATTCACTTCCTACTTTGAGGCAGGATAAGTAGATAGATAGCTCCCTAAGGGATGATCTAGGGCTTGAACGATGTGCGCCACTCACCTTCTCTTGGCCGAGAGGTGTTCACACATAGTTGGATTATGTTGTATTGTTCATTAGAGAAATTAGTGGTACTTAAGGAGTGAGATGTAACTACAGGGCAAAACGATAATTTGACCCAGTGTACTTATGAGCATTTGTGAAGGGTCATCGTATCATGATTGTTATATCTGATGGACACAGAAATATATCTATGGTAAGAAGAGTTTAGCTGTTCGTCTTTAGTGGAATGCTTGACAGTTAACAGATGGTGGATCTCGTGGCTAAAGAGTTTAGTCAACTATTCACAGACGTTGAAGCTTCGAGCCACAAGTTCATTAGCCCTTGGTAGCTTGGATAAAGTCGAGAATCAATGTTTGGGTTAATTTGAAATGTTCAAATTGACAAGAGGAACTTCGATTATATATGATATAATTAAACTGGTTAATTATATATGATATAATTGGCTAAATGTATGAGATACATTATTTTGGAGAAAATTAGATATAAATATGATTTATATCAAGTAGAGGAGAAATTACTATAGTAGATATATGATATCAAACTATAGGGTAAAAATATAATAGGATTATATTTGTTATAATTAATTGGTTAATTATATGATAATTAAGCAAAAATCACGTTCGGACGTGCGTTAGTAGGGCAGCGTCGATTATTGTAACCGATGAATAAAAATGAAATTAGTTTCATTTTGAATCATTCAGTCGTTCAGAAAAAGAAAGAAAAGAGCGCGCTGGTGAAAAGTAATTGATCGCTTAATCTCGAGAGCCTATACGATAGTCGCTCTGCGCCTAGATGATTGTCCACCTCGTTTCTAAACGATCGCATGCTAGTTCCTACACGATCGGATAGCTTCCCTAAATGATCGTATAGTGTGTCGAGTTTGCTAAACAATCGTATACCTTTTCCTAAACGATTGTTCAGTAAAACCTACACGATCATGTAGTTTCTCCTAAATGATAAGCATCTTACTATACGATAGCGTCTTTTTCCTTCCCACTTGCTTATCGCCTACACGATCTGTTCTTCCTCCTTTCTCTACCAAATTCACCAAAGACCACGCTTTAGGTTCTCACTCCGAGAATACCTAGGGTTCTTTTCTGGTGGTGTCGTCCCTGCGGCGTTCGTGTTTGTGCAGTTCTTCGTGTTTCTGTAGTCGACGCTTCTACTAGCCATTAGTTGATCGGGTAGAGGTTTTCGCTGCATAGAGTTCTGAAGTTTGAAGACCATCTTCAACTAGTATGGCAACTTTCTCCCTTGTATTTTCTTGTTCAAAGCATGCCTTTAATTGACTGTACATTTGCATAATTGTGCGTTTGAATGTATAATGTGTATTTCCGTCACGGTGAGATCGAAGCGATCCAAACGTGCTCATGGAACTCTTCAGTAAGAGATCCTTCAGTAATAACCTAAAAGATCTGTAATACATGATTAAGGATGGATGCCTTATCCTGGTGACACTACAGAGACAACATGCTTTGTAACTATTAAATGAGTTGTAAGTTTTACAGACGATATGATCCATATTGTCCATGTGGATACATGTGAGTGAGGTATCCTATATAAAGAGTTTATACAAGACCGGACTGTGAAATGATTGCTCTCTTTGTGTAACACCGTTACTTGAAGAAACTAACAATTCACTAGGATGACCATAGGTGACTTGACCTTAATCCTGAGTGAGTTATGCATTCCTGTCTATGAGGGTCATCCTTTGATCTGTATGGATGAGAGTGGCTAGTTTCGCTGACTCAATATGCCTACCATTTTGGGGATTTATCCAAGTAGGGAACTGGGAACATAGCTACATAAGATGAAATTCACTTCTTTTCGTAGTTAAAGAAAGTAGATAAATTACTCCCTTAATAGCTAATTTCAGGTCTTGAACAATGAGGTCTCACTCTCTCATTTTCCCGAAAAGGGTTAGTTTATAGTTGGACTATAGACTAGTTGTTCATTAGAGGAATTAGTGACATTTAAGAAGTTAGGTGTAACTACAAGGGTAAAAACGGTAATTTTTTCTAGTTGTAGTTATGAGCAATTTGTGAAGAGCCAACTTACTATTGATTGGCTATGTTTGTGGCCACAGAAACATGTCTACAATGCGAAGAGTGCAGCTGTCGATCTTTAATGGAGTGACCAACAGTTAATGAATGTTGATTAAACTAACTAAAGAGTTTAATTCATTAATCTCGTATGATTTGAGCTTCTAATTTGTAGGTCCATAAGGTCCCCTTGTTAGCTCATTAAGGATAAAAAGAAGGAATAACTGTTTTTGGAATGATTTGAATTATTCAAATTATTTATTGGAATTTAAGTAACTAATTATATTAATATGATTGATATCATGTATAATGTATATTGATACATTATAATATATAGTTAATTATAAATATAATTTATATTAAAAGTATATAATATGTGAGAGAGAAATATGAATGAGATTCAAATATTATTTATATAAATAAGATTTGTATAAAAACTGTAGGTTAAAATTTAACATGAATATGATTCATAGTAAATCTATAGGTTATAAAAAGGAATTGCATTATACATGGTTATAATCTAGGGAAAGTTCTTTTTTGTGTTTGATTTGAAACTAAACCATTTTGGAAGAAACCCACTTGCACGATTTTCATAAGCGTCTTTTCGTATTTTCCTTTTCTCTTTTTTTTTAAGAAAATGTTGGAATACATAAACAAGCAGCAGAAGAAAAATAGGATCATTAAGCATTCTAATTCATTAATTTTTGCTTCAAATTCAGCATGCTCATAAACTAAAAGGAGAGTTTCAACACCAACCTTTGAAGTACCTCTTGAATCACAATCTTCAGCTACAATCTCCTTTTTCTTTGGTTGTTAACGACCACTAGGTCTTCTCTACTATTCTCTTGGAGCATTAGATTGAGTTGTGGGACTCAAAACAAGCTTGAATTAGGGAAAATGGAGGTGAAGAACTAGTTTTTCAGCAGTGTGAAGAACACTTCTTCAAACATTTTTTTTTAGAAAAATTCAACTACTTGCATGCCTAATTTCCACTCATAACTGAAGTTTTTATATTGTTGACTTTCAAGCAACAAACCTTATGTCTAAATTCCAAATCAAGCTTGAGAATTTGAGCTGTAAAATTAGTGGAACCATGAATGAGCTACTAGGTTGAAGAAGTGGGAAAATCCCACTTTGAGATTTTCTCATTTTCTTCATTTTCCATTTAATTTTGAAACTATCTACAAAATTAAAGTTCAATTTCAGTTTTTAATCTTTAAACTAAAACTAAAATTTAATTTTACAAAAATTAATACAAATATTAAATTAATTCAACACTAATTCCACCACCATGAAACCCTATTCATGGATTTAATATTTAAATCATATTTAAATATTAACCAATTCTCCAATTTCGTTTAATTCCAAAATTAAACGTGTAATTATATCACATATAATTATTAATTTCTTAATTTGTATTTGAACGATTCAAATTAATTTATCATGTTATTCTAAGGCTTATCCGTTTGTAAGCTAGTAGGGGGACCTAATGTACCTATAGATCATGGGCTCCAACAATCTGAGATTAATTGGCTAAACTCTTTACACCAAATTAATCCTCATTCGTTAACTACCGGGTCACTCCACTAAAGCCTGTAGTTGTACTTCCACTGTAGATATATTATGTCCACTCAATATAACCATGATTAGTAAGTTAACCCTTCACAAGTTGTTCGTAATAACAGTTGGGTCAAAAAGTTGTTTTACCCTCGAGATTACCTCTTGTTCCTTAAGTCTCATTGATCCTCTAATGAATAATTAGTTTGTGATCCGATCATCAAACCGAGTCCTTTTCGGGCCAATGAGAGGGTGGAGCCCATTGTTCAAGACCTAAAGTCAGCACTTAAGGGATCAACCTCTCTATTATCCTTGAAAGTGGGTAGGAGTGAATTTCATCTTGCACCCTATGTCCCCAACTATCTACCCAGTCTTACCCCTGAAATGGGAGACTATTGAGCTGGTGCTATTGAGCCAACCCTCACCTATGCAAATCTAAGGATAATCCCGAATAAACAGAAGTTCATAGTTAGCTCAAGATTAAGGTAAAGTTACCTAAGTCATCGTTTTGAAATAGTTAGTCTTAAACAATAAACAACATTATAAAGTAAGAGTGACTTATTTCTTGGTCCAATCTTGCGCAAACTCATTGCACAAGACGCCCCCACTCCTCATGTCACTACATGTACGAATCAGGATCACTTCATCTGTAGCACTTTACAACTCCTTATAACAACTATAGAGTGGGTCGCATCCGATAGTGTTACCAATAAGGCACCCAACCTTATTCGTATATTATAAATCATTTAGACTATTTACTTGAACCTGATCCACTCATATGTCTCCACATAAAGTTCAACTACTCATGTAATAGTCATGGATCTTTTAGTTTATTAGATTTATTTCTAAAACGAAATAAGCAATTCATATATTCAATACAATTTTATTGAATCAAAATTCAATAACAACTTTATGGATTTATAGAATGAGTTTATTGTTTACAAACCATGAGTTTTAGGACATAAAACCCAATAGAAAAATTGTTAGAATAAGATCAGAGTTTCTTTAAAAGATTTGGGCTTTTTTTTTTACGAAATTTTTTTTAGCCTATTGGGCTATTTAGAAAGAAAAAAAAATAAGTGGTGAGTTTAGGCCTTTTATGTAATTGAGCCTATTCAAATAGGTTATTAGTTATGAAGCACATATACTTTATGTGAGGCAATGAATCCGTATCATATACGTATCAGATAGTGATACTTCCAGATACTTTCTAAATACATATCTGATATGCGTTTTAGCATATCTATTTTTACATTGACCTTTTTCTAAAGAAAAAAGATGATCACCACATCTTTCCCAACTGCAAACTAAAAAGCAGCCTATTGAAAATGCTTACTTCCCCAATCCAAAACTAAAAGGGAAAAACATAATAAAATATCAAATGCTAGAATCATCTAATCTTCATCTTCATGTTTTAGTCCCCACAAAGTCACGCAAAATATAACCTATTTGAATATCTTCAACAATTCAATGAAGTTCTTTGTTTATCTTCAAACTTCTCCATCTAATCTTCGTTTTCTTCTTTGATTAAATCCAAGTCCATTTTCTATTCCATTCTATTGACTATTGTACTTCAATATCTCTGATGTTGCTTTGTGTATTGTATTCAGTATTTGTATTGCATTTTGTACTATGTCATTAACTTAATATGTTATGATTTCTTGAGGATTTAGTTGATTACATTTAGTATCTTTATGTCAAATGTATCTATATCCTAGATTTAAGGGAAAAAAACATATTTTCAACGTATTAATATCTTAATTTTTTAGAAATTGATGTATCGTCGTATTCTATTGTATCCGTATCTCGTATCTATATCTGTGTCTGTGCTTCGTAAATTATTGAGATTATTAGAGATTCAATCCATTTTGAAAACTTATTTTCATAAATGTTTAAATATTTAGATATTTTTTTATAAGGGATTTAATGTCATTTTTGGACATAAGTACCACTTGTGGTGGGCGACTGGAAATAGAAAATGCATTTATTATATATTTTTCCATATTTATGAAGCATTTTTAATGTTGGAGAGAGAAAATACATTTATTATATACTATTAATTAGTTGAGATTTATTTTCATTTTCAATTGGAGAGTGAAAATGCATTTAGTATAATTTTATTTTTCATTTAACGCATTTAACGTATCAAGCAACTAGTTTTATTGGTGGATTCATTGTTATTTTTAAATGTACCTTGGAATATATATTAGATATTTGCAATGTTCTAACAAATATATGAAATACAATGGTAAATATAGATATGGACTCAAATGTAGTTGGTTTCACAATAAATTATTGATTTTTCTGGCGGATTTATAATTATTTTTATATATACATTTGAACATTGTATATATGTTTGCAAATATTCAAACTAATATGTAAAATATACTGGTAAATATATTTGAGGAAAATTGCATTGTATGACAAATACGTTTTAAAAAACCAAAGTCATAACTTCAACTTTTTTATAATTGCAGGTGTGGCAATCACATACCAATTACATAGAAATTAGATAGCAATCACATAACAATCACATAAAAATTAGATAGCAATCAAGTTTTTGGAGAGAAGTTTTTTGACATGTTTACAAAAAAGTAAAACCTAGGGACATGCACCCAATTTTTAATTTTTTTGTTTTTATTAAAGTTGCAATTGCCCCTATATTTGATATGAACTCAAATGTAGTTGGTTTGACGGTAAGAAGTTTGTTTTTCTGGCGGATTAATAGTTATTTTTATATATACCTATGAACATTGTATTATATGTTTGCAAATATTCTAACTAATATATAAAATATATTGGTAAATATATTTGATATGGACTCAAATGTAGTTGGTTTCATGGTAAGTTGTTGATTTTTTTGGCAGATTCATGGTTATTTTTAAATATACTTTTGAACATTTTATTAGATGTTTATAAGTATCCTAACCAATATGTAAAATATACTGGTAAATATATTTGAAATGTACCCAAATAAATGGTTGTACCATTCAAAAGTTTTATCCATATGACAGTACAATATATGGATATTATTTTAAATAACTCACTCTACATATCATATTTTACATACTAATAAGTTTGCAAAAATATCATATTATTAAAAATACATACTATATATCACAGTATATATCATATACGAATACACCATTCTCAAAATAAACCATCCATTATAAAGCATATATGTCGAAATCCCACCTTCACAATTTTAAACCTAGATTCTATCATAAATATTGATACTCTAAAAAATAGATTTGAGTACATATCAAAGAGGGTGTCGAATTGAGATTAAGGCGTCAGATATCACGGATCTGGATTAGGGGACACCAGATCTCCATGGATCTGACTGAAGGGTGTCAGATCTCCATGGGTCTAGCGACACTCACCAAGAGAAAGAGAGGAGAAAGAAAAAAAAATCATTTGGTTTTGAGTTAGTGTTCAAGAAATATTTCTTTCCTAAAAAAAGGCGCTTCATTTAAAACTCATTTATCTTTCTTATTTAAAAAAAAAAAAAAAAAAAAAAAACATGTAAATAATTGATGGCCGGAGATTAAATGGTAATTGGACTCAATCTTTTTTGTAATTTTAAAGTAACTTAGACATTTTTAAAAATAATGAAAAAGTTGAACATAATTGAAATATAATTTATAGGTTATTAGTGCAGAAAGCCCAAAAGAAGTTTCAGTTGTTTGTTTCCTTATGTGGACGAAAGCCTAGCCCATAAAGCCCAAATATGTGTCATCTAGAATTCGATTGTTCTCCACGTCACAAAGTCACAACATCATAATTTTGTTGCTGTATTGTCCCCCTTCCTTTTTCCTTTTCCCATAAAACCCCATTAATGATTTACTATTACTAAATCTTCCCCCACTTCTTAATCACCTTTTCAACAGATCAAATTACAATTTCACTCTATTTTTTTTTTCTCCTTTTAATTTTGTCTAATATTTTTCTTTGAATTTTCATTATATATATTATATATATAATTCACAAACTTATAATTTAAGTTATTAAACATTTGAAAAATTAAATCTATAAATCTTGACTTATAATTTAATTGAAAATTGATTAAAATTTTCATCTAAAATATATTAGAGAAGCTTTATCCATAACAAATGTGTTGCATAGAAAATCCAAAAAAAAACAGATGCAAAAGGCACAGAGAACCAAACTTATCTTAACCAGTTCCCTTTGCTTCTTTTAATGTCAGAACAGTTCTTTCACTCAATTCCTATCTTTGATTTTCAGACCACTTTGAACAAAAAGGAAACCAAATCATTAAATACCTCTAAAATATTTATTGAATTTTGAATTCTTAGAACTTTTAATATATAATTATACTGACATATTTTTACCTGGTTTTGATCTTGTACTTTTTGCATGTTTGTACTTTCTTTCAAGTATCCAAATTTATCTCATGTATTCATCATAAATCTTATATTTATTCATTCTACTTTCAATAATTCTTTAGTTAAATAATTATATTATTTTTCATGCAATAAAAATCATATATTCTCAAAATTTATACACTAAATGCTAAGAGAAACTATTTTTTTTTAATTTTATGAAAAATATATCAACAATATTAGTTATACTTTAAGATTTATGGAAAAACATAAATTAAAATTAAATATTTAAAATAGAATGAAATTCAATATTTTAAGTTATATTTTTTGTTTTATTAAAAAAAAAGCAATGATTTAATTCAATAAAGCTAAGTATAATTTACTCCCATAATCTATTTGTTTAACTATTGTTTAAAATTAACAAAAGAAAACAGCAGTATGAAGAACATAGCATGATTTAGACATCGTTTAAGATGGTTGTATTTTTAAAATAATTGTCGACATGTGTGTTTCTATAAAAAATCATTTGTCGATAGAAGTAAAAGAGTATTTGGTAAATTTTAATTTTAAATTAAAAAAATAGTTAAGATGTTTGGTAATTTAATACCATACTATGTAATTTAGTTATGTAATTATTGAAAATATATATGATTTGAATTGCAATCATTTTTGTTTAATTCAAAAAATTATGATTTTTTTTTTAAAAAAAATTATTATAAGAATTTGAACCAATTAAAATTTTGAATAAATATGAGAATTAAATTAATGAAATAAAAATTTGAGATGGGTAAGAAAAGATACCAAATTATTAGGAAATCTAAAATCTAAAAAATTCATCAAATAACTTCTTCAGATTAGAATAATTTTAAAAGTAATTCTAAATAATTAATAAATAAATTATTTTACTAAACAAATTAGGCGATTAAGATTCTTTTGAAATAACTTTTTAGAATTTCAAAAGTAATCACAAACGACCCATTGATTTAGTTAACCAAATGTATTGACTTTTGAACGTTAATTCATTAAAGAAAAAGAAAAAAGTAAAAGGAAAAAAAAAATTGAGCAGCCGATGAAACAAAGAAAACGATAGCTCATGGCTGACGTGGGTCCCACTCCCTGACTTTGACTACTCTATCTCTCTTGTCCAAATTTCCTTTTTTCATTATTATTTTTTTATTTCGTTTTGATAATATTTAATTTTATTTACTTATTTTTTTCAAAAAAGTGGGGACCACATGGACGCGCGTCGCTATCTAAGGGGAAGTCGAGTACACGACAAAAGAGCAACAGCTGTGAAGTGGACCCCACCCACTAGTTGCCGCCACCTCCACCACCCACCTTATTTTTATGTTTTTCTTTCTTCTTTTTTCTAAAATTTATTATTTATATTTTCACGCAATCGATGAGATCGAACGGCTCAAAACTATACCACCAGGGAATATCAAAATGGTCGCTATCAAAAAATTGGAAAATATCCTCTAATAATTTTATTATAATTTGTACGAAAATTTAAGGAGCAATTAAATATATATAACTATATTTAACTGAAATAATAATAAATTTAGCACAAAGTTATAAAATATTTGTAAACGTTACCACAATTTTAAAAATGTCCATTAAAGGTTTTTAGTGATATGCATATATTAAGGATAAATATGTCATAAATTGGAGTCTAGATGTGAGTTTATCATTAATAGTCAAAAAATTTATTTTCGTCTATATATATTCGTTGTTGATATATCATATCAATAAAATATAAAAGGATATATGAATATCGTGAGTACACATGTTCTTCTTTTTCTTTTTTTTTTTTTACTGTTATTTGCATTATGAATAAAAAAACTAAATTAATGAACTTTAACTTTTGTTTTTTATCTAGGATTATTTCATGTTCTACAAATTAGTGGTATCTTAATATCATCGACAACAAATTTAATAATACAAATAATAGTAAAATATCGATAGTCATGTATCATTGGTCTATCAGTAATTATTGATAGATTATATAAATGAAATATCAAATAATTAGATAGAAATAATTGTAAATTGATACATTTATAAGTATATTTTTTTTTTCGCCACTCTAATTTTTCAAAATTTAAAGGGACTATAAAGATGGGTTAGTAAAGATATAAATCATTCTGGCAATCTTAAAGAAAAAAAAAATACTTAAATAGATGGTCAAATTATCAATTGCTTTATATAATTTTGATTATTATATTCTCATCCATATTGTTTTTACTATTTACAAAATAATTATTTGTCTTTTATTTAGTTAATGGTAGATTGGAAAATTTGAATTTTTAACTTCCACGTTGATGGCATAAATTTTGTTAATAAATTTATATTATTTTTAGTATTAGTTGGATTGTGTTTTTTTTTTACAGAAATTTTATGCTAATTAAATATATTCTATTTAGAAATTTGATGAATTGTGTCAATTGATTGAATTAAAGTATTAAGTTAGATTCCAATAAGCGTAGCAATGGCCTTTTGTAGTAAGTAAAATAAGTTTATTTTGATAATAAAATATTATGTAATATTATTGTCCAACCCACCCACCCCATGCCTCCAATATATATGGACGAGCGTTTATAGTACTCTTATTTATTTATTTATTATTCTTTTATCTTTTTAAAAATAATTGTAAGCTTTTCTATCTTTCTACTTTAGGGTTCTTTCCATTTGCCTTTCTTTTGTTTTCTTTTTTAATTATTTGGTATCTTTGGCTTTTCTTTTTCTCTCTCTTTATTGAGATATTTCAAAAACTATATATATTGAATAGACAAATAATTAAAAATTTACCATCAACTTTTTAAGTAAAAGATTTAAACTTTGAAATTTTTTATCGAGATACATATTATATTTTATGTCAGTTGAACTATACTAATATTGAAATATTTTTTTATTTCAAAAAATGTTATGAAACTTATTAAATTCATTAACCTTTAAAAAATTTATATGAATAACCCAAAATGCAACGTCCAAATAAAATTAGACCAATATTTAGAAAACATAATTCTTTTGGTCTTTAGCTACACCATCTCCTTATGAAATTACCAAAATACCAATGAACCACACTCGATTGTTCTTCTTCATTGACGCTCGTGCCATGCTCCTCCTCCCAAACGTTTCTTCTTCTTCGTCTTCCACCTGCCAGAACGGCCGTTTGATGAAGCTAAAGAAATCGGAGCTGCAGTTTCTCTATGCTCGCTTGGTAGGTTGGAGAAATTGGACCTTGTTCCTCAATCCTCGGCCATTCTCCCTCCTCAATCCCTGTTCATCGTTTGATTCTCTTTGTCTCCTTCTCTCTTCATTTTGCACACACAAATAAACTGTGAAAATTGGAGAACCAAAAACAATGGGGGGAGGGGGCTCAGAGGAAGAAGACAACATTGAGTAATAGGCTTCAAGAAGAGAGAGGAGCAAGAGTTGGTCACAAGGAGAAAGTCAAAATACTTAAATTTTAGGGGAGATTCCATTTTTTTGTTTCATTGGGACTATTCGTAGAAAATTCTCTTAACCTTATCATGCCCGCTATGTATTATATATGGCTTGAAAGAAACAAAAGAACGTTTCAAGACATCGAAATACACATACCTAAGTGTGGGACAAACGTCGATCTCTCTAGCTGTTTTCTGGAGTTCTAAATATAATTTATTTTTATCGCACTCAATTGGAAGACTTTATTCTAATCTTTTTGTTTTCTCTTTTGTTGTGAGTTGTTCTCTAGCTTTCTTTGTATGAACGTTTTTTTTTTATGGAATGCATCTCTTCTAGATCTGGGGTATGATGAGGATGAAGAAGTTAAAGAAGCGTCAACCTAGTTGAAATGTTTTGATGCACCCTTGATCTCACTTATCTAGTATTCTGTTAAAAAAAAAATCTTTAATCTTTCTCTATTACATAGGTTATAAATTCTGAAAATTCGACCAAAGATTATTAATATAATTATAATATGGTACAACAAAAAGATTATCATATAATTTTAGAAAGGTGTAAAGCTAATAGTTTGACTACATATAAATTAATGGTTAAATTTACTAAAAATATTCTTGAAGTTTGAAATTTGTTTTAAATCAACCTTTTTTAAGTTTGAGAGTATAATTGAAGTAGAGTAATTTAACCAAAATTAAATAAACAAAAAGTAGCTAACTAAATGACAAAGAAAATTAATTATGAAGAGTAACCATAGTGACTTTCAATTATGATAATTATGTTATTTTATCATCTAGCTAAGTAATCAGTTATTTAATGATCTACTCAAAACTAATATCCAAAGTAATATTTTTGATTAAGATGGATTAAGTAGGTTTAAGTAATATTAATGCTTTTGTTGTCTTGTGAACAAAAAAGAAAAAAAAGACAAATTTTAACATATATAAACATGCGTGTGCTAGATAATAAAAGGTCTAGAAATTAGAGAAAAATAAATAATCAACAATCGAAATGAAAGCGAGTTGATGAGCTAAGGGATCAAGAGAAAAATTATGAGAGAGAAATGAAACGTGGATTTTGCTACAAGAAGTAATTTGGAAAAAAAAAAAGAAGAAGAATCATCCTTAGTTCAATATTAAGACTTTATTTGTTAACGATTTTATTTTTAAAAATTATGTTTACAATCGTTACTTTCATGTTCTACCATTTTATTTTCTTTCTCTATATTATCTATTTTTTAAACATGTCAAGTTGAATTTCGAAGATTAAAAAATATAGTGTTAAATTTTGCATAAGCACAATTTTACAATTTTTTTAAACATAAAATAAAAAATAAAATAATTATTAAACGGGCTTAAAAGATATTTGTTTGTTGTTGTTTTAAATAAAATAAGTAATATAATCTAATGGTAGGGAAATAAACCAAACCAAAGTAGCCTGGGACTACATTTAATATAATTTTAAAATATTGGGAATAATATATACTTTTGTAGTGAGAATAATTAATGTAAAGGCTAACAAAATTAATTTTAAAAAAAAAATCAGAAAAAAAAGAGAGAGAGTTCTTCAGAAGAGCCAGACTCTCCATATGTCTGTGATGAGAAATTAAGAGACTAGAGAATATTCTACCCTTTTATTTATTTATTTATTTTAGAGCATAGAGAATATTCTAATGATCAGATTATTATTTTCAAAACTGTATAAATATGTCAAAAATTAAGTAAGAATAATTTGTGTTACTTTAATCCCTATAAGAATTTATCCTTGGAGCATTTAGTTTTTTTTCCCTATATTTTTATTGTTTTTTTTAATGAGAATCCGAAGACAAATAGAACATTTCTGATAATAGTAGTTTTTTCGTCCTTCGTCAAATGTCAACTTCAGCATAAATCAACGATATTAAAATTAAAAAATATATATTTAACAAATATGTTAGAGATTTAAATTTTTCTTACTCTATTTGTATTTGAACTCAAAAAAAGAAAGAAAAAAGTATCATTCAAAAAATATTAGGGCACATGTAGTAACCATTTCATTTTTAGTTTTTAGTTTTTGAAATTAAGTCTATTTCCTCCTCATTTCTTACAATGATTTGCATATTTTAAGTACAATTGTTGAATTTTTAGACAAATTTTAAAAACAAAAATAAGTTTTTAAAAGCTACAGTTATATTGATCCTTGTAATATATTTAATAGCAAGTTTATTCTAGTCCTAAACATCCAAAATACCTATTTTATTCGTTGAACTTTTAAGTTAGTTCATTTAGTCTTTAAACTTTTATTTTTTTTTTATTTTGTCCTTCAACTTAAAAAAAAAAACAATTATTTGGTACTTGCTATATTGTTTAATTTTTTCATCTAATATCCACTTACTTTGTATGTTTTGCTCTAATCTAAATGATTTGAAATCAAGTTCACATTAAGATGTCAGTACACTTAAAGTTCAATTATCGATACACACAATTTAAAATTTTAGAGATAAAAATGAAATAATTTTGAAATTTCAAGTAGTTACTAGTCTAGCATTGGTATGGCATCGTATGAGGCTTTATATGGAAGACCTTGTAAAACTCCAACGTGTTGGAATGAGGACGATGAATGACAATTGATAGGACCAAAGCTAGTTCAGACGACATCACATAAAATGTTAAATTAATAAGAGAAAATCTGAAGATAACTCGTAATAGACAGAAGAGCTATGTAGATAAGAGAAGAAGGGAGTTAGAATTTGAGATTAGGGATTGGGTATTCCTAAAGTTATCTCCATGGAAAAGGATACTCAAGTTTGGTAGGAAAGGTAAGTTGAGTCCCAAATATATAGGACCTTACGAGATAATTGAACGTGTAGGGCCAGTAGTTTACAGGTTAGCATTACCTACTGAGTTATCTAAGATGCACAATGTTTTTCATGTATCTATGTTAAGCAAATATGTATCTGACCCTAATCATATTATCCAAGAATAGCTAGTGCAATTGAAGGAGAATTTATTTTATGAGAAGGAACCAGTTTAGATTTTAGACAAGAAAGAGCAGGTGTTGAGAAACAAGACTATACCGCCAGTAAAAGTCTTATGGAGGAATCATGAAGTTGAAGAAGCTATATAGGAAGCTAAAGATCAGATGAAAAACAAATATTCACACCTATTCACGTGAGAAGTCTAGAGCAAATTTCAAGGACGAAATTTCTTTAAGGTGAAGGCAAATTGTAAACCCCTGAACTTGTTTTACTAATTAATTAAGTTTAAGTTCTCTTAATTATGTGTTAAAGATGTGTATTAAGAATAATGTAAAAGTAAACTAAGTATGTTTAATGAATGATGCGTTTGAACTGTTAAAAGAAGGAAATTTTCTAACTAACACGAGTGTATGCGCTCAGGTTGTAAGGTAGTTGACACATAAAAGTTAAACAATAGAAAGCTGTGAAAAAGAGCAAGAAATTATGCTAAGTACGGTATGTTGTGTTCTCAGATGAAGTAGAAGGAAGTTAACACTTGGAGAAAGTATAGGATTCCAGTGTTGGAGCTATGAGATGCCATGCGGTCAGTTCTGTTAAACTATGCGGCCAGAGGTCCAAGAAGGGGACATTATGGTTAAGCACAACAAAGGGGTATGAAGGAAGTATGCGACCAACCTTGTATGCCAATGTTGAGGCTAAGCTAACAAACAAGGTGACAGAGGATCATATGTTGAAGGTATCGCTCAGAGGATAAGACGATGAATAAAAGATGTGCTGACAGGAAAAAGGCTTAAATGGCCGCCATGCTATGCGATGAAGTTAAGCTGAGGAGTTCAGCCTAAGTAACTGGTAAGTAAGCCAGGTGGCAGTCTTAGAGATGTCAAGTGGAAGATAAGTATGCTAGGTGGCGTTTAATTTAAAGGAGAAATATAACATGCAACGGAAGAACAAAATCAATAAGCACTTAAACTAGATTTAATTTGAGTTTTAAGCATGTTGTTCATATGGCATTCATAAGTGGGTTTGAAACACATATTACCTTTGAAGATCTATTCCACAAATTTAGTAGAAATCCACCAAGATAGAGCTTGAATCTTCAAGAAGACCACCACCAAGATCTTCTCCACTATGCTCAAGTAGGAACGTGTAGTAGAAACACTTAAATCAAGTTAAATTGAGGATGAACAAGTGAGGGATGAGTAGGGTTTTCAGGTTTTCACTTCAGCAAGTAAAACTAAGATTGCTTAATGATCTTTATGCATGGAGCTTCTATATATAGATAGAATTCATACAAACCAATAGATTGCATAGAGGGCACCACCAACTTGGTGATCATCACAAGATTCAATTGGATTTTGGTGATAATCCATCAAAATGTGGTTAGTGGGTTTTTCCAAAAAAAAATGGAAAAATCCATTAACTTAAAAAATGATTTCAAAAATCATTTTATTTTATTATTTAAATTAGTTTTATAAAATTAATTAATTTAAATAAAATTAATTTTAATCAAAATAATATTAATTTAATATTTTAATATTAAATTAATAAATTTCAATTTCACCAATAAAACAATTTTATATTTAAATCATAATTTAAATACTAATTGATTTTCCAATTTCATTTAATTTCAATTAAATGAAACGTTTTTAATTGTATCATATACAATCAATCGAAAACCCTAAAATTGAATTTGAACATTTCAAATTCATAACCCTAATTTCATATATCAATACTCAATTTGTTATTCCAATTTAAAAACTAGTAGAGGGACCTAATGGACCTACAAATCATGAGCTCCAACGATCTGTAATTAATTCGTTAAACTCTTTAATCAAATTAATTACTATTCGTTAACTATCAAGACACATCATTATAACTCGATAGTTGCACTCTTCTCACTGTAGATATATTTCTGTCCATGTAAACCATAATCAGTAAGTCGATCCTTCACAGGTCGTTCGTAATTACAATTGGGTCAAAATTACCGTTTTACCCCTATAAGTATATCTTGTTCCTTAAGTTCCCACTGACCCTCTAATGAACAATTTGATTCATATTACTACTTATGAATCATGTCCCTCTTTATCATGAGAAGGCGGGATCCCGATTGTTCAAGACCTGGAATTACCATTTAAGAGAACAACCTATCTGCTAACCCTAAAATAGGTAAGAGTGAATTCCATCTTGCAAGGCTATGTCCCCAACTATCCATCTGGTCTTATCCCCAAAATGGAAGGTTTATTAAGCTATGTTATTGAACTACTCTCACTCATGCAGATCAAAGGATAATGTTGAATAAACAGGAATTCATAGCTAGTTCAGGATTAAAATCGAGTTATCCTAGGTTACTTTAGTATGAAATAGTCAATTTTAACAGTAAACGGTCGTTATAAAGAAAAGTAACTATTTCGTGGTCCAGTCTATATGCAAACTCATTGCATAGGATGCCCCCACTCACATGTCTCTACATGAATAATCTGTAGATCACATCATTTGTATTACCTATACAAAATGGGTCGCATCCAATAGTGTTACCAGAATGAGATACCTAATTTCATCCATATACTTATAAACCATTTAGATACTATTATCTTGATTCTGTTTATGTCACCACATAAAGTTAAAGCATTCATACTATAGTCATGGATATGTTTATTAGATTTTCATAATAGAATGCAAAATCAATAACTTTATTGAATAAGATACCCAATAATATTTTATTGATAGATAGAATGTTTAACACAAAATTTACGAACTACGAGTTCTAGGACATTCCCAACAATCTCCCACTTGGACTAAAACTCCAATGAGAATAAATATATACAATACAATGTTGAGAAACATAAAGCAAAATACAATAAACTAGGGCATCTCTAATACCATAGATATTCTCCCACTTACCCTAGATTATATTGCTCGGAGTCCTAGTCCAACCAGGTGGTCCTCGAACACTTTAGCCGAAAGAGCCTTCATAAATGGATCAACAAGGTTGTCTTCAGAGACTATCTTCGTGACACGTCTCCTCGATGTACTATCTCTATGATGAGATGGTACTTTCTTTCAACATGTTTTCCACGTTTATGACTCCTTGGTTCTTTTGAGTTAGCAACAGCATATCAGGAACTACTTCCAAGTCAGTTAAGAATTTTCATAGCCATATTGCTTTTTTAGCAACTTCACACGTGGCTACGTATTCTGCTTCTATCGTGGAGTCAACAATACAACTTCTCTTAATACTTTTCCAAACTATAGCTCCTCCATTGAAAGTGAAAACTGATCCTGAAGTGGATTTCCTTGAATCCAGGTCAGTCTGGAAATCAGAATCAGTGTATCCGATAAGGATCAAATCCTTAGGTTCATACACAAGCATATAGTCCCTTGTTCTCCTTAGATACTTGAGGATGTTTTTTTACAGCAGTTCAATGATTATGTCCTGGATTGGATTGGAATCTGCTGACGATTCATATGAAATTCTTGTCATTTCATCAACATCTTGAGGTGTCATAGGACACTGTTCCTTTGACCAATGAATTCCATGTCTAAAAGGTAACATACCTTTTTTGGAATTTTGCATATTATATCTTGACAACATCTTGTCAATATAAGATGCTTGAGATAATGTTAGGGTTCTATTCTTTCGATTTCCAAAAGATCTGTATTCCTAGAACGTATTGAGCATCACCCAAATCTTTCATTTAGAACTGTGTTGCTAACCATCTCTTTACATCAGCAAGGAAGCTTGCCTCATTCCCAATGAGCAAGATATCATCAACATAAAGAATTAAAAATGCTACAATCTTGTTGACTATTTTCTTGTATACACAAGGTTCGTCAACATTCTGTTCAAAGACATAAGATTTTATCGCAGTATCAAATCTTATATTCTAGGATCTTGAAGTTTTTTTTAACCCATAAATGGATCATTTAAGCTTACAGACTTTCTATTCCTGTCCTTGTTCAATGAACCCTTCTAGTTGAGACATAAAAATACTTTCATCAAGATGGCCATTTAGAAAAGCTGTCTTGGCACCCATTTGCCATTTTTCATAGTCATAATATGTGGCAATGGATAGAAGTATTCTAATCGATTTTATCATGGCAATAGGAGAAAAAGTTTCTTCATAATTAACCCCTTCTCTTTGGGTAAAACCTTTTGCCACGAGTCTAGCTTTATAGATTTGCACCTTGCCAGTTTGGTCTCATTTTCTTTTGTAGATCCATTTGCAACCTATAGGTTTAATCCCATGTGGTTGATCTACAAGTTCCCAGACAGAGTTGAAGTACATAGACTTCATTTCAATGTCCATGGCTTTTATCCACTGTTCCATGTCAACATCTTCTATTGCCTTTTTAAAGGTTAATGGATCCTCTAATCCATCATCATGTATGATGTTTTAAGTTTCTGTTAAACCCATATAGTGTTTAGGTTGCTGTATAACCCTTTCATTATGTTGAGACATACTCAACTCTTGAGACGGACATGACGGGATAACGACAATTGTTGATGGACCAGCTTGATCAACAACTATTGTTGATATTTCTATAACATTTTTGGTCATTTCTTGTAATATTAGTTTACTGCGAGATAGATGAATTTTAATATAATCTTCTTCCAAGAATGTAGCATTTGTCGATACAAACACTTTGTCTTCTTGGGGATCATAGAATAGTCCTCCTTTTATTTCTTTAGGGTATCCTACAAAGAGGCATAACTTCGAACGTGTTTCCAGTTTCTTAGGATTTTGTACCAACACATGTGCTGGACAACCCCAAATACGGAAATGACGTAAACTAGTTTTACGTCCTTTCCATAATTCATACGGTATTTCTGAAACACTTTTTGAAAGAACATTTAAAATATATACTGCAGTCTACACTGCATACCCCCAAAAAGATTGAGGTAACTAAGCATAACACATCATTGATCGAACCATGACTAACAAGGTTCGATTTCTCCTTTCTACAACACTGTTTTGTTGTGGTGTTCCAAGTGCTATGAGCTGGGATTGAATTCCATGATCTACTAGATAGTTCTGGAATTGTAAATCCATAGACTCATCACCTCAATCAGATCGAAGTGTTTTAATTCTTTTACTTAATAAATTTTCTGTCTTGTTCTTAAATTCTTTAAACTTTTCAAGAGTTTCAGACTTGTGACTTATTAAGTAAATGTAGCCATATCTCGAGTAATCATCAATAAAATTGACAAAATACTGATAGCAAATGTATCCATATCTCGAGTAATCATCAATAAAACTGACAAAATACTAATAGCCTCCTCATGCTTTTACACTCATCGGACCACATAGGTCAGAATGTATATGTTCGAGAGGCTCTTTGGCACAAAGACCTTTTTAAAAAAAACGATCTTTTTGTCATTTTTTCCTCAAGACATGATTCACATGGAGGTAAAGAACCATCTTCAAACTGGCTTAAATGACCTTTTTTTACCAATCTCACAATCCTGTTGAGATTAATGTGACCAAGTTTGAGGTGCCAAAGATAGGCATTAGGAGAAATTTTTCGTTTTTTATTTTGAGTTTCAGCCGATTTAAACATCTCTATTTTTAGAATGGCCTTTGCTTCAGTTGGTTTTAATATGTACAGGTTATTTTCAAGCCTTGCAGAACAAATATGAACACCTCTTGAAAAAAACAAACACTTCATTAGATTCAAAAGATATTCTGTACATATTTTCTAACAGGCAGGAAATGGAGATTAAGTTTCTTTTCATCTTAAGTACATAATATACATTCCTAAGTAAGATAAGATTCTCCAAAAAATAGCTTGAAATCTCCCACTGCATGAGTTTAAATGACTTCATCCGTTCCCACCTTGAAAGTCATTTCTTGTTCAGACAGTTGTCTCCAAGAACTAGTTTCTTGTAGAAAAGTGCAAACATGATTAGCGGCACCTGAATCTAATATCCAGATTAGGCGAGTATTCTTCACTAAACATGTTTCAACTACTAGTAAATCTGATTTACCTTGTTTCGCCTTTTCCACTTTCTTTTCCAGCAAATACTTTGGGCAGTTACGCTTTCAGTGCCCATCCTCTCTGCAATGGAAACACTTTCCTTTGGGACTTTTGTTTTTGTTTTTGTTTTTCTCAGCAGTGGTTTTCTTATTCCCTTTACCCTTCTTCTTCATTTGTACAGATTTATCTTTTGAAGAAGAGAGAACAAACTACTTGTTATCAGTGGGTTTTGTTCCAGACATAGACCCCTTAAAAAATTTCTTCGATCGAGAAATAACATTTACTTCTTTTTCTTTAAGTTTCATCATAGACTGATATGTCTGTAACTCATTGAACAACGTAGTCAAAGTATAAGTAATTTTGTTCATAACAACATTGGTTCTGAAAGGCATATAACTCTCCGGAAGAGATTCCAATATCATACTCACTTGACTCATGTCATCTATCATCGCCCCATGAGCCTCAATTAAAATGGACCATCATATCGAGAACATGTTCTCTAACGTTGGTACCATCTTTCATGCGAGTACTGTAAACATAATTAATGGCTTCATGTCGAACAGAGGATGACGGTTGTCCGAACATCTCCTTGAGCGACGCCATTATCTCACGAGCGGTGGGCATTACCTCATGTTTCTTATTAAGTACATTGGATATACTTGCTAAGATGTAAGCTCAGGCTTTTTCGTTAGCCCTAACCCATCGATCATAGATGTCCCGAACATTTCAGTTCACTGTTGTACGGGAAATCGAAGGACATTCCTCCATCAACACAAACATGAAATCACCACAACTAATATCGAATTAATGTTGGATTTCCAGTTTGAATATCATTCACCGTTAAATTTATCGGAAGCTAGCAGTTGTATAATTGAATTCGACATTGCTGAAAAATTTAAACAAATTCTATTAACCTTATGCATCTAAATCCAAATTTAGCAAAAATAATAAAGTACCCAAAAAATCTTTATTTATTTGCAACGATACTTTAGTAATTTAGAATAGTTGCTACCGTGGGGCAGTCAACAATCCTTCATTGAAGCAAGACAATTCTTGACCAAATACTATATTAGAATAACTCTTTTACTCCTATAGTTCTTTTGGTTATTGTTTTTTGTCAAGATCTTTACTAACAATTAGTAATTCTTGTAAATGTGACCCGCCATTTTCAAATTTTATAGAATGGTATGAATATGCCCTTGAGATGGAAGACAATACCCAAGACAAAACTATAGGACCCTATTCATTACTGAAGCTTGGGTTGTTCTGAATCCTATGTTACAACCCTCCATGGGGATCGTCGTGGTTAATGACTAGCTAGTGNCTATTCATTACTGAAGCTTGGGTTGTTCTGAATCCTATGTTACAACCCTCCATGGGGATCGTCGTGGTTAATGACTAGCTAGTGCCGTCTAACAACGATAGTAGGCGAAATATAGGAATCTCACGATTCAAACTAATGGAGGAGATCATAGGATAATATTGATACATTTCCTTCACCCACTTACTATGAACTACTTCATCCATTCACCTTGTTATTGACCCATGCAAACACTTTTTGAATGGAGTAGTCGCGATAAAAGCGACACGAACACGAGCATGGATCTCACGGTGTGAACTCTTAAGGACGTGAGAGCTAATAACTATATATCAAATATATTGTTAATCTTCGACTGAAGTGTTCTAAATGTTTGGATATCTATTTGCTTAGGTTTAAAAAACGGCTACTTTTAAACAACCTAAGTCTATATCATTTTTATCCAAGTATAACCTTTATATTTAGATATAACCCTACGATGTCTAAGTGTTTAAACCAGTTTTAAACCTCACACCACTCACGCAAGCTCATAAAATCAGTTAAGAACGCTAAATTTTTTTGTCATAATCCCCAGTATGAGGTGTTACGTAAACCGTCAACTTAAGTACCCCTAGCCTTAGACAGGTTTATGAACCAATTTGAGTTTGTAACTAAATTTTATAAGGTAACAATCTATTTTAACAGTTAAAACTAGTTATTAACCTAAGTAAGCATGCTGTGTATTTTGTTATGGATTTTAAAGTCTAATTTCAATTTTATAAAAACTTACAAAAAATTAAACATGCTAAAAATATACAACATATCAAAGGTATTCAAAATAATATTTATATTAAAAGAAACCCTATACATGCATATTATATATTATAAAAATTTATAACATACGTCCAATGCATGTAACATGCTTCCTACAGTGGGATTTTAAATCTACATGGCATACTGTATGTACATACAAGATTTATTTAATTATAACATATATTCACATGCACAAACAATTAAACACATACTGATACGGTTTTAGTTTTGGCATTTTTAAGCAAACAAAAGTCTAAGTATTATAAAAAACAGGTAACAGCTTCAAATAGCCTCCGGACCACTCGAACAGTTCCAAACCAGACCCAAATGGCTTGAACCGGATGTGAACCACCTGAACCGGACCAATCAAAACATTTTTGAAAGAGAACGGGTCAAGTTTGAAAAAAACCGGCCAAACCAGTCAATCCTCGAAAAACCGATTCAAGAATCTCGCTAAACTCAATCTTTCGCTCTAACTCAGAATAACACTCGAACTTGATTCAAAATCTCGCTTGAACTTGATCTCTCGCTTGAAATTCTACTAAAATCTTGCTCGAACTAGAAATCTCGCTCAAACTTGATTCAAAATCTCGCTTGAACTCGAAATCTCAAAAATTCCATTAGAATCTTGCTCGAAACGAAATCTCGCTGGTATTGGGAGTAGCGTTGCAACGCTCAAGGGCAACGTCGCAACATTACCTGATGTAGATCTCGTTCTCACTGGATTTGAACAAAAACCTCGCTAGAACTTTGAGTAGCATTGCAACGCTACCTGGGCAGAAGCTCACGATCTGGAAACTGCAACTCGGCATTCTTCACTTCTTTCTTCAATTACATCCTAATTTCAACTTCTAATGACTCCATATAAATTATAGACTCTTAAACACACATTAAGGCTCATCAAATAAGAGCCAATTGTAAGAGAAACAACATAATTGAAAGGATTCAAATGCCAAAACACTGGAAAAACCATATCAGCATACTATTTTTATACAGTTCATGAAGAACACCTACCAAACTCAAATTAACAATAATTAAGCGCTTAAACCATGCTCTGATACCAATTGAAGGAGTAATATAACATGCAAAAGAAGACTTCAGAATCAATAAGCACTTAAACTACATTTAATTTGAGTTTTAAGCATGTTGTTCATATGACATTCATAAGTGGGTTGAAGATCTTTTCCACGAATTCTGTAGAAATCCACCAAGATAGAGCTTGAATCTTCAAGAAGACCACCACCAAGATCTTCTCCACTATGCTCAAGCAGGAACGTGTGCTGAAAACACTTAAATCAAGTTGAATTGAGGATGAACAAGTGAGGGATGTGTAGGGTTTTCAGGTTTTCACTTCAGCAAGTAAAACTCAGATTGCTTAATGATTTTTATGCATGGAGCTTCTATATATAGATAGAATTCATGAAAAACCAATAGGCTACATGGAAGGCACCACCTACTTAGTGATCATCACAAGATTCAATTGGATTTTGGTGATAATCCATCAAAAATTGGTTGCTGGGTTTTTCCCAAAAAATGGAAAAATCCATTAACTTAAAAAATGATTTCAAAAATGATTTTATTTTATTATTTAAATTAGTTTTATAATTAATTAATTTGAATAAAACAATTTTAATTAATTTTTAATTAAACTCTTAAATTAAAATAATATTAATTTAATATCTTAATATTAAATTAATAAAATTTCAATTTCATCAATAAATAAATTTTATATTTAAATCATAATTTAAATATTAATTTATTTTCCAATTTTATTTAATTTCAATTAAATTAAATGTTTTTAATTGTATCATATACAATCAATCGAAAACCCTAAAATTGAATTTGAATATTTCAAATTCATAACCCTAATTTCATACATCAATACTCAAATTGTTATTCCAATTTAAGAGCTAGTAGAGGGATCTAATGGACTTACAGATCATTAGCTCCAACAATCTGTAATTAATTCATTAAACTCTTAAATTGAATTAATTACTATTCGTTAACTATCAAGACGTACCACTATAGCTTGATAGTTGCACTCTCCTCACTGTAGATATATTTCTATCCATGTAAATCATAACTAGTAAATGAATCCTTCATAGGTCGTTCGTAATTACAGCTCGGTCAAAATTATCGTTTTACCTCTGTAAATATTGTTGAATTTTATGTCCTAAAACTTGCAGTTTGTAAAAGTTAAACATATTCTATTAATAATAAAAGATGTTATTTAACATTTCTTCAATAAAGGTATTGAATCTATTAATTGCATTGATGAAGTCCAAATCTAATAAACTAAGATCTATTGCTATTACATGAATACTTGAACTTTATGTAGGTAAGATGGATTAAATTCGAGAAAATAGCCAAATCGGTCTATAGTACATGATTAAGGTTGGGTACCTTATTCTGGTAACACTATTGGATGCGACCTACTCTGTAGCTATTACAAGTTTTTGTAAAGATACTACAAACGAAGTGATCTAGATTCGTTCATGTAATGACATGGGGAGTGGGGGCGTCCTGTGCAATGAGTTTGCATAAGATCGAACCAAGAAATGAGTCACTCTTACTTTATAATGCTATTTACTGTTTATGACTGACTTTTTTACTTAGATGACCTAGGTGACTCGATCTTAATCTTGAGCTAACTATAAAATCCTGTTTATTCGCGATTATCCTTAGATTTGCATAGGTGAGGGTTGATTCATTAGCGTCGGCTCAATAAGCCTCCCATTTTATGGGTAAAACCAGGTAGATAGTTGGGGACATAGGGTGCAAGACGAAATTCATACCTACCTGATTTAGGGATAGGAAAAAGGTTATTCTCTTAAGTATTGAATCCATAGGGCCCCACCCTCTCACTCGCTCGAGAGGGATCCACTTAATGATTGGATCATAAACCAATTATTTATTAGAAGATCTGTTGGAACTTAAGAAACAATAAGATCGATGGTAAAACAGCACATTGACCCAATCGGTATTACGAACAACCTGTGAAGGGTCAACTTACTAGTTATGGTTATATCGCGTAGACACAAATATATTTACAGTGAAGAGAGTGCAACTGTCAAGCTATAGTGGTATGACTCGATAGTTAACGAATACTGATTAATTCAGTCTAAAGAGTTTAGTCAATTAATCTTATTCGTTGGAGCTCATGATCTGTAGATCCATAAGGTCCCTCTACTAGCTCGTAAAACATGAACACCTTGAATTATTAAATTGTGTAAATTTGGAATGATATCAATTTGAGTTGTTCAAATTTAATTTCAATTTGAAAATGTTCAAATTGAAAATATGATTTTTAAGTTTGAATTAGTTCAAAATAAAATTGGGGTTTGCTTAATTATATTCGATATAATTAACGTTTAATTTGTTGAAATTAATCAAAATTGAAGAGTGTATAATATTTAAATGTTGATTTAAATATTAATTACATGAATGAGATTCATGTTTAAAATTAGGTGCGTGCTTAATTTAATATTTGATATTAAATTAATTAATTAATTAAATATGTTTAATTAATTATAAATTCAAATTAATTCCAATTTTTAATTCAATTTAAGAAATTGGATTTTGATTTAATAAAATTATGAATTAATTAAATCAGGATTTTAATTAATTTGGAATTAATTAAAATTATAATTGAAAAATATGAAATTTGGAAATTTGAAGAGAAAGTAGGATTTTCCCACAAAACCTCTTAGCATGAGGTGTGCTTCATGCTTAATCCCACCTAATTCCACTAATAACTTGAAGTAGTTGCTGGCCAAAACTTTTGTTGATGGTGTTTGCATGCTGAAGAGTAATAAAATACTTCCAATTTTTTTGAGACAAAGAGGATGGACTGAGATTTTGAATGCTGGAAGTTAGTTTCTGCACTTCATCTTCTTCTCTCTTCAAACCCACAAAAACCTTCACCAAATTCACTCAAATCTGAGTTTCACCACTTAAATTCAAGGATGAGAATAGTAGAGAAGATCTCTTGGTGGTTCACTGTCAATTTGAAGCTGATTTGAAGTGAAGAATAGCTTGGAATTGGAAGATTTCATCAAAGGTATGTTATTTCAAACCCTCTTGTGAAAGCATGCTTTTAGAACTCAAATTAAATATAATTAGAGTGCTTATTGATTCTGTTTGCTTCCGTTGCATGCTTGTGTATTCCTTCAATACATCTTATTCCTTAAGTTCCCACCGACTTTCTAATGAACAATTTGATTTATAATACTACTTATAAATCATGTCCCTCTCTATCATGAGAAGGCGGGGTCCCGATTGTACAAGACCTGAAATCAGCACTTAAGAGAACAACCTATCTACTAACCTTAAAATGGATAGGAGTGAATTTCATCTTGCAGGACTATGTCCCCAGCTATCCATCCAGATTTATCCCCAAAATGGAAGGCTTATTGAGTAGAGTTGTTGGATTACTCTTACCCATGCAGATCAAAGGATAATCCCGAATAAACAGGAGTTTATAGCTAGCCTAGGATTAAAATTGATTATCCTAGGTTACTTTAGTATGAAATAGTCAGTTTTAACAGTAAACGGTCGTTATAAAGAAAAGTGACTATTTTGTGGTCCAGTCTATATGCAAACTCATTGCATAAGATGCCCCCACTCACATGTCTCTACATGAATGATCTGTGGATCACATCATTTGTATTACCTATACAAAATGGGTCGCATCTAATAGTGTTATCGGGATGAGATACCCAATTTCATCCATATACTTATAGACCAATTAGGCTATATACTATTAACTTGATCCTGTTTATGTCACCACATAAAGTTAAAGCATTCATACTATAGTCATGGATATGTTTATTAGATTTTCATAATAGAATGCAAAATCAACAACTTTAGTGAATATGATACTCAAGATAAATAGAATGTTTAACACAAAATTTACGAACTGCGAATTCTAGGACATTCCCAACATAATTAAGCTAGAATGCCATACAAGCCTAAATATAAATTAACATGATGAAGGAAAATAGTTGGCAAACAAAATTTCTTATGCCTAAGGGAAGGAATGCTGCTGTCATTGGAAGACTTGGGAAGTGAGAGAGTTATGGGCAAGCTTGAAGGAAAGTTGGAGGATTCCAATCAACTCGAAGGGAGCAATGCTCAATTTCTAAGGTAAATAAATGTTAAGATGTTTATGAGCGAATTTGTAGAAAGAAGTTTAGCTAAATGAATGCTGGGATTAAAGTTATGAAATCTAGAATATTGAAATTTGAAATGATGTTATGGATGACTAAGCAAGTAGCTACATACAAGAACAGTCAAGCAACCCAATTGATGATATGTGTTTATGCATAGACAAAGAGTTTACAACTAAAGCGCTCTGAATACGTCGCGTAATACACGTTCAGCGCATAGGCTAAGAAGGTGTATCGATACTTATCCAAGCATCTCGAGGAAATATATCTAAACTTTTAGCAAGTTATAAGATAAGATGACTAAAGATAGCTGATGGGGTGAAGATGGGCTATGATGCATTGAACTTAGTTGTGATACGACAAATTACTAGTATGCGATGAAGTTAAGTTTGTGTACTAAGCTCAAAAGGGAGCTAGTTCTACTGACCAAAGAACTTTTCCTTATTTCAGGGAAACGCAAATAGAAGAGGCTTATAGACCCTTGGATAAGTAGCTTAAGATAGTGAGTGACTAGTTTTCAAAATATTTGCTAAGTGCTTTACTTATGAATGTTCAACACATAGTTACTTTTACTTTAATATTCAATGCATGCTTTTAGTAATGGGAATCACGTTTAACACATGATTGATGTTTTAAAAGACATTTTTTTTTTTTTTTTTTTTTATGAATGTGTTCCACTTGCACTCCACTTGCGTTTTCATGCCATGACTTAGCATCTAAATGAGTTATTTACTGATTCCTGTAAGTTTGACAAGCATGCTATTTAATGATGTTAATATAAATGATAATATAAAAACCTAATCTGAAGATTTGGTACCGAAGGTATGGTAAGGTACCCAGTTATATGATGATCCTTGCTACCGAAAGTATAGTAAGGTAAACAGGATCCTAATAAGTTCTACGTGCACGTAAGACTTATGTTATCGACATTGATGAGATCGAGCAAAAGGGCTCTCTCTCAACTAAGGTTAGGAGGGATTAAGCAAAACTGTTCTCCCGCATGTTCAGGCAAGGGAGTAGAGGAATTCTATATGATATGTTGATGAGTTTTAAACTAGGGTTTCCATGTTATATTTTCTTTATTTCCTAGCTGTTATTTCTAAACCCTAGTATGTTAATGAGAATGTTTAATTATTAAGTTGTTTATACTATTAGTTATGGAAGCATATTTTCTTTGAAGAAGTCACTCACTAAGCTTCCAGCTCACTTTTTTTTTTTTTTTAATGTTTTCCTCCCCAGGTAGCGATCAATATTTTGAGGCGCAGCAATTCTGCCAGCCAGTCACTTCTTAGACCCTAAAAAAGTTTGAAGCTTAGGTGGCTCATCATGTTTTGCTAATCTAGTTTTTATGTTCATGACATGGGGACAGGGTAGAGTTTATGTTGAACAAATGTTGTAAATAAGTTTGGTTTTTCTGAAAATGCTAGGTATGTTAAAGTTGATATTCTGATTAGCAGTAACTTGTGTACTTGGAGCTGTTGTTGAGATTATGTGTTAAATTCTAGAAAATTATAAACTGCTAATCAGGTTTAGCAGTTATGAAGGACGCAGGTTCACAGTAGTATGTTGGCAGTAGTTGTCATAGAAGAGTTGACAACTGTTGTCTTCACATCTCTTCACGGATTAAGAAGGTAATCTGATGAAGGGTGTGACAAAACACTAATACGTTGGATATTAAAGTGAATTTTATAAAAATCACAGTTGACAACAATTATCTTAAAAGCTACAATAATCTCAAAGGAGCCTTCATTTGTTAGCTATAAAACACTTAATTCTCCATTTTATTTTAACCTTTTAAAATTATCCTATTAAATTCCTTGATTAGGTACCCTTTTTTTTTTTTTTTTTTTTTTAATGTTAAAATTTATAACAAAAATTTAGGTAATATTTAAGGCTCGATTTGATAACAATTTTATTTTTGGTTTTATGATATGAAAACCATGTTTCTTCCTCCCAAAAATTATGGCTCCGTTCCATCATTATTTAGTTTCAATTTAAAATTTGGTTTGATTTTTTAAAACTAGGGGTATTCAAATAACCTAACAACCCGAACAATCCAGACTACCCCGTCCAAAATGTAAGGGTTGGGTAGAAAAGGATTGAAGTTTTCTATTTTTATTGGGTTGGATTGGGTTGTAGGTTGTGGGTTGGCTAAAAAAAATTTGGGTTGACCAGACCCAACCTGTATTATATATATAGTTTGATTACTTTGTATTGATTAATTGGTGAATTTTTATTTTTTGTTAAAAAAATTGTATGATATTTGTCTTTGTTTACCGTTTGCAATAAATATCATAGATATTTAGTATTTAACATTTGAATTTTATGATATTTTAGTTATTAGTCATGTGTTGTATATAAATTTACATATTTTTCATTAAAAATAAAAAAATAAGTTATAACTCGACAACCCAACCTAATCAAATCCGAATTTTTATGTTGGTCCAAAAAATAACCTCAACTCAATTCAACCCAACCCTTTAGACCGCTATTTAAAACATTCAACAAATTGATAAAAATAAATTAAAAAATCTATAAATAGAATAGATGAATAGTCTTTATTTTAGCCTAAACTATTGCTTTATTTATATTTAAAATATATAAATAGATAGATACCTAGCATAGAATGCTATTTAAAATATGAAACACACACAACAACCCTATCAATGAACAAAATTCAACCCACACATTAATAAAATTATTTCTCTAAAGTTGGCATTACTCATATTTGCCCAAATACAAAGACAGAGCCATAAATTTCCATAAGAAGAGTCAAAATTTATATTACATTAACAACATACAAATTTTATATTATCAACTATTAACATATTTTATGTAAGGACTTAGTAGAAAAGTAGTGTAAATATTGATGACGAAACTAAAGATTCCAAAAAATAAGAACCGAAACAAAAACAAATATATATTTGAAAGATTAACGTTGATTTGATATATAATATATTTAGATTAAAGAAAATATATGCATACAAAGGTTAGTCAATCCTCCATCCAATTATATTTCGCCTACTATTTTTGTTTTCATTCTCAGTCTAGTCTTTTTGCTATTAATCATTTTCAAAACTACAGTAAAGAGCTGAAACTTTTGAATTTTAATCAGATAGATACAGAATCTGTAATTTTAAATAGTTTTTCAAATATTGAAAAATAAATCAAAATATTTATAATTATAACAAAATTTTATTGTCTATCTATGATAGATCGTGATAAATTACTATTTATATCTATTTGATAAATATAGATTGTAGTCAATCGCGATCCTAGATTGTGATATTATGCTATTATTTGTAAATATTTTTAACAGTTTTGTCAATTAAAATAATTTTTCTTTTAAATATCTAATTTGTTTGGTTTATCAAAATGGGTTATATAATAAGAAAAATCAAGGATTTGAGTATGTTTTTAAATTTATTGTAAAAAAATAGTGATAGATAATTTTTTTTTTTAAAGTTAATAATAAACTAACAATGTTGATGTTCGGATCTCGTTCGCATTGGCTCTCATTGTGGATGCTCGGTGACCTTGACCTCTAGCTTACCTTCCTCTAGTCTAGTCTCGATCTTATCTTAGCTAACCTATGTAAAAGATTCTTGCACTGGTGTGCTGCTTGGCCTATTGCACTCTAATGCTCGAGTTATTATTAGAAGTAGTTAATTCAGGTAAACACAAAGAAATAAGGTCATATCTCTCTTTTTGAAATTACTTATCCTTCCTTTATGGGGTGGATGATGGAGTTAGAGGTGTTAAAAAAGCCCAATCAACCCAACCCAACCCATACAGTTTGGGTTGGATTATCAACTCATTTGGGTTGGGTTGGGTTCAAATAAATGAATTTTTTGTGGGTTGGATTGGTTCATGGGTTCACCTAAAATGACCAAAACCAACCCGAACTTATTATTAACTTTATAATGTATAGTTTTTACTTATGATACAATCATATATACATATATTTATTTAAGTTTTATCATTTTTTTGGATAATTTATTCACCAACAACTCCTAAAAATAATTTTTTAGCACTTTGGAAAGAAAATATTCATCATATAAATTAAAATTGAGTTGTTAATATTAATTCAATATATGAAAATAATTAAATCAAATTTTTACATATTAACAACTTACTTTCTTTTAGAACAAAAATAACCCGATCAACTTGAACCAACCCAACCCAAATGTTTCATGGTTGGGTTCATCTTTTAAGAATGGTTATTTGGGTCGAAGAAATTAACAACTTGAACAATTGAGTTAAATCCAAAAAGTCCTTCAACCCAATTCAACCCACAAACACCCCTAGATGAAGTTATTTATAAGCCAAACTTCTTGACACATAGTTGTGTGTGACGACCAAGTTGTTGGGGACATTTCTAGTGCTCAAGGTTGCAGAGTGTTAGTTCGGCCTTGATTCATTATTTTTTGATTGGCATGTATTTACCAGGGTTGGTTGGCCCAAGCCTCGAGACACTTACATTTTCGTTTTGGAAGGTACTCTCTCCTATGCCCTTTTGTCGATATCTTTAGGCTTGGGTCCCATAGACTTTGGACCTTGCCTTAAGCAATCCTTGATGGAAAATATAGACTAAATTTAAGATTAATTGGAGATTAAAATAGTATTTTAACTAGAGAAGAGTGAGGACACAAATGAATTAAAATGTGATTATATAAATATATAAATAATTATTTGTATTATTCAATCCAAAACATCACAACTAACATATCCCATCCGACTTGCCCAATTAATACTCCATTCACACGATCACAAAAAGGAAAAAAAAAAAAAGAAAAGAAATAAAAAAGAAATAATAATAATAATAGTAATAATAATTTAAAAAATGTAGGGGGCTGATCTAACGGCTAGGATCAACCGATCAAATGAAGAAACCTGATTAGCCGGTAGTTGACGAAACTGGGACCCACTCGCCATACCAACTTGGCGCGTAAACGCCCCAATAGGAGTTGGTGCGGAGTCATTTTGTGTCTAACCAACCGTTTCCTTAATTCTTAATTTTCCAAAATTCAATTAATAAATTAATATTATATATTATAATTATTTAAAAAAAATGGATGAGAAAATTTGAAAAAAAAAAAGAGTATAAAACAACAGCTTCAACCATGCACAACCGTGACAGCTCAACCCTCAACCAGTTTTCTTAAATGTTAATTAAACTTTATTTATCTATGAAATTCAAATATCAATTAGTTGGGTTTTTTTAAAGTTATTTATTTAGGTTTACCAATTATATGGGTTTTAACCTAATTTCAAGCTTTAATTTTGATAATCTTAGGTTTTCTTGTAATTAAGAAAATATACACATATTTATGTGAAGAACTTAGTAAGGGTTTTTGTTTGAATAATCCCCCTATGTTCCCATTTTTTTTATTTTTAGTTCCATTAATATTAAGATTATTATTTTGAATTAATTAAGACAAGTTTGCATAATAATATAAGAATAATATGGGGTGGGATTTAATACAAGTACATGAACAAAAAGAAAATGCATGTGCTCTATAAACTAAAAGTACATAATTGTAATTATATTTTTCTATTTTAAAAATCTCAACCTTGGAAAACATAATGTCAAAATCAATGTATTTTTTTAGATGAGACAATATAATTTGACCATATATATATATATATATTTTGTTGTCTCTATACTTAACTTTGGAATTCAGATAAGAAAATATGTAATTTTTGTACATTTATATGCCACTATAATTTTTAGTTCGTTCGAAATATATTCATAGTAAAAATATAAAGTAGTTTTTCTTAAACACGACTTAATGATCAAAGATCGGTTGAATAAAGACATAAGAGACCAACCATATCTTTATCCAACCAACATATTATTTTTTTTTAAAAAAAAAATACATACCAATTCCTCATACATGGACATGAATATCAAAAAAAAAAAAAAAAAAATGATGCTTGAGCAAATGTTGAAATTGATTTTCTTTAAAAAAAAAATAAAATAATTTTAAATTGATTTTTCAATAATTAGTTAGAGATGATTTGGTGAAGTGATTGACCGATAATCACCCAAAAGAGTTGCCCTCATTTTATTCCTTTATCTATATTTATATATATTATGTAATTGATTTGATATAAAATAAAAGAAAATATTTAAGTACATCATGGACAACGACTATCTTTTTACATTTTATCAAATTGTTCAATTATAATTTATGATAGGTTAAAACTACATTCAAGTAAAACTCTAAAACAAAGTATGAGTCGGAAACATGCACTTAGAGATTATGAAATTGGTTTGGCAACTTTTAGGTGTTTATTTTGGACATCTCATCTTCCTTTAACCTAACCTAATGAATTAATGAAAATACTAAAAAAGAAATAAAGAAATAAATAAAGAATCAAAGTCCAAAAAAAAGAAAAAAGGGAATTGAAATGTGTCAGGGTGCGGGCATAGAAGAGCAGCTTTATCTCCCTTTCCTAGTAATGATTCCGTAGCTCTCTTTTATCAATGCTCCTTTAGCCTTAATACAAAACAAATTCTCTCTCTCTTTTCTTTCTTTCTTTCTTTCTTTCTTTCTTTCTTTCCTTCTTCTTCTTCTTCTTCCCTTTTCTCTGTTTGTAAAATTTTCTGAAATTCTCAGACCTGGTGCAGAAAGTTTTGTGTCTCGGATCCCTATATACCCTTCTCTCTCTTCTTCATTTCACACCATTAACGAGAAAACTGACTCTTCTCTATCACCATATTCATTCAAAACAAAATCCCAACAAACCCTCTTTTCTTCTTCTTCTTCAATAAACAATTTCACTTTCAGGAACTCACTCACTTCTTGTTTTCTCTAATTAACCCTTTTTTACACAACCTCTTTTGCTTTTTTCAGCTAATTTTACTTGGGTTTTTGGAGGGGTTATTTCAAATGCAAGAACCTGGGTTAGGAATGATGACGGCTGCCGGTGGCTCTAGTGGTGCCTTAAGTGGCGATGTTTCCGTTTCCGGCGAGGGAGTTCATAACGGTCAACTGAAGGCGGAGATTGCTACTCATCCACTTTATGAGCAGCTTCTTTCAGCTCATGTTGCTTGTCTTCGTGTTGCTACCCCCATTGATCAGCTTCCGATGATCGACGCTCAGCTTTCTCAATCGCACCATATTTTGCGATCTTATGCTTCTTCTCAGCAGCATCACCAAAATGCTCATTCCTTAACGCCTCACGAGCGCCAAGAGCTTGACAATTTTCTGGTTATTTTCTTTTTAAAAGAAGATTTCGTCGAGTTTTGTTTATTTTTGGGAACTGGGTTGAATTTCATTTTATTTTATGATGGGGTTTCTTTTCTTTTCTTTTTTTCAGGCACAGTATATGATCGTTTTGTGTTCTTTCAAAGAGCAGCTTCAACAACATGTGAGAGTCCACGCAGTTGAAGCTGTTATGGCCTGCCGTGAAATTGAAAATACTCTACAAGCTCTTACAGGTACATATTTATATCTCATGTCAATTCCTCCAAAACAAGAAAAACAAAGAGAAACCCATCATTTTTCTGTAGTTTTGAATGTGCATAAACCTTGAAAAGTTACAGTACATGTATATATATGTGTGTGTGTGTGCATGTTGTTCTCTATATTCTACATGATACATGGTTTCTATGTTTTATGAGTGTATTGAGTTGTTAAAACCCAGAGGGTTTTAGTTTTGCTTTGAATTTGGATCCAAATGAGGGGAACAAAACAAAGGGGGGAGAAATTTTGAAAGGGGGTTTTGTTTTGGGGGTTGAGAGATGATGAGGATTGTGGTGAAAGCAGGCATGGAAGTGGGTGCAAAAAGAGGTCCCTACTTGTGAACACCAAAGATTGTAGTTTGGAAAAGGATTGGTCTGTTGGGTTCGGTGAGGGTACCACCAATAGGGGACACCAACCGATAAGATTGCTTGCCCTGGCAATACTTGTTCCACTGTAAACAATAATAATATTCTCCCTATTATTATATTTCTTCATCTTTTTGCTTTGTAAAGATAGTACATGAACCTATCTCTAGCTAGTTCTTTTCCTATCTCTCTTCTCTCTCTCTCTCTCTCTATATATATATATATATGTATATGTATAAAAGTAGACCATAAAAGCTACACTTATCTTATATGATTACATTAATCACCAACATATTATTTTTAATCATTCAAGGACCTAATATTTTTGAGGATATGGATATACCCAACAAGAAACATGTATTAAAAAAAAATCTTCATTGGTGAGACTGGCCTTTTTAGTTATATGATTTAACAAACAATCTGTTGAATGAAAGGGTTGGCATTCAAGCAGTTGATTGGTGGAGGGGTTGAAGAAACTAGATATATTATGATCATAAAGTAATCTGTTGCTTATTGATTGGGTTTGCCAGTTTTAGACCTGCCCACCTACAACTACAACAATGGTCCCGATTCTCAATTTCTATACCCTCCATGGAGTTCTTGATCGGTTATTCTGCTTTTTGAGTCTTTATTTGAACCCTAACCTTTGTAGAATGCATATAAACTATTCATTACTGTGTCTGCCAATGGGTGCTGCTGAGGACCCAAGGGCTGTGGTGTAGGGTCTTAAATACCAATACAAGCTTTTATATTAAAGACCCTAGGCCGCCTAAAGGTCATTGGAGGCTCATCCTGACAGTATTAACTAAATGGCTGCACTTTATGCAGCTTTTTTGGTCTGCTAAATTTGGATAGATTATAACTATTAAGATCCCAAGATTTGGTAAACAAGTCAAACTACTTAGTTATTATAGTCATTCAAAGTGTTTAGACATTAATGTTTTCATTAATGTCTTCATTAATGTCTAAACACTTTGAATGACAATAATAACTAAGAAGTTTGACTTGTTTACCAAATCTTGGGATCTTAATAGTTTATTAAGTTATTCTTGAAAAAAAGAAAAAAAAGCATTCTTCCTTTTGAGCTGGAGATTCAAATTCTCTCTCCCTTATCTTAATAATCTACAATGCGAGAAAGCTCAAAGTGCTTTTGTTTAAATTAAATTCAGATGGTTTTTTTCTTTCTTTTTTTTTTTTTTTTGTCTGCTATAAACTTTTTACGAGAGCTATTGCTAAAAAACATATGGTTTTTGATTAAACAATGTTGCTTGTTGTAATAGCATATGCATATGAATCTAAACTTGTCATCTTATCCTAAAAACTTGGGTGGTTTTGAATTGTCACATCCTTAATTTTATTTATTGTTTTGGTAGGAAAGAAAGTCAAAGATATGTTGAAATGACAAATAAAATAACATCATGTGGGTTTAATGTCATATCAAGTTGTGTAGGAGAAGAGGTTGTTAAAATATAATGAGATTTTAAGTACAGTTAGTTGTATGATGGAACCTTCAATGTTATTTTCTAACGGAAAAAATATGATTGTCCCAATTATTGACAACGCCAAAGTAGGTTAGAGCTTGCTTTTGTTGTTGATGATGTTAGCTCTTATCAAAGTTTAGGCTCTTGAAAATTTGAAGCATTTCTCATTACCAAACATAGAGACATTAAAGATTGAAAGTGTCCTTTACCAACTTTGTATGCTATTTATCATGTTCCTCAGGAGTGAGCCTTGGTGAAGGCACCGGTGCAACAATGTCAGATGATGATGACGACGTTCCGATGGACTTCTCGCTTGATCAATCCGGCGCTGATGCGCACGACATGATGGGGTTCGGGCCACTGCTTCCAACCGAATCTGAAAGGTCATTGATGGAGAGGGTCCGACAAGAATTAAAGATTGAGCTGAAACAGGTTCCCTTTTCATGGTTATAAAAAAGGCTTTCCCATTACATTGCAGATTAAGAGGGAAAAACAAAAAACTAATTTATATGAACAAATTTGGGGTATTGGAGATGAACATGAACCTGATCTACAGTCTACAATGTGGTGTTGTTTTGCAGGGTTTCAAGTCAAGAATTGAAGATGTGAGAGAGGAAATATTGAGAAAAAGAAGGGCAGGGAAGTTACCTGGGGATACAACTACAGTTTTGAAAAATTGGTGGCAACAACATTCTAAGTGGCCTTACCCAACTGTAAGTAAAGAAAAACACAAACAAACAAAACACTCATCTTTTCTTTTCGTTTCGAACAATATTCGAATCGAAACCATGAATAATTCTATGTTCCAACCTCTATAATATCTCGTCTTTCCTATTTTAGGAAGATGATAAGGCAAAGCTGGTGGAGGAGACAGGGTTGCAGCTGAAACAAATAAACAATTGGTTCATCAACCAAAGGAAGAGAAACTGGCACAGCAACTCTCAGTCAGTGACATCCTTGAAATCCAAGCGCAAGAGATAAAAAGAAGAGAAACAGAAAATTTTTCATCAAATTATAATATGAAATATGTTATAGCTTTTGGTAAAAGGTTCTGACAGAGTAACATGCAGAAACATGGGATTAAGCTTACTGTAAAATGAGGTTAGAGAGTCGAGCATATTGTGACAGAGATTTGATTAACATGTCTTTTCTTTAAGGTTGTAAATTGTTGGCTTTTTTAATACCATCAAATTCTAGATTTCTTGCGCTTTCATATTTTTAAATTTTGTATTTTTGGATTTTCTCCCATATTATTCATAATTCTATGAAATGAGCTAGTCATTACAAGAAAGATCACTTTCAGTAATAAAAAAAAAAAAAAAAAAAACATTACTACAAATTGAAAAATGCCACTAAATGTTTTAGCAATGCCTAAGTGCTCATTGCTGTATCCATTATTGTATCTTCATAGTCAATACTTTTAGTAACACGTTCTTCGTGCGTTCCTAAAACGTTAGTTTACTAAAACCTTACCTTAGCAACATTCTATGCGTTGCTAATGGTAATTTACAGTGCTATTGCAATATTGTTGTTGAAATATAAGTTTTAGCGATATTAAGTTGATGTTAAATGTGGATTTCTAATTATTGCATACATCTTTTGTGAAATAAGTAAGCGTCGATAAAATTTATATTTGTGTCACTATAAATTTCAAAATACTTTTTTTTAAGACTTTGATTTACTGGCATTACATAAAACGTTGCTAAAAGTATTTTATTAGTTAAAAACATAATACCCAATTTAATATGTAAAGCTACTATAAAATTTAAATTATAATAATCTTTAGAATAAATTAAGAATCGACTAGTCATTTTATATCTAAACAAATAATTAAGAGAGATACGCATTTTCAATATCAACACTAACATTGAAACAAACGAGTTCAAGTTATAACAACCAAAATATTATAAAGGGATAATACCAACCCAAAATCTTTGCACTCCCATCTTATGAATTCTATCAAATCCAACCATCAAGACAAAAAATTTGGCAAATAAACGAAATGAAATGTGTAAGCACATTATAATGGCCTCCCTTCATGTAATTAGAAGACAAATAAAACCAATTAAGAATCAAAGCGTAAATTCCCAATAGGCAAAAGAAACACGAGACAAACACCAAAATAAAGAATCTAGGGACAAACACTTGAAATCCAACTTTTCATTAAAATATATATATATATATATATATATATATATGAAAGTTGTTGGGAATTTAAAGTTAGATATAAATAAAAGGGCTAGTTACATAAATAGAATTCAAGTCCAAAATAATAGAATATGTAGTACAGGATAAAATAATTGCATATATAGATCAAAAAATGGTAAAAGACTAAAAAACTCATGCTTAGCCACCATTTTGCTCGCTTCTTTCCAGTTTTCTCAAATCAAAAGTTATCACGGATAGTAGTTATCAGTGATAGCCACTCATAGCTACTTTATCGCTGATAGCTTCTATCAATTGCTATCGATGATAGTTGCTATTAGTGAAACTTTGAGAAAAATTAATACAATCTTGAAATATTAGCTTTTAATTTGCTATCAATTATCAGTAGTTATCATTGATTCTCTTTCATCAATTGGAATCAACCTTGAAATATCAATACTTAAGGCTATTAGTTGCTATCAATGATAGATTTATAAATAGTGATCAACTTTGAAAGAAGACCAACAACTTTGATTACCATAGTAGCTATCCCTAATAATCTTTTATCATGGTTTTTATCGATAACAGCTATCAGTCGCTATCACTGATAGACTTTCATCAATTAGAATCAACCTTGAAATATTAACACTTAAGACTATCAATGATAGACTTCTATAATTGGTTATCACCTTTGAAAGAAACTCGATATATAGATATCACCTAAGTTCTACCATTGATATCACTAACATCACTCATATTGTGGTTATCAGTGATAGCTTCTTTCACTGATAACATCACCGATAAGCTGCTATCAATGATCTCACTGATATCATGCTATCAGTGATAATTCTCTATCACCGATAACGTGCTATCAGTGGTAGCTTCTATCACCAATAACGTGCTATCGGGTAGCTTATATCACCCATAACGTGCTATCGGATAGCTTCTATCATCGATAACATGCTAGTAGTATTAGTTTTTATCACTGGTAACATGGTTTCAGTAGTAGCTTCTATCAATCATAGCCATTGGACAACTTTTTGCCCCTTTCTTGTTCTTCCCAAACATTTATAAGTCCATTTTCTTTTCAATGATAATTTTTATCACTGATAAACATGCTATTAGTGATAACTTCTAGGCATTCCACTTACATTTTAGTTTGAGATTCAACTTTTTAATTAAATTCACTAAGTTGGCTATCAATGATAGATTTCTATAAGTGGCTATTAACTATGAAAATATAATCAAAGATTAAATTATCAATGATAGAAAATATTAGTGTCTATCACTGATAGACTTTCATTCTATTTATATTTATTATTTGTTATAATAATCAAACTTGATGATTGGCTTGTTGGTATTAAATCACTTATGAATTGAGTACTTTCAAGTCTTGAGTACGAAACTTAGCCTAATAATTCTTGTGAAAAAAAAGGGGAAGAAGAAAAAATTCAAATAAAGGAAAGAAAAATTTTAAAAACAAGAGAAAGGGAAGAAGCAAAAATTAAAGAAATGAAAGAAAAATTTTAAAAAAGAAAAAGACAGTGAAGATGCAAAAAAATCGGAGAAAGAAAAGAAAAGGAAAAAGGGAAGGAAATGAAAGAAAATAAAAAATAAAGGAAAGAAAAAGAAAGGAAAAAAGAAGGAAATGAAAGAAAATAAAAAGTAAAGGAAAGAAAGGAAAGAAGCAAAAATCGAATAAAGGAGGAATAAAATTTAAAAAAAAAAAAAAAAAAGGGAAGAAGCAAAAACTGAGAAAAAAGAAAATGAATGAAAAAAGGAGGGAAGAAGGAAAAATCGAAGAAAAGAAAGAAAATAAAAAGACTAAAAAAAGAAGGTGCCCAACAAGATAAGACAATGGATGGCGAAATTGGAAATTAAAAAAAAAATCAAAGATTGACTAATCAACTCATTTATATTTGCAAATATTTTAAAGATGTAATACATTTTTAGATTTTTTCTCTTATTCTACTATGTATTACAAATATCCTAAATAAAATGCGGAAACTGAATTATATTTAAAAGTCCCATTTCCACAAGTTAGAGCCAAAAAGAATAACGATCATATAATTGCCAAATGATAAAGAGAAGAGAAAAAAAAATGACACAAAAAATATACTGGTTTGCCCCAAACTCGGGACTACATCTGGTCTTCTGCAATTGTGGATTCTACTTTGATGAAGATTGTAATGATTCCAAAACTCCCACGCTACAAATCTCCCAAATAGCTCAACACGAACTATTTGATTCCCTATACCATAACTCGATATTTTGGAATTAATAATAATGATAACCCAAAACAACACTAACTCTCAAAATATTCTCACTGCTGCACACGATTTGAAGGATTCTTCAAACTTAAAAAAATTGCTTCTACCGCAAGACTCATACAATGACGATTTTTCATATGTATATATATATATATATATATANTATATATATAATGAGTCGAGACCTAAATGAGAATAATTGACCAAACCCAATTTGAGATTCACAACAAAAAAATAAATGAATAAGGGGAATTGGAGTGTATGGCGGTTTTTGAGGTTTCATTCTGAAAAATGGCAAAATCTCCTGGAATAAGAATTATGGCAGCTCATGTGACATGCACATAGCCTCGGGTAATTCCAAAAGAGAAAACAGGATCGAGATATATGTATTGATATTGACAACTGCCTTCCTAATTTTGCTCATATAGTTAACATAATCTCTATATTTTATTATTATTTAAGATTCTATTTAACCACTTTTCGAATTTATGATTATGTTTAACAACTTTTCGAATTTATCTCACCTTAATAAAATATCCATATTTTGAAACCAAATTTATATTTGAAATATCCATATATATTAAAACTTCTTTTATCCATATTTTTCATCAAATCTCTATTTGTTTTTCTCACATACTTAATAAATTAGGTGTATATGCTATTTTTGATATTATTTTAACATTTTGGGAAACAAATATAAGTTCCTAAAAAAATGGTCATGTGTTGATTGCACAAGAATCAACTGGATTGTTGCTCCATCATTGCCATAACTTTTGTTACGTACACAAAAAGCTTCATCGATTTTGGTTTTCTAGCTAATTCATTAACTTTTGCTACTGTTTTTGCTATGACTTTACAACGGGTTAGACTCCTATTTGATGGTTGATGGGATGAGAATTCTCAGTACCATGATTTTTGAGATTGTGAGGCGCATATTCCATCAAATTTATCGTTTCAACAATTTGTGGAATATATCCAAGGTAAACATTTTCCCTCCAATGAGCTAACTATATCTCGTTTGACAATGTATCAGATTGATTCTGCCATTTCGAATCTTGTTAGCATTGTTGAAGATAAAGATATTTTGTGGTTGATGTCAGTGTTATCATATTCCCCCCAAATTGATTTATGTGTAATGGTTGACCATGTCTCATCTATTGCCCCAAGCACTCGAAATACACTGTATTTGAATAATGAATCAACAAACATTGATCAATCTTTCCAACATCCTTTGGGCAACATTGAAATCGTTGATTTCTAAGATTTCAATGTCTTTCAATATGGTATTCCCATTAGAGTAGGTTTACTTTTTAGTAGCAAGTTTATATTGAACAAAGCAATTTATTTTCTTGCTCTTAAAAATAATTTTGAACTTACTATTACTAGGTCAAACAAAACTTCATTTGAAATTCGTTGCAAGGATATGTCTTGTGGGTGGTATCTGTGTGCATCTGTATATAGAGGGGGTGGTGTGTGGATGGTTCGAAAATACATCGATATCCATAAATGTTCTATTGACATTGTTAAAGATGGTCATCGACAAACAACATCTTGGATTGTTGCTGAGTGAATAAAGTCATTTTTTAAAATGAATGACAAAGTCCCATGCCGAACGTGTGATATTGTAAGCTATATGAGAAGACAACATGGTGTAAATATAAGCTATGATAAAGATTGGAGAGGTCATGAAATTTCCCTCAATTTCCTCAGGGGGACTCTTGAGTCTTCATACGCCGGTTTGTCGCCATTTTCAGCTGCGTTGATTGTCCTAGTATGTTTCTCGTCTATATTTAGTTTAAGCAATTATATACAATGTACTTTGTCTTGTACAATCAATCTAAATGTTTATTTCTTACAGGAACATATATAGCACAATATGATGATGAAGGTAGGTTTAAGTATTACTTTATGGCCCTTGCTGCCTCCATAGATGCATGGAAATTTTGTTTCATATTATGTCAGTTGATGGTGCTAGTCTAAAGAACAAATTTTTGGGGACATTATTGTCTACTTGCACACTTGATGACAATTCGCAGATTGTACCTTTTACATTTGCCATTGTCGATTCTGAGAATAATGCATCATGATCTTGATTTTTTCATAATCTTAAAACTGTTTTTGGGGATTCTAACGACCATGTTATTGTGTCTGATGGTCATGAAAGTTTAGTCAAGGGTATTAGTTTTGTCTATGATTTTGGTGAACACGGGTTGTGTGCATTTCATTTGTATAAAAACCTTGTTAAGAACCATAATTCACGTCCAATTGAAGACACTTTCCATATGTGTGCAAGAGCATATACAATTAGTGAATTTGAGTATTACATGAGGCAGTTGGATGAGGTTGCACTGTTCATTAGGATTGAATTAGAGGATATTGGCAAATCCAAATGGGTTAGGACATTTTGTCGGAGGAAAAGATATTCCTTAATGACAACCAATATATTTGAAAGTTAAATATTACTAATTTATGTTAGTTGTTCAGTCATTTTTATCATTCATAATGGGAAATTGAGCTAAACATTTTAGAATTACAGCGTGTTTGTGAAATCAATTCAAAATATTCAGATTATATACAAAAACAGTAATGATATACCAATTATTGTATATGGAATTGAAAGTTAAATATACTAATTTATATTGGTTGTTCAGTCATTTGTATTATTCATAATGGGAAATTGAGCTAGATGTTTAAAAATTACCGTGTGTTTGTGAAATCATTTCAAAATATTCAGATTATATACAAAAATAGTAATGATATACTAATTATTGTATATGGAATTGAAAGTTAAATATTACTAATTTATGTTGGTTATTCAGTAATTTATATTTTTCATAATTGGAAATTGAGCTAAATGTTTTAGAATTACAGTGTGCTTGTTAAATCAATCCAAACTATTTATTGATAACAGTAATGATAACAATTCCAAATCACTTGATATATTCATTGTTCATTTATGTTATTGAGGGTTGGAAATTGAGCTGCATGCTTTATAATTACAGTGTGTTTGTTGTTATTAAACTTTACGTATGTGCAATGTGAAAGTTCAATTCACCTACAAATAATTAATGTATATGCCCTTTGGACAATTGATACTTTATCGAGGTTATTTAGTATAGGGGTGGCCAGACAAACTCATACAAAATAGCCGCACCAAATCCAAAGCTATTATATTTTCAAAATCCAAAATAGTTAAACTGTATAACAAAATATAAACTATATCAACATATCCAAATCATTCCCTTTATTCAATACAGGAACCAAGACTACTAAAAAGTTCTAAAGTTTAAAACATATACCAAAACAAGATTATAGAATTCGCCCATATAGCTGGCACAAAATCTGAATGTATTCTACTTTCAAAATCCAAAATGGGAATGACATAAAAAGCCAAAATCACTTGGTTCATTCATTGCAAGATCAGGCTTGGCTTAGGTGCAAGTCAAATGAGGGCCATCCGAGGGTGTATTTTCATCCGTTGTTTGAGGTTTTCGTATTATCCCTCTTGTTGCATCTATCCATATGCCTGTTATTGGTGGACTCGCATCATTCACTTTTGGTAGTTTCCTTTTTAGTTCCCGTTGCCTTGATCTTCTCTTCTCCTCTTGGTTAGCCATCATGATCAACTCTTGCTTAGTTACATTTAACTAACAACATTTAACGACTAATTAGTTGTTAGGACTTAACGAATTCTAATAGTGATCAAACTTACAAGATCAGTTGTTCTTACATGTTTGAGTATGATCCTTGTAGCAGGGTTATTTTCATGTTGTACAGTTTATCAGTCATTTCCAACTTCCTTTTGACCTTTTATTAATTATTAAAGAGACAATATTTGTTATAGATATGTAGAAATATACATTATATGTTCAAGATCTACATTCTCTTGCTTTTTTGGTTGTTGGGGCTGACCCGTGCACCACAATCACTGTACCTTTTGAAGGATCTTAGTTGTTGAAGTTTTAGGAGTGTGATTCTGTTAACATGTTAAAAAGTTCAAATAATTTATTTAATATGGGGTTAAAAAATAATAATTACCAGGATTGTACAATTTTAAAGAAGCATACCAATATTGTTGTCTTTTGCTTATTTGACATCTCCAGCTTCTTGTAAATCTCTCGTTCATCAATTGATTGAATCCTTCGTTGATTTCACCATCAACGTCTTGATTGTCCTATCTCAATCAATTTTTCTAGTCAATTTCCATGTATTGTTAAAAGGTATAGTCTGCAACATGCTTATATCAATTCACCTTGACCTCTGGTTCTTTACTTCTTTTTTCTTCAGACTTCTTGTTTTTATCTCCATGGCATGCTTCTTTGTGTACTGCTGATGGTCTTTTCAATCCATGATCCTTGTTTCCTTGGCCTTCTTCGTCCTCGTCGTCATCTTTTCTTCGAACTATTGTGGGAGCATTAGAAGCATCAACCAACTTCTTCTCTTTTTCTTTTTCTTTTTGTTCTTTCTCAATAACATCTAGTTTCTTTTCGAACTGGGATGCAGGTTGCTTCCATATAATTCATAATAGGTTTGTACTATGAAAAACAATAAACACAGTGTAGTTAGTTTACATACCACAAACAAATTTCTTGTTGATGCGTGTGATTGAATAGCCTGTATAGTCTTCATGTAGTCAATCAGTTTGTTTAACGACTCCACCAAGTCATCTATCATCTTCGTCAAGATCTGCTGACTATTCTTGATAGCATCAAAGTTTTCATTCATCCTTATGTTCATTAATTGTTGTATTTTCTCTATTCCTTCAAACCTTTGTTCCATTTCATCTTTGTCATATGATAACCGAGTCTTCTATTCAAGTATAGTTCAACCACTCTCTCTCGGCCTATATTTGCTCAGTTCTTCTTCGACCTTTTGCAGCACCCTTTCTTACTCCTCAATGAATGGGGCAAAATATGACATGGTCATTTCATGCGGGGTTGCAAGTAATGGACAAATTTCACGTTGTCAAGTAAACAAGGAAATAAGATGTTAGTTTATAGTTTAGAATTTAAAACTCTACGGTATAGATATTTATACCTCTTTTGAATCAAATACTTTTCGCTTGAGATCCTTCTATTTGGGTTGACTAGCTGCAGCCCAATTTACTATCCTTTGAAAATTGTTAGAAACCTTCTTGGCAAAGAAATTTTTATGACGAGCTCAAGGTGGGTATGACCTCGTATGCCCATGCTAAGATTGGGAATATGAATCCCCCATTGATATTCCTGATTTACCTTTGTTGTATATTGCTCTATGCATAATATCAACAAGTAAATTAAATGCAACCCTTCCCCATGGTTAGTTGTCAAAGAGTCATTGTCATCGACCATCAGGATGTGGTCTATATTCACATTTACTGAATCTTGTTTTGGGAGAATAAAACTTTCCAAGAAATACAACTTCGCCATTTTTATCCTGCCACTTTTACATCCTGCCTTGCTAACATTAAAAGCTATGTTAAGAAAATACCTAGTCATAACTTTTATATCCTCGAACTACATTTTTCTTATATTACCTCCTCTCTTTATCCCATTTTTATCAATTATTGGTAATTCACCACAGTTTAGACCAGTTATCAATGCAAACTCTCTCAAACCAAATTTCAGTACTCGACCCCTATGAAGAAATTCAACTGGGATGATGACTTTGATTTACACTGTCTTTGTATTAGGTGTAACAACAATTGGGAATATGGAAAAATCAAGGAAATGTCCAAAAATAGTTTCTCTAAATCTCTGTTGTAACTCCTCATTTAAATTCTCCTTGATTTTCTCAACTACAGAAGTCTTTGTTTGCAAGTTTATTTTCAGTGGTTCATTTCTCCTTGCACTATCCATCAGATGCAAAGAGTTCTAATACATTTGAAATAAACCAGAAACACAAGCTTAATAATATGCTAATAGTAAATACAAGTACATAGTATTTGAGTAAAAATACCTCACGTGGTTCTATCATTTCGATTTTTTTTCCCTTTTGGCATGTTGTTACTTTGTCTTTTCCTTTATCTGATCTAGTTATTACCTAATATTTACAACTATCAATAAATATTTAAGAATACCTTACATATATCCATTCCATAGATGATTACCTTTTTTCCTTTCTTTGTTTCCATCCTCTTGTCTGACTGTCCACTAGATGATCTTTTTTCTGATAGTGTTGTTTCCCCACGACTTTGTAACTGTTCTTCTTCATTGTCTTTGCTTTCATCTTGTACGTTTTCACATGTCCCTTCAAGCTTCTCTTCTTCCTCTTCATACTCATTACTATCTTGTTCATCCTACTTCATTATTTAGTAATTATATTATGTATATACTTTAACAAATACACTGNTTCCTCTTCATACTCATTACTATCTTGTTCATCCTACTTCATTATTTAGTAATTATATTATGTATATACTTTAACAAATACACTGTAATTAATAGATTATTTCATAAAATCTACATTACCATACCTTTCCCACATGTAGTTCATGTTGCTCCTCTTCTTCTACTACGCCCTTTCTCTCTTTCTTGTTTAGTTCTATCTTTTTTTTTTTTTTTTTTTTTTTTTAACAGCTTGCATCGCAATTTAGATCTATAAGATTTTCAACCCTTAACATTTTTTTTACCTTGCTTTTTTTTTTTTTTTTAAATAATCCTAACCTTGCTCTTTATCCTTGGTTTGTTTGCTTGAACTTTGACCTCTAATATAGAAGCATTGTGCTTTCATTTGTTGCTAGTTATTGGAGTTGCATGTTTTTTGTCTGATCCCCCTGCCATCATCTCCATTTTTCCCTATTTTACATACATTATCAAAATTTGATGTTTTCAAATACATTAAAATAAAAACAAAAACATACCTCGTCGTCACTGTTGAGAACTATTGGCCCTTTGCTTGTTTGTTTTTTTTCCACCAGTTATTCCAATTGCTCTTAATCTTTTGCTGGCTCTTCTTCTTCCTTCGACTTTTTTTTTTTTTTTTTCATAGCTTGTAATGTTTGATTAATCGTAGACTTATTAGTTTTCTACAAACAACCAAGGGTGAGATTTTATATCAATTTATTTAATTGTTTCTGTTTTCAATTCCTAAAAAACGACGTTATTTTATATCCCAAAAGATTTGAATCTAAATATTTAACAGTAAAACCAATATTAAATCTTTTCTTATTTTTGAAAAAAATGGAATGTTTATATATTATATATAAAGAGTTTCGGTCAATACTGTTTTCATCTCTTTAATGTGCAAACAAGAGGTAGACTAGATTGCAATGCATAGATTAGAAGAAATTTGGGAATCGCAATGCTGTCGAAATTAGAAAATTTAAGCAGATTCCAGACCTAAGCAGATTGCATTCAAGAAAATTTAAGCAGTTTGTAATAGTGAAGAGCTTAAAGTAGGCACTTAAAGGACTAGAAGAAGTATTTAGATTCAATACTGTAAAGAAATATTCGATGTCGTGCAAAAGTCCCTTGAAGTTGCCGATTAAAGCTATTTTGAAGGAGCTTCAATGTCGAAGGTCAAGCGCAAGAAGCGGTTGAGAAGGTATTTCTTCTCTTGAAGTGAAGGTCTTTTTCTGTCGAATCCTCCCACCTTTCTTCTTTCGGTGAACGATTGTTAGGTAATGAATGTTTGGTTAGGGTTTTGATTTAAATTCATTGATTATCGTGTGAGGTGTGATGGTGGATTAGACCCCCTATCAGAATGGAGTGTGTAGTGTGTGATAGGAGTAGGTAGACTGTATTTGTTGTTTTCAAACGATTTTGAAACACTCGAACCTTTAGAATTCCATTGGGGGTAGTTTTGACAATTACTAATCTTTATTTTTTAATTTTATATTTCGTTTGCTATTTTTACAATTTTAAAAAGTTATTGCTATTTTTCCAAATGAAAACTTAAATTCTGCTATTTATCTGGTCAGCCCAAAAAATAATCGGCTTTCTTCAATTTTGACTTTGGGTCAAATTACAATATTTGCTTCCTATTTAACTTTGGTCAATTATATATATATATATATATTCCATCAGTGCCTGTGTGCTTTCCTTGTAGTTTTGTCTCCACAATCCCAACAAAATCATGCTCAACATTGTAAACTAAAAGACAAAATTCATTAACACTTGGAAACCCCCTAATGAGACTTAAACTAGATAGGAGGGAAAAAAAGGAAGAAAAAGAAGAAGAAGAAAGAACTTCATACACCACAACCATCAAAACCTTGGGTTTGTACCAAAGCATTGGCCTCCCAACAAGCAATTAAAAGACAAATAAAACCAATCAAGAATGAAAGCATAAGCCTCCTAAAGGGTACCAAAAGCTCAACATTGCAAACTAAAAAACAAAACTCATTAACACTCCAATACACTTAAAAGATTCCAACAAATTACAAAAAATATAAAGACTACCATAACTGCAAGATAGTCATAACACTTTAACAAATTTAATCTAATCCAACACCTTACCAAAAAACAAAACATAAAGACTACCATAACTGTAGGATAGTCACAATACTTTAACACACATACTCGAATCCAACACCTTACAAAAACCATAAAGACTACTATAACTGTAGGATAGTTATAACACTTCAATACACTTATTCTAATCCAACATATTACAGAAAAAACATAAAGACTACCATCACTGCAAAATAATCATAAATCTTCAACATACATAATTGAACCCAACACCTTACAAAAAAAATATAAAGAATACCATAATTGCAAGATAGTCATAGTATTTCAACATACTTATTCTACTCCTAAAACTTCAACAATCTATAGTTGTAAGAAAAATGTCTTATATATATTACCTTTTGATTGAAATTAGATTGTTTTGGACTCCTTTTATGTTATATGTATCTTCTTGAGTTGTCAATCTTTTTAAGATTTCTTCAATCATGGTTTAATGCGATTCAACTACACTTTGCAAGTGTGCAACTTGAGCCTTTGTTTCTTTAGCATTTTTGTAACTCGCTTCATTCCTAGAATTTCTTGTTCTTGTTCTTAGACCCGGGCTAAGTAGAAATACAAAAAAATAACTGGTGCTTTCATAAATTTCCAAGGGGATAAGTCATATGGAATGAACATGACTGGCCATATGCTATATGATGTGCTCATGTTTCCAAATGGGTTACAACCATCAGAAGAAAGAATTAATCTGACATTACGAGCGTCTGCAGCAAAACAAGGATACTGGCTATCAAAATATTTCCAACCCTCAATATTAGTAGGATGCTGAAGTATTCCTTCAACTTCACATCTCTTTTCCTTGTGTATCTTATATCCTCAACAATATGTTTTGAAAGAAATAATCTTAGCAACCTTGTCTTCAGTGAAAAATATCTTAACACTTTATGCAAAAATTTTTCCCCTTTCTATCATTCAATTTTTATCTTAACCTCCACAATGCAGATAATTATCAAGCGACGCACATTCTTTCTAAAATAAAACACAATCAAACTTACACAAGTGAATTGATTTGTATCCCATCCCTAAGTCACATAGCTTTAGCCTCATAGTATGAGGTAGGTAGCTTTACACCATTGGAAAAGGCTTCATTTAATAATTTAAGCAACATATCAAACGATTTATCGCTTCAACGATTAAGCACCTTAATGTGTATAAGTTTCACTAAGAAATTAAATGAAGTAAACTTAAGACACTACAGATATAACTCCTTTTCTACTTCATGAAACATTCCACTTGTTCCATCTTCCTTATCAATTCTCTCATACTTTCTTAAAAATTGGACCATGTAGATCACAAATCATTTTCTAACATCTCATCATCCATAGTATTTCTATCTCTATTGCTTACTCTAAGATTTCCATTATCTTCTCTACTTTCAACTGAATCTGAAAATGATGCACCTAAGAAACCTTGAAGTAGATCTTAAAAATGCAGAAAGATAAACCATACATCCATAGAATATCCATTGGCTGTAAGTTGGAGACATGCCATATTTATATAAATGGTGTTCTATGTCATCTAATTTATTCTAATTGAACAAGGACATCTAATTCTTCCTTCTTCATTTAAATAATTCTTCACGACTTCGATAAAATTATCAACACTGTTAGAATATTGATTAGACCTTCAATCTCTTAAATTTATCTAACTATGATCCATAACAAGTATAAAATTAAAGTATCTAAGTAAGAAATCAAAGTGTTAGAGTCAAAGTCTTGTGTAAATTGCGAATAGGCGATCAAATTACATACCAAAGTTAGATAAAGTCATATTCACTAAGATAAATTATGTTATTTGCACTGGAAGTCTTTATAAGTACACTATCCATTCATTTAAATAAAGTCATATTACTGTTGGAGTTAGGAACATGTAAGCGGAAGTAATTAGGATCTTAAGCACTCTAATTACGTAAATTCTAAGGATTAAGCATGTTAGTTTAAAATTGGAAAAATAGAGTTTTAAGAGCAAACCTTGATGTAGCTCAAAATTGAAACGATCCACTGGATTTTTTTTTATTTTTTATCATGAACACTTCGTGGACAATCGATAGAGTCTTCCCCACTATCATCCAGCCTTAGAACGGATTGTGGGATCCAAATTTGTGATGAACTTGAAGGAAAAGTTGAGTTTAAGAGAGTTTTGGTGTTATGAATTTGTGAGAGGAATTTTAGCTTCAAAAGCCTATCAAGAAGACCTCAATGTCAGCATTTCTTCTTCTATTTAAAGAAGAGAACGTGAAAAAAAAAAAAAAAATCATCACGTAGTGACACCAAATTAAGCACTAATACAAATGGGATTTGAGGTTTTAAAGAGAGGAGAATTTTGGATAAATCCACTATCTCCATAAAAATTGAATTTCCAAAATTCAAATAATTAATTCTAATGGATTTTAAAACCAATAAAATTAATTCTCATAATTAATTCTAAATAAAATTAATTTTAAATTATCAAATAACAATTTAATTAATATTAATTTAATATCAAGTATTAATTATTTAAAATTAATTTTTATTAATTAAACAATTTAATTAATATTAATTTAATATCAATTATTAAATTATTTAAAATTAATAATAGCAGTTTAATATCAAATTTTAACTTAATAATTAACACCAATGTCAATCATGAATCCCTATTCATGTGTACAATATTTAAATTATATTTAAATACTTTCAACTCTCTTAATAATATAGTTCAATTCACAATTAAACTATATTTGATTATGTCAATTATATCACATATAATTAATGCTTATTCTATAAGCCAAATTTGAACAATTCAAATTCTTTCATCACACTGTTCTAAGGTTTAGTGTGATATGAGCTAGCAGGGGAACCTAATGGATTTCCAGATCATGAACTCCAACGATCTGAGAATAATTGACTAAACTCTTTAACTTAGCTAATCAACATTTGTTAACTATCAAGACACTCCAAGTAAATGCAATCTCCCCACTGTAGATATATTTTTGTCCACTTGATATAACCATGATTAATAAGTTGTTCCTTCATAGGTTTGTAATTATAACTGGGTCAAAAGTATCATTTTACCCCTATAATTACATCTTGTTCCTTAAGTCCCACTGATCTTCTAATGAACAATTGATTTAATCACATCTTGTCCACTCGATATAACAATTATTGGGATTGATATTCTAAATTTAGTGTATCTCGTGGTATGTTGTTTTGTTAACACAAATTATTTATCTAATAAAATCAGAGATGTTTTATTTGACATTTAGACAACATTAATTCAATCTAATAAACTAAGATCTAAGTTTATATGATGTCACTCGAACAATATGTGGTTAACATATAGATGGTTCATGTGCAAGTAATAACCTAAAAGGTCTACAGTAAATGGATGAACATTGGGTGCCTTATCCTGGTAACATTGTGAATACGACCTATTTTGTAATTGTTACACGAGATGTAAGTGTTACAAACAATATGAACCATATTGTTCATGTAACGACAAGTGGGTGGTAGGGTATCTTGTATAAAGGAATTAATATATAGACCGGACCACTAAATAATTATTTTCTCTTTATAACACTGTTACTTGAAGAAACTAATATTTCAATAGGATGACCATAAGAGACTAAACCTAAATCCTGAGTGAGTTGTGAACTCCTGTATAGGATGACAGTTCTTTGATCTATATGGGTGAGAGTGACCATGATAGTCGACTTAATAAGCCTACCATTTTGGGGATTTGTCTGATTAGGAGCTAGGAACATAGCTACACAAGATGGAATTCATGCAATTTCATTCCTTGGGAAAGTAGATAAATTACTCCCTTAATAGCTAGTTCCGAGTCTTGAACAATGAGTCCTCAATCTCTCATTGGCCCGAGAGGTGTTAGTTTATAGTTGAACTATAAACTATTTATTCATTAGAGGAATCAGTGGTACTTAAAGAGTTAGATGTAACTGTTGGGGTAAAACGATATTTTAACTCAGCTGTAGTTATGAGCATTTGTAAAGGGTCATAGCTCTACCCATGACACAGAAATATGTCTACAGTGCAAAGAGTGTAGCTATTAGTATTTGGAGTGATCGATAGTTAATGAATATTGATTAATTGGATTAAAGAAGTTTAATCAAATAATCTCATATCAATGGAGCTTTTAATCTGTAGGTCCATAAAGTCTCCTTGTTAGCTCACTAAAGAATAGTAATGAGGAACGATTTAAATTGTTCAAATCAAATGAGGGAATTTTACATTAATGAAATTAATATATAATGGTTAATTATAGATACGATCTATAATCCGAATTATGTAAGAGAGATACATTTGAATAAGATTTAAATATTAGATTTATATGAATTGGACTCATAAAGAGATGTATAGATATAAATATGTGATATTTATATATTAATTAACTCCATATTAAATATGATTTGATATAGTTATTTAATTGATTAATTAATAGTTAATTAATTGATTAAGAAATAATGGAGATTAGAGGTTAATATAAATATATGATATTTATGATAATTAATTAAATAGGATTTAATATATGGTTATTTAATTAATGTGCCAATTAATTAAATAAAGGTTATTTAATTAGTTAGCACTAAGAGTATAAAGGGAAATACTGAAGAAGGGGTTAACAAAAATCTAGCCTTCAAGCCTCCACCTTCTCTCTAACTTCTCTCTAAAAATTTTCTTCCCTTTTCCTCCACAAAAGTTCTTGGAGACCACTCTTCCATGTGCTTTGAAATCGTAGAGAATAACAAGTTAAGTTTGTTGGTGGTGTCCTTCATTGGAGAAGTTCGAGATCGTCGATAACGGTGGAAGAGAAAAGCTAAAAGAATCAATAAAAGTGAGTTTTGATTTCTTCTCTTCATTTTCTTTTTTATCATGCTTATAGTTTTGTTTGAATATTTATCCTACCGATGCATGTTTTATTTTACTGTTTTTGTTTCTATAAAAATCGAATATCTAAATGCAAGGCATTTATATATTTTTGCGGGAGTTCGATTCCTTCAATTGGTATTAGAGACAATGCTTGCAATTTTAATTTTCGGGTTTTAGAAACAAAAAATAGATAACATGATAGGTGTTTGTGTACTGTTGTCATGAGATGAGTATAGTAAATTTATATTGATATTTTTTGGCTTGATAGATGTTTTTGGTATTTGGCATATAGACTTGTCTTACTTGATTTGATCATGTAAGGGCCCATTGTTTCTGGACATTTTTACTGTAAATCGAGTCTATAAGTCCGTGTTATTCATGGTAAAATGTTGTTGTGAATAAAACCCGGGAAAATAACGGTGAAACAAGAGAAAATGGAGAAAAACAATATAGTTCGACTTTTCAAGGACAACTTTCACTAATTTGTCAATTGCTAGAGTTCTAACCATTGGATCATGCTCCAATTTGGTTAGTATGTTCAGGCCACATAGGGCCTTGTTTTGAACGGTTGGATCGTTGTTTTAAGCTCTAATTTATCTACTATCGCCACCAAACAAAAGAATTTTTTTTTCTTTTATATTTTTCTAAATTGTAGGGTGCCAAATATCGATTTATCAATGCCTTTTATATAATTGAATGTGCATGAGATGTATGTTTAAATAATATGTTTTGGTTGCATAATGTATGTCATATAGTTTTAAAATCTCACTTTAGGATAAACATGATCATGCATCATATAAATGTTATATAGTTATATGATTAATATAAGCATGCTCATGCATTATAATATAATTGTTATATTATTTGAATGCATGTTTTGAGTAAGTATATTCATGCATAATAAATGTTATAATGTATGATGCAGAGAAATGAATATGTATGTTTATTTTTGTATGATCATTATAAGCATTATCATTAGATGAAAAATGAACTTTGCATTGAGCATGATATTACTTAGATTAATATAAACGGTATATTTAATCAAAGGCGTCGTAATGCAAACGAAAAAGGATTTTGATAAATTCATTGTTTTATAAAGGTTATAAGTTCAATGAATTAGATTAAAATCGATAATCAAGAGTTGCATGTAAATATAAGTTCAAAATTTTTAAAATGGTTTAAAATTGCTTCATAGACTTATATTAAACGCATTGCTAATGAGATTAGAAATATGTTAATCTTTTAATTCGTTTTAATAGGATTAAAATGAACTTGGCTAAAAAATTAAAATTTAAAAATAATTGCCCATCAGGGATCTTTGTCTAAGAAATGTTTTGTCTAGGCTGAGGTTTTTAAGCTAATGGAAATGGAACACCTCTACCTGGGAACGGACCTAGAAGGTGAATTGGGCAAATATTTTATAAGCATCTAATAAGTGATTAATTTTATTAAAAGAGTTTATTGAACAAGAATACATATTGTTAAATTATTTAATATAAACGTTATATTGAGCAAATTTAACAAGGACTTAGTTAAAATAATTTAGTATTTTTTTTTCTAAGTTAATAAATCTAAAAGGTAGAACACTTAGTGGGAGGAAAAAGATATATATGATATGTCATTTTAACACCCACGTTCTCCTAAAAAGTTCACACGGTGAGATTCATGCTCAGCCTCGTGGTGCCTTGGTGCACCCTCCCTTAGGAAAACATTTGCATGGGTCAATATCAATGTGAATGAAGAAAATGTTTATAGTAAGTGGGAGAAAGACGTGTGACAACATATCCTGTGGTCTCCTTCGTTAGTTTGTAATGTATCTTTCATGTTTGGCCTTATGTTGCCCCGAGCGCACCCTCCCTTAGGAAGATTAAACTCCAAAAATAGATAAAACCAATATAACCAATTGCACCAATTATATTCTTCCCTTAGCCAGACTGGTTGGAGGAGGGTTATAGGGTTGAAAACAAAGGGTTATATTTATGATAAAGCAGTAAGGTAATTAATCATTTATTAACCAAATGAATGGTAATTAAATAGGAAAATTGCATTGTATGGCAAATACATTTTAAGAAACCAATGACTTTAACATTTTTGTAATTGTAGGTGTGGCAATCACATAGAAATCAGATAGCAATCACATAACAATCACATAGAAATCATATAGCAACTAAATTTTCAGGTGGTAGTTTTTTTTACATGTTTGCAAAAAAGCAAAATCTAGGGATACACACCCAATTTTCAAATTTTTTTTTTTTATTAAAGTTGCAATTGCTCCAATTAAATATTATATGAATAAGGAGTTATTTTGGGATAATATTTGATTGAGTGTCTCACTTCAGTGATAGGAATAATTGTACACCTTGAGGTGACATTTTTTTCCAAACTACTGAATGTTTACAAAAATTCAATGACGTTGGGGTTCATTATTTTTTGCTAAACTGATTTGATTAAAATGAAAAGAATTTTTGCACAAGTGTCTAATATAAGTAATTTATTTTTGTATCATCATGTCTATCTCAATTGTTACTTTGCTTGGTGCCGAAAAATTAACTAAAGAAAATTATACAACTTGAAAAAATATGATGAATACAGTTTTGGTAGTGGATGACCTCAAATTCGTTCTTACGGAGGAATACCCTTCATCCCCTAGGCACAACACATTACGAAGTGTTCATGATGCTTATGAGAAGTGGACCAAGGCCAATGATAAGGCCAAGGTCTATATTTTAGCAGGCTTATCTAAAGTTCTAGCCAAAAAGCATGAGACCATGATCACTGCAGCCTAGATCATGGAATCATTGCGTGACATGTTTGAAAAACCTTCCTCACAAGTCATGCATGATGCTCTTAAGTTCATAATCAGTACGCGAATGGCAAAAGGATCTTCTATTAGAGAACATGTCCTTAACATGATGAACCATTTCAATACTGTTGAGATGAATGGAAGTCTAAAAAATGAGCTCAATTAGGTGAGCTTCGTCATGCAATTGCTGCCAGACAGCTTTCTGCAATTCCGTAGCAATTGTATTATGAATAAAATTGACTACAACCTCACCACCCTCCTTAACAAGCTACAAATTTTTTAGTCTTTAATGAAAGCCAAAAGAAATAATGAGGAGGCAAAATGTTGTCTTCTCCAACAAGAAAAAGTTCATCAGAGTTTCAACCTTTGGAACTAAATTTATGCCTCTCTCTTCATCTGGTGTGAAGAAGTAGAAAACAAAGAAGGGTGGAAAGGGGAATAAAGCCACCACTACTGTTGCTGTCCAAAAGGGCAAGAAGTCACAAAAGGAACCTGTTATCATTGCAACCAAGATGAGCATTGGAAAATGAATTTCCCCAAAATATTTGATCGAGAAAAAGAAGGAAAAAGAAGGTAAATATGATTTACTAGTTCTAGAAACGTGTTTGGTGGAAAATGATGACCATACCTGTGTACTTGATTCAAGAGCCATTAATCATGTTTGTATTTAGGAAACTAGTTCCTGGAAGCAGCTGGCAGCGGGAGAGATGACTCTAAGGTGCGGACTGTGAGATGTTGTCTTGGCGGTTGCATTAGGGAGTTTGAAGTTGTTTTTTGAATCAAAGTTTATGTTGTTAGACAATGTTTACTATGTTTCTAATTTTAAAAGAAACTTGATTTCAGTTTCATGTTTGTTAGAGCACTCTTTTTATGTATCTTTTATTCGGAATAAAGCGTTTGTGTCGAAAAATGGTATTGATATTTGTTTTGCAACAAACGAAAGCAACTTATATGTACTAAGGTCATTAGTATCTAAAATTCTCTACAATAATGAAATTTTCAACATTGCAACCACTAAAACTAAGAAAAGAAAAAATTATCATAAAGATAATGTTCATTTTTGACATCTAAGACTATGTCATATTAATCTCAATAGGATTGAAAGGTTAGTTAAGAATGAACTTTTTAACGTGTTAGAAGAAAACTCTTACTTGTATGTGAATCTTGTCTAGAAGGAAAGATGACAAAACAACCTTTTATTGGAAAAGGTGAGCTTATACATTTAGACCTTTGTGGTCCAATGAGCGTAAAAGCTAGATGAGAGTTTGAATATTTTGTCACTTTTACGGATTATTATTCAAGATATGGGAATGTTTACCTAATGCAACATAAGTCTGACATATTTGAAAATTTCAAGGAGTATAAGGTTGTAGTTGGAAATTTGTTAGGTAAAAAGACTAAAACACTGCAATCAAATTGAGGTGGAGAGTACATGGATATCGAATTCCATAAGTATATGATAAAACATGGAATCACATCTTTGAAAGAACTCTTATTTAAGAGAACCAGTGAGTGGAGGCAAGATCTATCCAAATCCATCATGACAGAATTAAACGCATTCACAAACATACAAAACAGTTCTGCATCTTTAACAAAATTACAACATGCTTAAGTAATTAAAAACAAAAGGAACGAGAGACATACCTTTAAAGAACTCTTCTTTTATGAATCTCTCGCTCTCGTGAAGACTTAGACAACAACCTCTTACTCTCGTTCAGATCACCTACCTAATCGTCTGGTAATCACGAATAGTCTTCTCCACGAACAATTTCTCTTTGACACCACCACTCGACAACCTTGGTATTCTTGGAGTGAGAATCCAAGAGGTGTGGGCTCTATTGGATTTGTAGAGGGATGGAGGAAGGCAACGATCGAACTATACGATCAAGCAAGTAGGAGGAGGTTTTGTTTATTGCATAGACTAAGATGCTTGATAATTTAGTAAATTTTAAAGGTACACGATCGTATAGTGAAACTCGCTTGATCCTCTACACGATTGTTTAGTAAGTGTTGAATCATTTACACGATCGTTTAGTAAATCGCTAGATCGTTTACACGATCGTTTAGTAAAACTCGCTTGGCACACGATCGCTTTGTAAATCACTTTACATGATCGTTTAGAAAAAGTCGCTAGTACATGATTATTTAGAGAATCACTTAAAGGCTATCATGTAGTCTCTCGTGAGCTAAACGATTAGTAATGCACACAATGAAGTGATGTCTTTCAAAATGAAAACTCTTTTCATTTTATCCTTCAGTTATTCAAAACTAAAAATAACCTCGCACTTTCATGGTAATGGAGAAAATAACCAACCATAATTATCTCATAATTGTTTAATTATAAATAAATATAATAACTAACTTACTATATTATATTTATAATCTATAGTTTTAATATCACATCATATGTAATATTTAAACCATAGTTCCTTTCTTCTTTATTTAATATACATCATATTTATATCAACTCCTCCAATTAATGTATCTCATACATCATATCAATTATATCACATATAATTAAACCTATTTAATTATATCATATATAATCAAAACTCCCTTTTGTTAATTTGAACACTTCAAACTAACCCAAAAACTTATTCTCAACTTGAATCCATTGAGCTACCAAGGGGACCTTATGGACCTGTAGCTTGAAGCTCCAACGATACGTGAATGACTGACTAAACTCTTTAATCACGAAATCCACCATCCATTAACTCCCAGGCACTCCATTAAAGACCGACAACTGCACTATTCTCACTAGTGATATATTTATGTGTCCATTGGATATAACCAGACAACAGTATGATAACCCTTCACAGATTGCTCGTAAGTACAACTTGGCCAATTTACGATTTTGCCCTTGTAGTTACATCTAACTCCTTAAGTATCACTGATTCCTCTAATGAACAATACATCATAGTCCTACTATAAGTGAACACCTCTCGGGCTATGAGAAAGTGTGTGGTGCCACATCGTTCAAGCCCCAAAATCAGCCCTTAAGGGAGCAATCTATCTACTTACCCTTGCTTCAGGGAAGGAGTGAATTCCATCTTGTGTAGCTGAATTTCCAACTCCCCAATCAGACGAATCCCCAAAGTGATAGGTTTAAGTCAGCAATTTGGCCACTCGCACTCATGCAAATCAAAGAACCACCCTCATAGCCAGGAGTTCCCAACTCACTTAGGATTAAGGTCATGTTACCTATGGTTATCCTAGTGAAATGAAAGTCTCTGTCATGAACGACATTAAATAACGAGACTAAGCACTTCGTGATCTGGTCTTATACAAACTTCTTTGTATAGGACACCCCCGCTCACATGTCTCCACATGAATGATCAGGATTAGACCATCTGTAACACTTTACAACACTTGTAACATCTACAAAGCACATGAAATATCACCTGATCAGGGAGATTGTGCATTGAGGTGATGTGATAGTCACGAAGATCGCATCGGAGCACAACGTTGTTGATCCCTTTACAAAGACCCTCACGACTAAAGTGTTCGACGGTCACCTAGAGACCCTGGTCTGTGGGACATGCGACATCTTGTCTAGGGCAAGTGGGAGATGATACTGGGTATGCCTTAGTTTATTGTATATTGTACATTTTTATATTGTATTGTACATTAGTCTCCCGAGTCATTAGGACAAGTGGGAGATTGTTGGGATTGGTGTCCTAGTTCTCCCGGAGTCTCATTGATTGTAAAGATACACATTGTTTGATGAATAAAATAATTGTTATTTCATTCTGGCATTTACTCATATCCAATAAACAAAGCTCTATAGTTATCTTATGTGAACTTAGCATGTATATGTGATATACAAGTGGATCATGCCTTAAATGATTACCTAAATAGGTCTGTAGTATAAGGATTAAGGTGGGATACCTAATCTTGATGACATTACGGATACGACCTGCTTTGTAAAGGTTTGCAAGTGTTGTAAACTACTATAGATGGTAGAACCTGACCATTCATGTGGAGACGTGCGAATGGGGTTGTCCTATACAAAGAGTTTGTATGAGACCCGGACCACAAGATGACTAGACTCTGTAAAAACATTTTCTTTATAAAACAAATAATAACAGAACTTTCACGAGAAACTCAACGCCACTATTCTTGAACGACTTGGAATTCGGCCTTCCTTCTTTTCGCACTATTACGGATAAGAACAAGTTTATTTTCCTGAATTGGAGTGAAAATACCGTAGAAAATTGAATCATTTATTCGCATATGCAAAACAGCCTAGGTTTTGGCCACCTCCGATGTCGATCTGCAGATTCTATTGAAGGGGTTCCCCTTCTTCTATGTGAGGTGAGGCGTACGTCAGAGCGGAACCTATCTCGAACGCGGAAACACCGTTGATACTAGAGACTTACATCTCACCTAAATGACCATAGGTGACACGACCTCAATCCTGAGTGTTTTGGAAACTCTTACCTTTGAGGGTAGTTCTTTGATTAGTATGGGTGAGAGTGGCTAGATTGCTAATTCAACATGCCTACCTTTTTGGGGACTTGTCTGATCTGGGAACTGGGAACTCAATCCGCAAGATGGAATTCACTTCTTTCCCGAAGCAGGGATAAGTAGAGAGATTGCTCCCTTAAGGGCTGATTCTGGGGCTTGAACATAGTGGCCATAGCTTCTCTTTGGAAGAGAGGACTCAGTCATAGTAGGACTATGACTTATGTTCATTAGAGGGATCAGTGGTACTTAAGGAGTTAGATGTAACTACAGGGGCATAACAGTTATTAACTCAACTGTACTTACAAGCGATCTGTGAAGGTTTGTCGCATTGCTGATTGGTTAAGATGGACACATAATATATCTATGGTAATCAGAGTTTAACTGTCGGTTTTAGTGGAGTGCCTGGCAGTTAACGGATGGTGGATCCCGTGACTAAATAGTTTAGTCAGTTATTCACGTACCATTGGAGCTTCAAGCTACAGGTCCATAAGGTCCCCTTGGTAGCTCAGTGGATTCAGTTGAGGATCAGTTCTTGGTGTTTATTTGAAATGTTCAATTTGACAAGAGGTAATTCGATTATATATGATATGATAGGTATGATGTATGAGATACATCTAGTGGAGGATTAATGTAAATGAGATTTACATTAAGTACCATGGAATAGAAAAAGAACTATGGTTTATACGTTTCATGAGATGAAATATTAAAACTATAGGTTATAAATATAGTATGATAAGTTGGTTATCAGTTATATTTATAATAATATTAATTAATGGATAATTAAATCTTTTTCTCTAATAACCAATTGAGTGGGAGGTTATTGGTGGTTCATGGTAACCGTGAGATAAAAGGATCTCACGGAAGCTGTCATGTAAATTGGATTTACTAAACGACAGCTTGAGCGAGCTAGACGATTGTGTAGTGTTTCGTAAGCGACAGACATGGAACTAAGCGATGAGCTAAACGATCGCTTAGCTTTTGCTAGACGATCACTTAGCTTTTGCTAGACGATCGCTTAGCTTTTGCGAAACGATTGGGCATCGACCTATACGATAAGTTTCAGCCATCTCTCACTTGCCCAATCATGTACACGATTGTTGTTTCCTCCATTCTTCTTCCTCAAACAAGTCCAAACAGAGCCCACCCTCTGGATTCTCACACCGAGAATACCAAGGTAGCCTTCTTGTTAGTGTCATACTCAACTCGACACCGTTGAGGTTCTGTGGAGGCCGTCATGCTATTGGGGTGTTCGTTATCAAGGCGATCGCTAAGTTTGACTGAGTGGTGTTCGTGTTGTGTAGCGGTCGTGTTGTTTGAGTGTTCGAGGTTGCTGTGTTCGAGCGTTCGTGATCAAGGAGCATGGAGACGAGTCTACAAATGTTCGGAGCATTTATTTGTGTTCATTTGTATTTTCATGCTATAATTTCTGTAATGAATGCATAACCATTTGTTTTGTTTACGACTATAATTTGTATTGTTCATACATGATTGTAATTTGGAATGATCTATTCCGCTGCTCATGGAAATCCTCGTGATTGATTTCTTTCACTACTGAAACTTTAACAAGAGTTGTTGAAGAAGTGAACACTTTAACAAGAGCCAAACACATCCTTCTCAAGTGTTGATAGAGCCTCGACGTTGTGGGAGGATTATTACCCAACCTACTCGCTATTTGGGTTTAACAAAAACTCAAACCGTCATATTAAATGATAAGGTCGAGGATCCATCGTCTTACAAAAAGGCAAGGGTTAATGTTGACAAAGATGAATGGATCAAAGCCATGGATCAAGAAATGGAGTCTATGCACTCCAATTCTATCAGGAAACTTGTAGATCAACTTGATGGAGTTAAACCCATAGGTTACAAATGGATCTACAAGAGGAAACTGGGTGTAGATGGAAAGGTGAAAACCTTCAAGGCTAGACTAGTAGCAAAGGTTGGACTATGAAGAAACTTTCTCACCTGTTGCTATGATTAAGTCTATCTGAATTCTCTTATCTATTGCCACATATTGACTATGAGATATGGCAAATGGATGTCAAGACTGCCTTTTTGAATGGTAATCTTGACAAAACCATCCATGACCCAACTAGAGGCATTCATTGAACAAGGTCAAGAGAAAAAGATTTGCAAGCTTAATCAGTCCATTTATGGATTGAAACAAGCATCTCGATCTCAAAATATAAGATTTGATGTTGCAGTCAAATCTTATGGTTTTGATCAAAATACTAATGAGCCTTATGTTTACAAGAAGATCATCAACAATTTAGTAGCTTTTTTTGTGTTGTATGTGGATGATATCCTACTCATTAAGCATGATGTAGGTTACCTGACTACCATTAAATAATGGGTAGCTACTCAATTCCAAATGAAAGATTTGAGCGAAGCATAATTTGTTCTAGGGATCCAAATTATAAGGGATCGAAAGAATAAATCACTAGTCTTGTCTCAGGCATTCTATATTGACAAAATGCTTGTCAGATATTCGATGCAAAATTTCAAGAAGGGTTTGTTACCTTTCAGGCATGGAATTATCTTGTCTAACAGTATACTAAGACACCTCAAGAGATTGCAGAGATTAGATGGATTCCCCATGCATATGTAGTGGATAGCCTTATGTATGTCATATTGTGTACTAGACCTAACATCTACCATGTAGTGGGAGTAGTAAGTAGATATCAATCCAATCCAAGATTTTATCACTGGACAATAATTAAAGTTATTCTCAAATATCTTAGAAGAACGAGAAACTATATGCTTATGTATGTTGCTAAGGATTTGATCCTTACACGATACATTGACTCTGATTTTTAGACTGACAAGGATTAAAGGAAATCCACATTAGGATCACTGAATGGAGATGTTATAGCATGGTGTAGCATTAAGCAAGGCTGTATTATAGATTCCACCATGGAGGCTGAATATGTAGCTGCTTGCGGAGCTACTACAGAAGCCATCTGGCTCATAAAATTTCTCACAGATTTAGAAGTTGTACCAAATATGTCCTTGACCATTACACTTTATTGTGATAACAGTGATGCTGTGGAAAACTCTAAGGAGCAACGTAGCCACAAATGGAAAGCATATAAAGTGCAAGTATTACCGTATTAAAGAGATTGTGCAACGAGGAAATGTAATCGTCACAAAGATTGCCTCAGATCACAATATTGCTGATCCATTTACAAAGGTTCTCACAACTAAAGTTTTTTAGGGTCACTTGGATGGTTTGGATCTACAAGATATGAGTCATCCAAGCTAGAGTAAATGAGAGATTTTATTAGGTATATTGTATGTTTATATTGTATATTGATACTTTACTTTACATTGTATATTGATACTTTACTTTCCTATTCGTCTTTTATTGTATTTTGATACATTCCATTAGCTTTGGACAAGTGGAAGATTGTTGGGATTGATGTCCTAAATCTAGTGTATCTCGTGGTTTGTAGTTTTGTTAACACAAATTATTTATCTAATAAAATGAGAGGTATTTTATTTAACATTTAGATAGTATTAATTCAATCCAATAAACTAAGATCCAAAGTTATATGATGTCACTTTAACAGTATGTAGTTGATATACAGGTAGTTCATGTTCAAGTAATAATCTAAAAGGTCTGCAGTAAATGGATGAACGTTGGGTGCCTTATCTTAGTAACACTGCGAATACGACTCACTTTGTAATTTTTACATGAGATGTAAGTGTTACAAACAATATGAACCATATTATTCATGTAAAGACAGGTGAGTAGAGATACCTTGTATAAAAGAGTTTATACATAGATCGGACCACGAAATAATTAATTTCTCTTTATAACACCATTACTTGAAGAAACTAATATTTCACTAGGATGGCCATAGGAGACTTGATCTTAATCCTAAGTAAGTTGTCAACTTCTGTTTATGACGATAGTCCTTTAATATGTATGGGTGAGAGTGGCAACGATAGTCGACTCAATAAGCCTACAATTTTGGAAATTTTTCTGATTAGGGAACTGAAAACATAGCTACACAAGATGAAATTCGCTCCTTCTCATTAATTGAGAAAGTAGATAAATTGCTCCCTTAACAGCTAGTTTTGGGTCTTGAACAATGAGACCGCAACTTCTCATAGGGCCGAGAGGTGTTAGTTTATAGTTGAGCTATAAACTATTTATTCATTAGAGAAATCAGTGGTACTTAAGAAGTTAGATATAACTGCAGGAGTAAAATGGTATTTTGACCCAGCTATTATTTAAGCATTTGTGAAGGGTCATCGCTTGGTTGATTGGTTATATCCATGAACACAGAAATATATCTACAGTGCGAAGAGTGCAACTCTCGATCTTTAGTGGGGTGATCGGTAGTTAACGAATATTGATTAATTGGATTAAAGGAGTTTAATCAATTAATCTCATATCATTGAAGCTTCTAATCTGTAGGTCTGTAAGGTCTCATTGCTAGCTCACTAAAGGATAGTAATGATGAATTATTTAAATTTTTCAAATCAAAAGGGGGATTTTATATTAATGAGATTAATATATAATGGTTAATTATAGATGTGATCTATAATCAGAATTATGTAAGAGAGATACATTTGAATAAGATTCAAATATTAGATTTATATGAATTGGATTCATAAAGAGATGTATATATATAAATATGTGATATTTATATGTTAATTAACTCCATATTAAATATGATTTAATATAGTTATTTAATTGATTAATTAATGGTTAGTTAATTGATTAAGAAAATATGGAGATTTGAGGTTAGTATAAATTTATGATATTTATGATAATTAATTAAATGTATATATATTAAATAAGATTTAATATATGGTCATTTTATTAATATGTCAATTAATTAAATTAGGGCTATTTAATTAATTAGCACGAAGAGTATAAAGGGAAATACTTGGAGATGGGGTAACCTTTCTCCATATAAATATATCCTTACAACTCATTTAGGATAAGGGGGTTTTATTACACAAAAAAACTTAGCCTCCAAGCCTTCACCTTCTCTCAAACTTCTCTCTAAAAATTCTTTACCATTTTCCTCCTCAAAAGTTCTTGGAGACCACTTTTCCAAGTGCTTTGGAATCCTAGATAATAATAAGATAACTTTGTTGGTAGTGTCTTTCTTCATTTTATAAGTTCGAGATTGTTGACAATGGTGGAAGAGAAAAGAGAGTTTTTATTTCTTCTTTTATTCCTCTTTTCTAGCATGATTATAGTTTTGTTTTGATGTTTATTCTACAAATGCATATTTATTTTACTGTTTTTGTTTCCATAAAGATATTGGCGTTGATGCCTTAAATCTCGTAGGGTCCTATAGTTTGTAAATATTTTGAATAAACTCATTGTTTATTTAATAAAATATATGATATTTTATTCCATATTTTAGTTGCATTAACCACAAACCAATAAACAAACATCCAAGGTTATCTTGTAGCTTAAACATGTATTTAGAGACATACGGACGGGTGGATCATGTTTAAGTGATAACCTAAATGGTCTGTAGTAGATGGATAAGGCTGGCTACCTTGGTGACACTGACTATGCCCCGCTTTGAAGGTGTTACAATTTTTGTAAAGTGCTATAAAGAATTTGATCCTGATCATTCATGTATAGACATGTGAGCGAGGATATTCTATACAAAGGAGTTTGTATAAGATTGGACCACGAAATGTTTAGTCTCATTATAAAACGCCATTCATAATAGAGACTTACATTTCACAAGGATGACTGATAACGGACAGAAATGCACGTTATCATAATGCTAAGTTCTTAAACAATGCTAGCTTTCGTTGATAAAATATGTTAAATTGCGTCCAAAAAGCATTAAGTTTATTATATTGCAGCCGCATGCGTTCATCACATAGGAACAGTTGATTTTTGTGTTTTTATGCAGAATATGCATTAACGCAAGGCGGAAATTGCGATCATAGGAAATCATTGGTCGAGCGTAGCATTACCGCAAGGCTTTGCGATGATTTTGTTTGCAAACATTTGACCAAGAAGGATTGCCGCAACTTGGTCGGTGCAACATGGCGGGCGCATTTAGGTGAAAGGAATAATTAATCATGGTGGGACAGAAAGCTAATGATAGTCGAATCCGAATTAAGTTAACAGCCGCTAACGAACAAGTACATTCAGCTTTTCTATGACAAATATTCGGCGCATCAATCAAGAATTAAAGTCGTCCCATCTGCGAAATCATGAGAGAGAAGCCGCTTTTCACCCTAGAAGTTCTATACCAGAGGCATCCTTTAGAAACGGGTTAATCAGTTCAATAGTTTACGAATTTAAGAGCTCAGCTCGTCTTTGTCCATAGTTTTTCCTTTTATTTTAAGGCAGAGCAAGAGAAGAGTAAAGACGCCGGAGATCGCTTAGGGAAACTCGAGAGAGCACCTTGAGGCATAGAAGCAGAGAGCGGGCCGACTCTCGCGAGAGCGAGATTATCTTTTGAATACGAGTAGAAAACGGTGTAAAAGCCTGGGCAGCAAGAGATTGCTACTAGGCCCTTTATTCTATACTTGCATTGTTATTTTGTACTTCATCTTTATATTTATACAATGGAAGTTCTTATTCTACATTTGTTCACTCTCTTAGCATGCATGAGTAGCTAAACTAGTCAAATGGGTTGAGAAGAACTAAGCTAACATGACCTAGGAAGTTCATTGATTGCGATTGTCTTGTTTTATGCTGTGCCAAATACCCCTTTAGAGCTACTCGAGAGAGAGTCTAAAGAAAGAACCTAATGACTCGAGAGAGCTAGGTTAGAATCTGGACTCGAGAGAGTAAGATTAAAACTGCATAAACAAGAGATAAGGACTTAGAGATAAGCTCTGTTTGTCAACCTGCATCGCTTGCATCCTAGAGATGGGAATAATATCATGTGGTCGCCTTATTTGTGTGTGTGTCATTTTGTCATCGCATAAATAAGAATAGAGGCTTATGTGTAGGTCCTATAGACTTATCACATATATCGCATGCGTTCTAGTCTTAGAAGTCGTGGCATTCGCACTGAGAGGTGGTTTACTGTTGTATGCATGTTGCATGATCGCATAGCATGAACGCATCCTAGGAAGTGTTAGCCGAAACTTTTCTCAACCCATTCACCGCGTACTCATCGTATTTTCCATTTATTCAGCTCTTTTCAAACTCCGCCGCATTTTTTTTATCATCATAAACAACAACCTTAACAACTATTTATTTATTTGGTTACCGTAAGGTTTTCCTAAAAATTACCAACGCAACCTGTTTTCACAAGTCCCTGAGTTCGACCCTGGACTTACCAGGAAACTCAGTAGAGTTTACACTTGGATTCCACTGAGGAAACTTGAGTGCTCAATGCAATTTCACCATCGCATATCATCCATAATTTCAATTCATAAAATCAAGCATCAAGTTTTTGGCGCCGTTGTCGGGGACTTCGGCAAAATAGTGTGCTAACAGTAATTTTTCTGATTTCTTTGCAGACTCTCAATCTCTGAGGAACTACGACCTGGAGATTGAGAGAATGTTTAGACGGAGACTGAGAAACTGCCAACAGCAACCACAACCAGATAAAGAAGAGATGGCGAAGCAGCCTGGAAATGGAGCACCAAATGATAACAATGTCATGGCGAATCCAATTCTACTGGCAAACGATCACAATAGATCCATTAGGGACTATGCATCGTCGAACCTCTATGATTTCTCTCCAGGAATCATGTGGCCTGCCCTCAACAGAAGCCGATTCAAAATGAAGCCGGTGATGCTGTAGATGATCCAGACTGCAGGACAATTCGGAGGAAGGCGTGGCGAAGACCCGCACACCCACCTCCGAAGCTTTATTGAAATCTGCAATACTTTTGTGCTCCCAAACATCTCTGCTGAAGAAGTTCGACTAACTTTGTTCCCATTTTCTCTTTGTGATCAGGCTAGAAATGAGCGTATTCTCTCGAACTGGGAGAGATCACTTCATGGGAACAGGTCGTGGAGAAGTTTATGAAGAAATACTTTCCACCTACTGAGAATGTCAGACGAAGGAAACTAATTACAAATTTTGAACAAGACATGGACGAATCGTTGGTCAGGGATTATCCACACAATGTTTTGGCCAGACTGCCTTTAAATGGAAATTTTTTATCATGGTTTGAATCCCGCTTCGCAGACTGCTGCCAATGCGGCATCCGCTGGTGGTTTGCTTGATAAAACGTAATGACGAGGCGAAGAATATCTTCGATCGCATCTTTAAGAACCACAAAGATTGGAGAGAGAGTGACCAGAAATTGAGAATCAAAGACAATGACGCAAATAATGGTGCTATTGCTTCACTAGATGAACTTAATTCAGGGAATTGCGATCAGTAGCCCAACACCACAAAACGGGAAAATCAACGCAATCAGTCAAAACACCGTAAGGTGTGCAACTTGCAGTGATGGACACGTGATGGAAGATTACCCGCAAAATCCACAGTTCGTTTACTTTGTGAAAAATAATCCTTTTTCGAATACCTACAACCCCGAGTGGAGAAACCACCCCAATTTTGCATGGAAGAATCAGCAACAGAACTTCCAACCTGTGGCACAGAAAGAAGGGCCACTAGGATTCTTCCCACACAACAACGGTCAAACAAGCAATCAAGCAAGTACCTCACAACCACCGCAATCCTCTTCATTGTAAAGCCCGTTGAAGCAGTACATAGAGAAAAACGAAACCATGCTTCAAAGTCAGGCTACGTCCATCTGCAACCTAGAGTTACAGATGGGCCAGATTGCGAGTGAGCTAAAGAGTAGACCGCAAGGGGCTTTGCCAGGTTCAACAGAACTCCCACACAACCTAGGGGGATCAGTAAAGAGCAATGTCAGTTTGTTACATTGCGAAGTAAGAAGACTGTGGAGGGAGAAAAGAAGGAGCTTAGTGATGCGTTATTTTATTAAGTAGAAATATGGATGATATGCGTTGATGGAATTGCGTTGTGCACTCAAGTTTCCCCAATGGAATTCAAGTGTAAATTCCTCTGAGTTTCCTGGTAAGTCTAGGGTCGAACATAGGGACTTGTGAAAATAGCTGCGTTGGTGATTTTTATGAAGACTTACGGTAACCAGTTAAATAAATAAATCGTTGGGTTTGTTGTTTGCGTTAATGAAAATAAATAACGAATGCGGCAGAGTTTGAAAAGAGTTGGTAAACGGGAAATATCATGAATATGCGGTGAACGTGTTGAGAAAAGTTTCGACTAACACTACCTATAATGCGTTCATGCTTTGCGATCATGCAACATGCATACAATAGTGAACCACCTCTCGGCGTGAATACTACGGCTTCTAAGGCTAGAACGCATGCGATAAATATGCGATAAGTCTACAAGATTTACACATAAACCTCTATCTCTATTTATGTGATGACAACATGACATTCACAAAAATATGCGACCACATAATATCATTCCCTTTCCTAGGATGCATGCGATACAAGTTGACAAACAGAGCTTATCTCTAAGTCCCTATCTCTTGTTTATGCAAGCCTAATCTTGCTCTTTCAAGTCTAGATTCTAACCTAGCTCTTTTGAGACATTAGGTTCTTTCTTTAGATTCTCTCTCGAGTAACTCTAAAGGATATTTTGCACAGCCTAAAACAAGACAATCGCAAGCAATGAACTTCCTAGGTCATGTTAGCTTAGTTCTTCTCAACCCATTCAACTAGTTTAGCTACTCATGCATATTAAGAGAGTGAGCAGATGTAGAAATAGAACCTCCATTGAATAGATATGAGATGAAGTACAAAATAACAATGCAAGTATAGTAAAGAGCCTGGTAGCAATTTCTCGCTGCCAGGCAGTTACATTGTTTCTACTCGTGCTCTAAAGATATTTTCGCTCTCGCGAGAGTCGGCCCGCTCTCTGCTCTTATGCCCCAAGGTTCTCTCTCGAGTTGCCCTGAGTGATCTCCGACACCACCATTCTTCTCTTGCTCCGCCGAAAAATAGAAAAGGAAACTATGAACAGAAGCAACTGATGAACTTGTTAACTGATCAACTCATCGACTGCTTAACTCCTTCTCTAAAGAATGCACTTGGTATTTATAGAGTTTCCATGGTGAAAGGCGGCTTCCCTCTCCCGGTTGTACAGTTGGGACAACTTTAATTCCTGACTGATGTGTCGGATAACTGTCCCCGATAAAGCTGAATGTACTTCGTGACCGTTATCGGCTGTCAACTTAATTTGGATCCGAATGTCGTCAACTTTCTGTCCCATCACTCTTAATTATCTTTTCACCCGGATGCACCCACCATGTTGCGCTGACAAAGTTGCGGTGATTCTTCTTGGGCGAATGTTTGCGAGCACGATCAGTGCAAAGTCTTGTGGTGAAGTTGCGCTCGACCAATGTATTCCTATGATCGCAATCTCTGCATTGTGATAATGCATATTCTGCACAAAAATGTAAAGATCAACTGGTCTAATGCGTTAGACACATGCGACCGCAATATTATAGAATTTATGCTTAATGGACGCAATTTAACATATTTCATCAACGCAATCCAACATGGTTTAGGAACTTACTATGATAACGTGCATTTCTGCCCGTTATCATGCCCCCAAATTTAAACAATGCTCGTCCTCAAGCATAAGCTAAAGATTCCTTTAGTAAGTTAACTGCAAAGTTTTCTTTCCCTAGATTTCTCAATGATACTTCGTTCAAATCCTATATGCCAGAATTTCCTTAAGTCTTATTCAAGTCTCTTCCTAAAATATTTCTTAGACTTAGGAATTTCAAGCTTAACTTTTAAAAGAACTTTACTAAATTCCAGAACATCGCATGATTTATTTCAAAAAGAAAAATTTCCTCCGGGGTGTCAAATGATTTATCCTTGCACAAAAATTTCCTCCAGAAATAAAATTGCCTTCGTTTTAGCTTGCCCCCACATGTGTCATGCGGATATTCAACTACGAGCAATGCACTCTTTCTCAGACTAAACTCATACCAATTTGGCAGTGGAGTTGCGGTCGTTGATTTATGTGTTGGTCCTGGTGACTTACTTTCGTTTTGGCTTGCCCCCACGTGTGTCATGCAGACATCCACCTACGGGTAAGTGCCTTTCACAACTTAACTCTTATCAACATGGGTTTTCCATTGCGTTGACAGTGGAGTTGTTATTCTCAAAAATTTTTTTTCTTTTTGTAGAACCGAAAATAGCAAGGTCGAAAATAAATACCTCACCCCCAAATTTAAAATGCGGCAATGTCCTTAATCCCACAAGATTAAAAAAAGTCATGCGATGGTCATAGAATGCGTTGTAAAGAAAGTTTGAAAGAAAGCTAGCAAGCCCCTAACTTCGAGAAATATTTCATGAGGTGGCTATTTTAAGACTAAGTTGACTCTAGTGTATACGAAAGAGATAGAAGCATATTTATCATCATTGAAATCATACTTGGCAAAGAAACAAAATGCGGTAACTCACTAAATTTATCTATGTGAAATGATTGCGGTGATTAAAGAGGATGCGGTGATAAAATTTCGAAAACTAAAATGCAATGTGATAGCTCAAAATTGGAAATAAAGATAAGGAAGAGTACACCCCCAAATTTTGCGTTATCGCCTGCATTGTATTGACGCATCCATCCTTGTGGCGATCACTCTTCTTTGGATTGTGATGATGGAATAAGATAAGTGCTGCTTCGCGTAACATTTCTGCAATCCAGCGCCTCGATCGTTGTAAGAAAAACAAAGAGAGGGTCAAATTATTTTAAACAAGATAAAAATTGTTATCGCAAATTTTTTTTTTTTTGTTAGAATAACAATAATGATAGTAAATTAAGGATAAATCAAAATTGAAAAGATAGTGAAAATTCCGAGTAGTGGAGAAAAGAGTTGAAGACTTGAGGTTTCCCAAAACTTGTGTCCTTGATAAGTTGCGATCATTTGATAACGCAGGGACCACCTACTTCCTTCTTCATTCAAAGTCTCTTAGTTCCATGGAGTCGACTTAGCGATGCCAGTCTTCTCCATGGTATGCCTTTACTTGCTGCCCATTGACTTTGAATATGTTGGTTCCATCGTCATTCGATAATTCCACTGCGCCATGCGGAAGTACTTGTCGAATTATGAATGGTCCGGACCAATGTGACTTTAGCTTTCCCGGGAAGAGTCACAGACGTGAATTGAAAAGCAAGACTTTTTGCCCAACTTGGAGGTTCTTACCGCATATGCGTTGATCATGCCAGCGCTTGGTGCGCTCTTTATAAATCTTCGCATTTTCATATGCGTTGTTCCTCCATTCTTCTAGCTCGACCAGTTGCATTTTCTGCGCTTCCCCTGCCTTCTTCAAATCAAAATTCAGCTTCTTTACCGCTCACAATGCCTTATACTCCAGCTCCAAAGGCAAATGACACGCCTTGCCAAATACCAATGCATAGAGGGACATACCTATAGGTTTTTTAAATGTGGTCCGGTATGCCCACAACGCATCATCAAGCTTCATCACCCAATCTTTCCACGAAGGTTTTACCAGCTTCTCAAGTATCAATTTAATTTCACGATTAGACACTTCAGCCTGGCCATTTGTTTGCAGATGGTATGCGGTGGCCACCTTATGGAGGATATTGTATTTACGCAACAACTCCTTTATATTGTGATTGACAAAGTGTGATCTTTCATCACTTATGATGGCACGGGGAGTGCCAAAATGAGTGAAAATATTTTTCTTGAGGAACTGGGAGAATACCGCTGCATCACTTGCGGTGCATGCAATTGCCTTTACCCACTTGGAGACATAGTCAACGGCTAATAAAATATAGTGCTTACCGTTCGAATGAGGGAATGGTCCCATGAAATCAATCCCCCATATGTCAAATAGTTCCAGCTTCAAGATAGTGTTCATTGGCATTGTGTTCTTCCATGAAATGTTGCTTGTGCATTGACACTGATCACATTTCATTGCGTAGTCGGTAGCATCCATAAACAATGAAGGCCAAAAGAATCCACTTTGCAAAACTTTGGCTGCAGTACGTTGCCCTCCAAAGTGCCCTCCATATGGCGAATGTGGCACTATGACAATATGCGTTGTTGAGCAGCATCTGGTACGCATAATTGAATGATTTGGTCTGCATCTCTTTTATATAGATTCGGCTCGTCCCAATAATAGTATCTGCATTCATGCTTGAGCTTCCTCTGTTGATGGTAGGTGTAATCTTCAGAGAATTGTTCACAAACCAAATAATTAACGATGTCTGCATACCAGAGCAATTCTTCTATGTGGAACAGCTGCTCGTCCGGGAACAAGGCACTCACCTCAGATTCATTGCAGTCAACCTTAGGATTTTCCAATCTGGACAAGTGATCTACAACTTGATTCTCTATCCCCTTCCGATTAATTATTTCAATATCGAATTCTTGAAGAAGGAGAACCCATCTGATCAATCTCGGCTTTGCGTCTTTCTTTGTCATTAAATATTTGATTGTCGAGTGATCAGTGTGAATGAGTACCTTTGTTCCCAACAGATATGCCCTGAATTTCTCCAATGCAAAAATCATAGCCAGGAATTCTTTTTCAATGGTGGTATAATTTATTTGAGCAGGGTTTAGAGTTTTACTCGCATATGCGATGGGGTGCAAAATAGTTTTCTTCTNGGGTTTAGAGTTTTACTCGCATATGCGATGGGGTGCAAAATAGTTTTCTTCTTTTGCGCTAATGCAGCCCCCATTGCATACCCGCTTGTATCGCACATAATTTCAAATGGCGTTGTCCAATCCGGCGCAATTAGTACAGGCACGAAAATCAGCGCATCTTTTAATACTCTGAATGCATTGAGGCAATTGTTGTCAAACTCAAATTTCCTGTCCGCCTCTAATAATGCACTCAGTGATCGTGATATCTTAGAAAAGGTCTGTAAAATCCAGCATGCCCCAAAAAGCTTCGCACAGCCTTCACGCTGGTTAGTGGTGGAGTTTTTCAATAGCTTCGATCTTTACTTTGTCCACCTCCCATCCTTCCCGGGAGACTTTGTGTCCCAACACTATACCCTCTTTCACCATGAAGTGACATTTTTCCCAGTTAGCACCAGGTTTGTCTCTTCACATCTTTTCAGAATTTTCTCCAAATTGGCCAGACAGACTTCATAAGTGTTCCCATAAACAGAGAAGTCATCCATAAATATTTCCACTGAGTCCACGAGAAAATCTGAAAAGATCGCCATTATGCACCTCTGGAATGTGCTCGGCGCATTGCAGAGGCCAAACGGCATACGGCAAAAAACGAATGTCCCATATGGACAGGTGAATGTGGTCTTGTCTTGGTCTTCAGGAGCTATCATGATTTGATTATACCCGGCATATCCATCCAAGAAGCAATAAAAATCGTTCACTGTTAATCTGTCTAGCATTTGATCGATGAATGGCAGAGGGAAGTGATCTTTCTTTGTGGCCGTATTCAACTTGCGGTAGTCCATGCATATGCGTCATCCAATAATTGCTTTAACATAGATAAGAAGCGTTGGTACTGTACCTCTTCGTTTTTCTTTTTTCTTAGCCTCTGAGGGAAAGGTGGTAACTGGACTTTCACGATTCCCATTTCATTTGACTTTGAGGTCAATGCAACCTCAAGTTCCATTGCTTCGTTTTCTCTTTCTTCTTCTTGCGTTACCGCAATCTCAGGCTCGGTTGCGATGGAAGTTGTTCTACTCTGATCCTTCTTTTGCTCCCTCCATAGTCTTTCCACTGCACAATGTCACAACCTAACATTGCTAATTACCTGTTCCCCCTAGGTTGTGTGGAAGTTCGATAGAACTTGGCAACGCCCCTTGAGGTCTACTTTTCAGCTCATTCGCAATCTGGCCCATTTGTAATTCAAGGTTACGGATGGACGTAGCTTGACTTTGTAGCACTGTCTCATTTTTCTCTATATATTGCTTCAATAGGCTCTCTAAAGAAGAAGATTATATTGGTTGTTGCGAGCTACTTGCTTGGTTGCTTTGCAGACCGTTGTTGCGTTGAAAGAATCCTTGTGGCCCTTTTTTTTTGCACCATAGATTGAAAATTTTGTTGTTGATTCTTCCAAGCAAAATTAGGGTGGTTTCTCCACTCGGGATTGTAAGTGTTTGAAATGGGATTATTCTTTAAAAAATATACAGACTGTGGATTTTGCGGTAATCTTCCATCGCATGCCCATCACTACAAGTCGCACACCTTGCGGTGTTTTGACTTATTGCGTTAATTTGCCCACCTTGAGGTGTTGGACTGCTGATCGGTGAATAAAATTCATCATTGCGGTCATTTGGTTTTGTAATAAAACAATGGCACTGTTATTTGTGTCAGAATCTTTAAGTCTCAATCTTCCCTCAGTCTTCATGGTTCTTGGAGATGCAGTCTAGAATATTCTTTGCCTCCTCATAAGTTTTTTCAAGCAGGCCAGCAGCGACTACCGCATTGGCAGCGGTTTACGAAGCATGATTCAAACCGTGATAGAAAATTTCCATTTGAAGGCAGTCTGGTAGCCCATTATGCGAACAATCCTGGACCAACCTTTTAAACCTTGCCCAAGGATCGCTAAGCGATTCGTCCATATCTTGTTCAAAACTTTTAATAAGCTTTCTTCGTCTCGCGTTTTCGGTAGGTGGAAAATACTTTCTCATGAATTTCTCCACTACCTGCTCCAAAGAAGTAATCTCCCCTGGTTCGACCGAATAAGCCCATTTCCTAGCCTGATCACAGAGAGAAAACGGGAACAACATTAGTCAAACTTCTTCAGCAAAGATGTTTGGGAACATAAAAGTATTGCAGATTTCAATAAAACTTAGGAGGTGGCCGTGCGGATCTTCGCCACACCTTCCTCCGAATTGACCTGCAGTCTGGATCATCAATAGCATCACCGGTTTCATCTCGAATCTACTTCCATCGAGAGAAAGCCTCATGATTCTTGGAGAGAAATCATAGAGGTTTGGCGATGCATAGTCCCTAATGGGCCTATTGCGATCGTTTGTCAACAGAATCAGATTCTCCATGACATTATTATCATTTTGTGCTCCAACTCCAGGATGCTCTGCCATCTCTTCTTTGTCGGATTGTGGTTCTTGTTGACAGTGTCATAGTCTCCTTCAAAATGTTCTCTCAATCTCTGGTCGTAGTTCGCCAGAGATTGAAAGTCCTGCAAAGAAATCACAAAAATTACCGTTAACAACTATTTTGCCAAAGTCCCCGGCCACGGCACCAAAATCTTGATGCGTTATTTTATTAAGTGGAAAAATGGATGATATGCGTTGATAGAATTGCATTGTACACTCAAGTTTCCCCAGCGAAATTCAAGTATAAACTCCTCTGAGTTTCCTAGTAAGTCCAGGGTCGAACAAAGGGACTTGTGAAAATAACTGCGTTGGGGATTTTTATGAAGACTTGCGGTAACCAGTTAAATAAATAAATCGTTGGGTTTGTTGTTTGCGTTAATGAAAATAAATAACGAATGCGGCAGAGTTTGAAAAGAGTTGGTAAATGGGAAATATCATGAATATGCGGTGAACGTGTTGCGAAAAGTTTCGACTAACACTCCCTATAATGCGTTCATGCTTTGCGATCATGCAACATGCATACAATAGTGAACCACCTCTCGGCGTGAATACTACGGCTTCTAAGGCTAGAACGCATGCGATAAATATGCGATAAGTCTACAAGGTTTACACATAAACCTCTATCTTTATTTATGTGTTGACAACACGACATTCACACAAATGTGTCACCACATAATATCATTCCCTTTCCTAGCATGGGATGCAAGTTGAGAAACAAAGCTTATCTCTAAGTCCCTATCTCTTGTTTATGCAAGCCTAATCTTGCTCTTTCGAGTCCAGATTCTAACCTAGCTCTCTCGAGACATTAGGTTCTTTCTTTAGATTCTCTTGAGACATTAGGTTCTTTCTTTAGATTCTCTCTCGAGTAACTCTAAAGGATATTTTGCACAGTATAAAACAAGAAAATCGCAAGCAATGAACTTCCTAGGTCATGTTAGCTTAGTTCTTCTCAACCCATTCAACTAGTTTAGCAACTCATGCGTATTAAGAGAGTGAGCAGATGTAGAAATAGAACTTTCATTGAATAGATATGAGATGAAGTACAAAATAACAATGCAAGTATAATAAAGAGCCTGGTAGCAATTTCTTGCTGCCAGGCGGTTATATTGTTTCTACTAGTACTCTAAAGATATTCTCGCTCTCACGAGAGTCGGCCCGCTCTCTGCTCTTACGCCCCAAGGTTCTCTCTCGAGCTGCCCTGGGCGATCTCTGGCACCACCATTCTTCTCTTGCTTCGCCGTAAAATGGAAAAGGAAATTATGAACAGAAGCAACTAGTGAACTTGTTAACTGATCAACTAATCAACTTCTTAACCCCTTCTCTAAAGAATGCACTTGGTATTTATAGAGTTTCTATGGTGAAAGGCGGCTTCTCTCTCCTGGTTGTACAGATGGGACAGCTTTAATTCCTGACTGATGCACCGGATAATTGTCACCGATAAAGCTGAATGTACTTCGTGACCATTATCAGCTGTCAACTTAATTTGGATCCGACTGTCGTCAGCTTTCTGTCCCATCGCTCTTAATTATCCTTTCACTCGGATGCGTCTACCATGTTGCACTGACCAAGTTGCAGTGATTCTTCTTGGGCGAATGTTTGCGAGCACGATTAGCGCAAAGTCTTACGGTGAAGTTGCGCTCGACCAATGTATTCTTATGATCGCAATCTCTGCATTGCGTTAACGCATATTCTGAACAAAAATATAAAAATCAACTGCTCTAATGTGTTAGACACATGCGACCGCAATGTTATAGAATTTATGCTTAATGGACGCAATTTAACATATTTCATCAATGCAATCCAACATTGTTTAGGAACTTAGTACTATGATAATGTGCATTTCTGCCCGTTATCACTTAGTCAGACAGCTCCCATTGCAGCTGAACCGAAAATTGCGGTGACGCAAAAAGAAGAAGGAGAAAAAGAAGCATTAGAACCAGGGGTTGCGTCGACCTCAAAGCCAACTGAGACGAGAACCATGAAAGTGCAATTTCTCCCTTTCCCACAGAGACTAAGGAAGAAAAAGAAGGAAGAGGTATAGTACCAATGCTTTCTGTCTATGTTAAAACAATTAAATATTAATATTCCATTCAGTGAAACGATTGAGGAAATGTCTGCCTACGCAAAGTTTCTGAAGGATATGGTAACCAAAAAGAGGGGAGCTGGTAAGTTTGCCACAGTGGCGTTAACTCAAAGTTCAAAATCAATCATTTCACTGAAGATGAGCGATCCTGGGAGCTTTACTATACCCTGCTCCATAAGAGGACTGTACATCGGGCAAGCCTTGTGTGATCTGGGAGCCAGCATAAATTTGATGTCTCTGTCAATCTTTAGGCGGCTGAATGTAGGGCAACTTTTGCCCACAACGGTGACTCTCCAACTGGCCGATAGATCTCTGGTTCATCCAGAAGGAAAGGTGAAAGACGTGCTGATAACCATTGATAAATTTATCCTACCAGCCGACTTCATCATTTTGGACTACGAGGCCGACAATGATGTGCCCATCATTCTGGGGCGACCATTTTTATCAACAGGTCGGCTTAGATTGATGTGCATAAAGGGAAAATCACTTTGAGCATCAACGTACAGAAGCTCAACTTTAACATAATTCGTGCCATGAAGTTTCTGGATGAAGAAGACTTGCATGACTCAGATGATGACCAAAATTTGATTAAGGAAGAAAAGTTTGATGAAGAGAATGAAGAAGAGGATGCCAGCGCATCCGTTGCTGCCTGTAATGCGATCATAACAAAAACAAACAAGGAAGAAGAAATTATCACAAATCAAGAAGAAGAGGCAACAGAAAAAGAAGAAAGAAAAACAATGCAACCATCCCTAGTAGAACCACCAACACTGGAATTAGACCCTACCAAATCATTTAAGTAACGCATTTTTGGGCAGAATGAAAGTCTGCCAGTTATCATTATCCTCTAGGCCTCGACAAAGACCAGGAAGAAATGCGTTATGAGCATTTTAAGGAAACATGTGCGAGCAATTTGGGCTGGATACGCTCGCCGACATTAGAGGAATTAGCCCAGCGTACTGTAACTGCATTGCATTCGTCGTGAAGACCACAAAGCAACGATCGAACATCAGTGCAGACTCAACCCTGCGATGAAAGAGGTCATCAAAAAGGTGATCATTAAATGGTTAGATGCGGGCATTATCTATCCTATAGCAGACAGCACATGGGTCAACCCCGTGCAGTATGTGTCGAAAAAGGGCGACATGACGGTAGTCCCGAATGAAAACAATGAATTAATATCACAAAGAATCATCACTGGGTGGTGCATTTGCATGCATTACCGCAAGTTGAACGCAGCCACAAAGAAAGATCATTTCTCTCTGCCTTTCATTAATCAAATGCTAGACCGTCTAGATGGAAATGACTTTTACTGCTTTCTGGATAGTTATGCGGGGTACAACCAGATTATGATAGCTCCAGAAGACCAAGACAAGACCATATTCACCTGCCCATATGGGACCTTTACTTTTCGCCGCATGTCGTTTGGCCTCTGCAATGCGCCAAGCACGTTCCAACGATGCATGATGGCTATCTTTTCAGATTATCTTGAGGACTCGTTGAAATCTTTATGGACAACTTCTCTGTTTATGAGAACACCTATGAAGTCTGTCTAGCCAACTTGGAGAAGATACTGAATAGATGCGAAGAGACGAATCTGGTGCTTAATTGGGAAAAAATGTCATTTCATGGTGAAGAAGGGCATAATGTTGGGACACAAAGTTTCCCGGGATGGGTTGGAGGTGGACAATGCAAAAATCGAAGCAATTGAAAAACTTCCACCTCCAATAAGCGTGAAAGCTGTACGAAGCTTCTTAGGGCACGCTGGATTCTACAGACACTTTGTCAAAGATTTTTCTAAAATAGCACGACCATTGAGTGCGTTGTTAGAGACTGATAGAAAATTTCATTTTGATAACAACTGCCTCAACGCATTTCGAGTTTTAAAGAATGCGCTGATTACCGCACCCGTACTAATTGCACCTGATTGGACACTGCCCTTTGAAATAATGTGCGATGCAAGCGGGTATGCGATAGGAGCAGCTTTGGCACAGAAGAGAAAAACATTCTTGCATCCCATTGCATATGCGAGTAAAACATTAAATCTTGCTTAAACAAATTATACCACCATAGAGAAAGAGCTTCTGGCGGTAATTTTTGCGATGGAAAATTTTCGAGCATATTTGTTGGGGACAAAGGTACTCATCCATACTGATCATTCGACAATCAAGTACTTAATGACAAAGAAGGATGCAAAGCCGAGGTTGATCAGATGGATTCTTCTCCTTCAAGAATTTAACATAGAAATAATTGACCGAAAGGGGATAGAGAACCAAGTTGCGGATCACTTATATAGACTGGAAAATCCTGAGGTTGACCGCAATGAGTCTGAGGTGAGTGCGGTTGTTCCTGGATGAAGACAGTTGTTTCCATAATTGAAGAATTGCCCTGGTATGCAGACCATAGTCAATTATCTGGTTTTGCGAGGAGAAATTTCCTGAAGATACACTAACCACCAATAGAGGAAGGCTCTAAACAATGAATGCTGCATTTTTATTGGGATGAGCCGAATCTGTATAAAAAGAGGGGCAAGGACAATTTTTGCCGATTAATGCGTACCAATGTTGCTCAACAACACATATTTATCGCAATGGTCACGACTCACCATATGGTGGGCACTTTGGAGGATAGCGGCACTGAACTAAAGTTCTATAGAGTGGATTCTTTCTGGCCCACATTGTTTAAGGATGCAGTTTGACTAATGCTATAAAGTGCGAATTTGGTGCAACCGCACAGGTAACATTTCATGGAAACATTGCAATGCCAATAAACACCAATCTTTGGAGTTGAAATTGGTTCGAACGTAATGGGGGGGATTTATTTCATAGGACGCATTCCCATCCGCGAACAGATTGGGCAAACAAAGCTTGACGATGTGTTGTGGGCAATACCGAACTAAATATTTAAAAAGTAATACGGTATGTCCCCATATGCGTTTGGTATTGGTGTAAGGTGTGTCATTTGCCTTTGGAGCTGGAATTATAAGGCACTGTGGGCGGTAACAGAAGCTAAACTTTGATTTGAAGAAAGCAGGGAAGCGGAGAAAAATGAAACTGGTCGAGCTAGAAGATGGAGGATTAACTGCATATGAAAACGCGAAGATTTTAAAGAAGCGCACCAAGCGGTTTGCATGAAACAAACACATATGCAGCAAAAACCTCCAAGTCAGGCCAGAGGTTCTTTACTCTTCAACTCAACGTCTCGCGGCTCTTCCGGGAAAACTAAAGTCACGTTGGTTCCAGACCATTCATAGTTAGACAAGTATTTTTTCGCAATAGGCCGGTTGAAATTATCAAATGAATGAAACGGAAACCACATATTCAAAGTTAAATGGGCAGCGAGTAAAAGGTATTCATGGAGAAGAAGGCTGGCACGCGCTGAAGTCGACTCGGTGGAACTAAAAGAACTTTGAATATAAGAAGGAAAGTAGTGGTCCCTGCATTATCAAGACATTCACAATCCATCAAGGAATGCAAAGTTTTTGGGAAAGCATGAAATCTTCAACTTTTCTCTACTATTCTTGAATTTTTCATTACACTATCTCTTTCCAGCCTTATCTTTGTTCTCATGTACAAAAAAAAAAAAGGGAGATCACGATAAAGACTTTTTTTGTTTAAAAAATAATTTGAACCTCTCTCTGTTTTTTCTTACAAGATCGATGGCATGGATTGCGGAAGATGTTAGCGCGAAGAAAGCCCACTTATCCTACTCCCGTCCACCGGCCAACCAAAGAAGAAGAGATCGCCGGCAAAGATGGATGCGTCAATACATAATGCGGGCGACAGCGCAATTTGGGGGTATATTCTTCCTTATCTTTATTTCAAATTTTGCGCTATTGCATCACATGTTAGTTTTTCCAAAAAGTTTTTAGTCACCGCATCCTCTTTGATTTACCGCAATCAATTGACAGTATAAATTTAGTAAATCGCTGCATGCTGTTTCTTTGCCAAAGTATGATTTTCAATGATGAAAAACAGCTTATATTTCTTTTCCTATATACAGAGTCATCTTAAACTTTAAGAATAGTCATCTCAATAAAAATATTTTCTAGAAAGTTAGGGGTTGCTAAGTTTTCTTGTCAAAAACTCTCTTACGAAGCTTTCTAACGAATATCGCAATGACTTATCTCAATCTTTAGCAATGAAACATTGCCAATTTTAAATTTGGGGGTGAAGGTATATTTTCCGACCTTTCTTATTTTTGGTCAAATAAAAAAACTGAGAATAACAACTCCACTGTTAACGGCAATGGGAAACCATGGTTGATAAGAGTTAACTTGTGAAAGGCACCTTACCCGTAGTTGGATGTCCGCATGACACACGTGGGGGCAAGCCAAAACGAAAGTAAGCCACCAGGATCAACACATAAATAAATGATTGCAACTCCACTGCCAAGTAGGTATGAGTTTAGTCTGAGAAAGAGCGCATTGCTCGTAGTTGGATGTCCGCATGACACACGTGGAGGCAAGCCAAAACGAAGGCAAGGCACTCAGATCAGTGCAAGGTCAAAAAAAAAAATAACAATGACAAGAAATATGCAAGGATAAAATCATTTCACACCCTGGTGAAAAAAAAATCTTTTTGAAATAAATCATTTTAATGTCCCGGAAGTTAGTAAAGTCCTTTTGAAGGTTAAGTTTGCAGTCACTAGGTCTTAGAAATATTTTAAGAAGAGAATTGAATAAGACTTAAGGAAATTTTGGTATATAGGATTTGAACAAAATATCCTTGAGAAATCTAGGAAAAGAACATTGTGATCGATTTGCTAAAGGAAGTCTTTAGCTTATGCTTGAGGACAAGCATCGTTTAAATTTAGGGGTGTGATAACGGGCAGAAATGCACGTTATCATAGTGCTAAGTTCTTAAACAATACTGGCTTGCGTTGATAAAATATGTTAAATTGCGTCCAAAAAGCATTAAGTTTATTATATTGTGGCCACATGCGTTCATCGCATAGGAACAGTTGATTTTTATGTTTTTATGCAGAATATGCGTTGACGAAAGTCAAAAATTGCGATCATAGGAAATCATTGGTCGAGCGCAGCATTACCGCAAGGCTTTGCGGTGATTGTGTTCGCAAACATTTGCCCACGAAGGATTTTCGTAACTTGGTTGGCGCAACATGGTGGGCCAATCTGGGTGAAAGGCATAATTAATCACGATGGGACAGAAAGCTGATGACAGTCGAATTCGAATTAAGTTGACAGCCGCTAACGAACAAGTACATTTAGCTTTTCTGTGACAAATATTCGGCGCATCAGTCAGGAATTAAAGTCGTCTCATCTGCGAAATCATGAGAAAGAAGCCGTCTTTCACCCTGGAAGTCTATAAATACCAGAGGCATCCTTCAAAAAAGTGGTTAATCAGTTCAACAGTTTTTGAATTTAAGAGTTCAGCTCGTCTTTGTCCATAGTCTTTCCTTTTATTTTAAAGCGGAGCAAGAGAAGAGTAAAGACGCCAGAGATCGCTCAGGGCAAGTCAAGAGAGAACCTTGAGGCATAGAAGCAGAGGGCGGGCTGACTCTCGTGAGAGCAAGATTATCTTTTGAACACGAGTAGAAAAATAGTGTAAAAGCCTAGGCAGCAAGAGATTGCTACCAGGCCCTTTATTCTATACTTGCATTGTTATTTTGTACTTAATATTTATATTTATACAATGGAAGTTCTTATTCTACATCTGTTCACTCTCTTAGCACGCATGTGTAGCTAAACTAGTCGAATGGGTTGAGAAGAACTAAGCTAACATGACCTAGGAAGTTTATTGTTTGTGATTGTCTTGTTTTATGCTGTGCCAAATACCCTTTTAGAGCTACTCGAGAAAGAGTCTAAAGAAAGAACCTAATGACTCGAGAGAGCTAGGTTAGAATCTGAACTCGAGAGAGCAAGATTAGAACTGCATAAACAAGAGATAGGGACTTAGAGATAAGCTTTGTTTGTCAACCTGAATTGCATGCATCCTAGAGATGGGAATGATATCATGTGGTCGCCTTATTTATGTGTGTGTCATTTTGTCATCGCATAAATAAGAATAAAGGCTTATGTATAGGTCCTATAGACTTATCGCATATATCGCATGCATTCTAGTCTTAGAAGTCGTGGAATTCGCATCGAGAGGTGGTTTAATATTGTATGCATGTTGCATGATCGCATAGCATGAACGCATCCTAGAAAGTGTTAACCGAAACTTTTCTCAGCCCATTCACCACATACTCATCGCATCTTCCGTTTATTCAGCTCTTTTCAAACTCCCCCGCATTTGTTATATTTTTTATCATCGCAAACAACAACCTCAACAACTATTTATTTATTTGGTTACCGCAAGATTTTCCTAAAAATTACCAACGCAACCTGTTTTCACAAGTCCCTGAGTTCGACCTTGGACTTACCAGGAAACTCAGTGGAGTTTACACTTGGATTCCGCTGAGGAAACTTGAGTGCTCAACGCAATTTCACCATCGCATATCATCCATAATTTCACTTCATAAAATCAAGGATTAATGACCATAGGTAATATGGCCTGAATCCTGAGTGAGTTGTGAACTCCTACCTATGAGGGCAGTCTTTTGATTTGTATGGGTTAGAGTGGCCAGAACATCGACTCAATAAGCCTACTATTTTGGGGATTCTTCTGATTGGGGAGTTGAGAACACAGCTAACAAGATGGAATTCACTCCTTCCCTAAGGTCGGGGTAAGTAGATAAATTGCTCCCTTAAGGACTGATTCCGGTACTTGAACAATGTGGCGCCACACTCTCCTGGCTCGAGAGGGGTTTAGTCATAGTTGGACTATGATCTATTGTTCATTAGAGGGATCAGTGGTACTTAAAATGTTAGATGTAACTGTAGGGGAAAAACGGTAATTTTGGCCCAGCAGTACTTACAACCAATTTGTGAAGGGTCATCGTACTGTTCATTGGTTATATCCAATGGACATAGAAATATATATGTGGTGCGAAAAGTGCAGCTGTCGGTCTTTAGTGGAGTGCTCGACAGTTAACGGATGATGAATAATTTAATTAAAGAGTTCGATTAATTATTTATGTATTGTTGGAGCTTCAAGCTACAGGTCCATGAGGTCCCCTTGGTAGCTCAATAGGATTAAATGATAATCACTTTTTGGATTAATTTGAATTGTTCAAATTAATAGAGGGATTTAATTATATATGATATAATTATTATAATGTATTTGATACATTGTAGCATTTGTGAGAGGAAATAAATATTTGAATAAGATTAAAATATTAATTATATGAATTGGATTTATAATTGTTAAATTTGATATAAATGTGATTTATATTAAATGTCATATGAGAGAGAAAAGAAACTATAGGTTATATTGTATATGATACAATATTAAAACTATAGGTTATAAGTTATATTTGATATAACATGTAGTTTAATATATATATCATGAAATAGTAATTAATCATATATATATTTAAATTTTATTAATTATAATTAATTTTAATTATTTTGTATATATAAAAATTAAATTTATTTGATTAAGGAGGGAGTTTGACTCCCTCCCCTTTTTTTTCTTTTTTTTTTCCTCCAGCGCCACGTAAGTGGGGTGTTGAAATTTTAATGGGCCATTAAGAATGGAAGAGAAGGTCTTCTTTCATTAGATTGCAAAAAAGGAAGTCAAAAGATATACACTATTGAATAGAGAAAATAGTTCTCTCTATAAGTTTCTATGAAATTCCTTTCCCTCCTCTCTTCTCTCAAGAATACCAAGGTTGCCATCATGGTAGTACCCATTTCTAGTTAGAGGGATTCTTGAAAATCTATCTTCAAAGGTAAGGGTTTCTAAAACCTTTTTTTTTTAAAGCATGCTGTAATTTATGTAAATGTATAATTTATTCTTTCTTTTAGTAAAAATGTTATTCTATGAGAAATGGGAATTGGGACGATCCCACTTCCACTTAAGGTTCTCTTCAATGAGATCCTTCAAAAAAACGCATGTCGAAATGTAAGGCGTTCACATACTTTCGTGGGAATTCGATTCATTCACTATTGATCTTCTAATGAACAATTGGTTTGTGGTTCGACCACCAAATCGGGTCCCTCTCGAGCCAATGAGAGGGTGGGGCCCCTTGTTCAAGACCCATAGTCAGCATTGAAGAGAACAACCTATCTACTATCCTTAGAATCAAGTAGGAGAGAATTCCATCTTGCAGGACTATGTCCCCAGCTATCTACCCGGTCTTGCTCCTGATGGAGGGCTTATTTAGTCAACGAACTCAGGTCACTCTCACCCATATAGATTAAAGGATACTCTCGAATAAACAGGAACTCATAGTTAGCTCAGGATTAAGATCGAGTTACCTAGGTCATCGGATTGAAAAAGTCAGTCTTAATAATAAACGGTGTTATAAAGAAAAAATGACTATTTTACAGCTCGATCTTATGCAAACTCATTGCACAGGACGCCCCATTCGCATGTCTCCACATGAACGATTTAGGATCAAATTGTTTGTATCAAATACAAAGTGGACCACATCCACAGTGCCCCAAGATAAGGTACCCAACCTTATCCTTATCCTATAGACCGTTTTGGCTATTACTTGAACTTGATCCACTTTTATGTCTCTACATATAGTTCAAGTATTCATGCTATAGCTAGAGATTCTTAGTTTATTAGATTTAGGATTTTTAAGTGCAATTGACACATTCAATAACATCTTTATTGAATAAATCTCAATAACAAATTTATTGTAAAATAGAATGCGTTTATTGCTTACAAACCACGAGTTTTATGATAAAAAACCCAACAATTACTATAGATCCAAATCAAGTCAATGGTAACCTCACCTTCAAAACTTAAAATACCATAAAAGTTACTCACAAATCATAATTGTTATCAAATTTAGACGTTCGGCCACAACATCAATGTTATAACATTAAGTTATACCTGGCAACTAATAAAGCTGATATAATAAGGCCTCGGGCAATATGATAGTGCTAAAATACAATCTACAGGTGTTAATCTATAGGGTAATTGCAATTGTAAACATTTTTTGGGATAATAACCAAGTGTATAGCCTCATTTTTTTTAAAACTTCCGTATTTATTATTGCCTTCATTGCTGCTCCTCCAGTAGATATAAAATAAAATATAGTAAAATCTATTAGCGATAGACTTCTATCGTTGATAGACTCTTACTAGCGCTATAGTCTATCACTGATAGACTCCTACCAACAATATGGTCTATCACTGATAGACTATCTAAATTTTTTCATATTTGTAATTTTTTTACTTTATGTTATATATGTTAATACTTTGGGTCTAATTGTTATATTTGTAACTATCTCTAATCCATAACTACGAAACAATGTCTAAAAGAAATTGTAACTTCTAACGGCTAAATCCAAAATAGTTAAACCAAAGAATAAAGTGATAAGGATGAGAGTTTTCCAAAGTCTTCTTTTTGAAGATCCACGAAATTTCAGGGCTTGGATGAGAATAAATTTTAGTTTGATGAATTGCCGAACTTCCATAGAAAAACTGTAAAAATAGCCATGTGTAAACTTTTCTCACTAAACACTTTATTACAATCCTCTCTTAATTACTTTATTCTTTTGTTCTCAAAGCACTTGACACAACAGAGAGAGAAGGTACATGCAAAGTTTAGAAGAAAAACAAGCGGTCGAGGGAGGAGCAAACTAAAACGAAAGAACAGTGAAATTTACCAGCAAAGAGAGTCTGAGATCAACATTCATTCATGAATAGGAGGGCAAACAACAAGAAAACAAAAAACAAAGGACAAATATATAACATACAAATAACAAAAAACCTTAAGGAGGGAGTTAAACAACTGTTGGGATTGATGTCCTAAATCAGTGTATCTTGTGTTTTGTAGATTTTGTTAACACAAATTAAATATCTAATAAAATTAGAGGTATTTTAGTTGACATTTAGAAAACATTAATTCAATCCAATTAATTAAGATTCAAGGTTATATGATGTTACTTGAACAATATGTGGTTGACATACATGTAGTTCATGTTCAAGTAATAACATAAAAGGTCTGTAGTAAATGGACGAAATTTGGGTGTCTTATTCTTGTAACACTATGGCTACGACCCACTTTGTAATTGTTACATGAGACGTAAGTGTTACAAACAATATGAACCATATTGTTCATGTAAAGACATGTGAGTGGGGCTATCTTGTATAAATGAGTTTATACATAGACCGGACCACAAAAAATTAGTTTCTCTTTATGATGCCATTACTTGAAGAAACTAATATTTCATTATGATGACCATAGGAGACTTGACCTCAATCCTAAGTTGTAAACATTTATTTATGACAGCAGTTCCTTGATCTGTGTGGGTGAGAGTGGCCATGATAGTTGACTCAACAAGTCTACCATTTTGGGGATTTGTCTGATTAGGGAGGGAACACAACTACACAAAATGAAATTCACTCCTTTCTTTTCCTTAGAAAAGTAGATAAATTACTCCTTTAATAGTTGGTTATGGGTCTTGAACAATGAGGCCTCAACCTCTCACTGGGCCGAGAGGTGTTAGTTTATGTTGGACTATCAACTGTTTGTCCATTAGAAGAATCGGTGGTACTTAAGAAGTTAGATATAACTATAGGGGTAATGAATATTAATTAATTGGACTAAAGGAGTTTAATCAATTAATCTCATATCATTGGAGCTTCAAACCTGTAGGTCCATAAGGTCCACTTTTGTTAGCTCACTAAAGGATAGTAATGTGGAATGATTTAAATTGTTCAAATCAAAAAAGAAAATTTTATATTAATGAGATTAATATATAATGGTTAGTTATAGATATGATCTATAATCCAAATTATGTAAAAGAGATACATTAGAGTAAGATTCAAATATTAGATTTATATGAATTGGATTCATAAAGAGATGTATATATATAAATATATGATATTTACATGTTAATTAACTCCATATTAAATATGATTTAATATAGGGCTATTTTTAAATATAGAAAATTGAACCAAAATATTTACAAAATATAACAAAATTTTAGAACTAACAATGATAGACGTTGATAGACAGACTTCTATCAGTGTCTATCAGTGACATCAGCGTCTATCATTGATAGTTTTAAAATTTTGTTATATCTTGTAAATATTTTCAACCGTTTTACCATTTTAAATCATTCCCCCTTAATATAGTTATTTAATTGATTAATTAATGGTTAATTAATCGATTAAGAAATTATGGAGATTGGAGGTTAGTATAAATATATGATATTTATGATAATTAATTAAATGTAAATATATTAAATAAGATTTAATATATGGTCATTTATTTAATGTGTCAATTAACTAAATAGGGGTTATTTAATTAATTAGCATTAAGGGTATATATGGAAATACATAGAGAAGAGGTTAACCTTTTTCCATATAAATATATCTTATAACTCATTTAGGACAAGGAATTTTTATTATATAAAATCCTAGCCTCCAACCCCCATCGTCTCTCTAGCTTCTCTCTAGAAATTCTCTTCCCTTTTCCTCCTCAAAATTCTTAGAGACCATACTTTCAAGCTCTTTGAATCCTAGGGAATAACAAGACAATCTTGTTGGTGGTGTCCATCTTGATTGAAGAAGCTCAAGATTATCGAAAACGGTGGAAGAAGAAAAGCCTGAGGAATCATCAAAGGTAAATTTGATTTCTTCTCTTCTTCCTTTATTCTAGCATGCCTATATTTATTTTGAATGTTTATCCTACAAATGCATGATTTGTTCTCTGTTTTTTTTTCTCCTTTAAAAATCAATTATCTAAATGGAAGGCGTTCACATGCTTCTACTTGGGATTTGATCCTTTCAATTGGTACCAGCGCCAATGTTTTCTTGTATTTTGATTTTCTATTTTTTGCTTGAAAATGTATAAGGTTTGGCGTAATAGATGTTTTGGTATTTGGCACATAGACTCGTTTTACTTGATTTGGTCATGTAAGGACGTGTTGTTATTGGGCATTTTATTATAAATCAAGTTTGTAAGTCCTTATCGTTCATGGCAAAAAGTTGTGAAAAGAACCTGGGAAAACAAAAGCAAAATAAGAAAAAACGGAGAGAAATAGTGTAGTTCGATATTTCAGGAAAAATATTCACTAATTTGTCAATTTTCGGAGTTGTAATTGTTAGATCGAGCTGAATTTTGATTAGTTTGTTCAGGATACCTAGAGTCTTATTTTGAACAGTTGGATCGTCATTTTGAGCATTGATTTTTCATAGTTGTCCTCGAGCAGAAGCAATTTATTTATTTATTTTTCTCTGTTTTCTCTTAAAATTTTCTGAAATCTAAGGTTTTAGATTTTATTTGTTTATAATTAAATTAGTATAATTTGATTATATTAATTTAACTATTTTATTAGGGTTCCATATATCAGTCTATTTATGTCTTTTATATAATTGAATGTGCATGAGATGTATGTTTAAATTATACGATTTATATGTTGCATAGTATATGTCATATAGATTTAAAATCCCACCTTAGGATAAGCATGTTCATGCAACATGTCTAAATATAAATATTATATTTTTTTATGCTTGTTTGCTCATGTATCTTAATATAAATGTTATATTATTTAGATGTATGGTACATTAAGTATGTTCATGTATCATACAATGTTATAATTTTTATAATATATGATGGCATGATGGTTGATGATGCTTAATGATTGTTTAATATAAGAGTTATATTTTACAATGAAAAAAGAATTTGCATTGAGCATGACATTACTTAGATTAATATAAACGTTATATTTGATCAATGTCACCAAATGTAAATTTATAGATTTTATATTTTATTCTTTTTTTTTAATATAATGGTTATAAAGATAATAAAATTAGAATTAAAATCTATAATCAAGAGTCGCATGAAAACATAGGTCCAAAATAATTTTAAATGGTTTAAAATTAATTAACCTAGATTTATGTTAAATATGTTTCTAATGAGATTAGAAATAGGATAATCTTTTAGTTCATTTTAATAGGATTAAAATGAACTTTGTTAAAAGATTAGATTTATAAAATAATTGCCCATAAGGGAACTTTGTCTAAAGAAGGTTCTTGTTAGGCTGGGGTTTTTAAGTTGACGGAAACGGAACAACTCTACCTGGAAACTGATCTGGAAGGTGAATTGGGCAAACATTTTATAAGCATGCGGTAAGTGATCAATTTTGTTAAAGAGTTTAATGAATGAGATGACATATTGTTAAACATTCAATATAAGCGTTATATTGAGCAAATTAACAAAGAACTTAGTTGAATTGATTAGCCGGATTTTACTAAGTTAATAAACCCAAAAGGTAGAATACTTAGTGGGAGGAAAAAAATGTATATGATATGTCGTTTTTCCACCCACGCTCTCCCTAAAAGTTCACAGGGTGAGATTCATGCTCGGCCTCGTGGTGCCCTGGGTGTACCGTCCCTTAGGATAGTATTTGCATGGGTCAATATCAAGGTGAATGGAGAATGTGTTTATAGTAAGTGGGAGAAGGACGTGTAACAACATATCCTATGGTCTTCTTCGTTAGTTTGTAATGTTTCTTTCATGCTCGGCCTCATGGAGGAAGGGCATTACAAACTCCAAAAAATGGATAAGATCTCTATAATCAATTGTTCCAATCATGTTCTTCTCTGAGGCAGACTGATTGGGTTAGGGTTATAGGGTTGAAAATGAATGGTTACACTTAACATAAAGCATTAAGGCAGTTAATATTTTATCAACCAAATGAATGGTAATTAAATATTATGTGAATAAGGAGTTATTCTAGGATAATATTTGATTGAGAGGGTCTCACTCCAGTGACAAGAATATGTTAGGATACTGATTCTTGAAAGACTTTATTAACGTAACCAGTTGGTACAATCTCCCAGAATGGCAACTAAACGATGAACGAATTCTTTATCAAACGATATGGGTCAAAAAGAGACTAGACGATCACTTATCAAACTCTAAACAATCATTTACAAATTATATATGATCGCTTACAGTCTCTACACGATCGTTGAGTAATACTAGAAGATCGCTTACTTAACACTCCGCGATCGCTTACAGGATACTTCACGATCGTTTACAAGATATTACATGATCGCTTAGTAGATACTATACGATCGCCTACCAAATACTACACGATCGTTGTGCTCTGTTACTCGATCACTTAATAGAAGAGGTAGTCGATGAGCAGCACACTACGATGGGTTCTACACGATAGAGTCTTCCGAACTCCCACTCTCGAGAGCTCTCCTTCCTCACTCCAGATATTCAAACTTCACTCCCCCCTCTTTCAGTTTCTTTCTTCTTTTTAAACATCAACTTCTCCCAACAGAATTGAAAGTAGTCCTTAACTGATTCAACTTCCGAATTCCTCATATTTCCTTTATTCTTTCTATTTTGATATTGCAACATAATTAGAGGCCTATCATTACCTCCTCCCTCCACCTTTACCTTGTCCTCAAGGTAAAGTTCTGGCTGTCCAACCAACTTTCTGATAGTCTTCTTCATTCTCTCTTGAGCCACCCTCAAATGCTCCTTAAGTACTCGCAGGGCAGCATTCCATGTTTTCATCGTACATTTCAGACTAATCCCTACCTTTGCCAGACTTGGATTCCCTTGCAGAGCAATCTTCCGACCCTCATGAACAAATTTCATTGTTAGGTTCTGCCAATCTACCTCTGTTTTCCACAAAGAGTGTCGCCATTGCATCCCCAACATTCCTTAGCTACAACGGCAAGAAACTATCACACACTCTCTAGTCACCTAGCTTTATTTCCACATTTTTGCGTACTCCCTTACCTTGCACTGTGGTTCCTGATCCCAAAACTACTTCGTAATTGGTCGTGTCTATGATGTTCAACTACAGACGATTCACTAGACTCTCTGATATGAAGTTATGCATAGCTCCATTATCTACCAGTATCACCACTGATTGTCCTTTGATTTCCCCTGTGATCTTCATTGTTCATGGGTTCGTCAATCCCACAACCGAGTTCACAGAAAGTTCAGCAATAGGCGATATTTCCTCACTCAACGTCAACATATTCAATTCTAACGGGTTTTCCCTTACTTCGTCGTCCTCATACAACTCCCATTCCTCACCGAATGCCTACACTACAAGTAATCTTAGTTCTCTCAACTCTCGCCCTTTTCATCGATGCCCAACAATATACTTTTTGTCGCACCGGAAACAAAGCCCTTTTTCTCTCTTCGACTGAAATTCAGCATCTATTAACCTTCTCGCCGAAATTTCCCTCTATTTATTGTTATTCGACATTCCTCGCAACGTGAATGTCCTCATCGAAAATTACTCTCCGGTCTTCCCTCCCTTTTTCTTTTCGCTTCCACCTACTGTCTTACTCCTATTGTCTATATTGAATTTTGAAGAGTTCGAATTTTGGATCTTACCTTCGTCTGTTCGTGCTCGTCCCACTTCGACCCGTGGTACCATTACGAGCTCAATATATACGAGTGTTATTCCGTGAAATAACTCGAATTTCAAAGAGAGATTCGAGTTGTCATTAATCAATATAGTATTTCAGTACGTAATACGTTTATCTTTCATCTTTTCTGGAGTTTCGATGGAAGGCCCTTGGGAGGGGAACAACAGCTGGAAACGGCTGCTAATACCCCGTACGCTGAGGAGCAAAAGGAGGACCTTTTCACCGGGTGTGAATCAGGATAAAGGGAAACCAGAATTTGGTGGCTCCTAAAATCCTCAACTTTCATTTATCCGCATACTCGTTCATCCCCGCTGGGGGAATGGGATTTGCCCATAAGCTATAGGGGCGAGGTGGTTTTGGAGAGTGAGCTAAAAGTGGAATGTACGGACGATTGATGGCCATGGAAAGTGTTATAATTTCTGGTAGGTTTTGGGGCGACTGTGGCTACAATTAGAGTATGGGTTGAAATGCAGAGCTAGATAAGCGATGATGTCTCTCGATGGGAAAAGAGAGCAGAACCGATGGGTGCCGAGAGTTAAATACGAGTGGGAATGACAAGGTAAGCAACTTTCCTATACGGGGTCGTAACTGGATGTAGTCGTATTTCGAAGAGGGGCCAAAGAAATATGAAGATTTTCGAGAGGCTCAGTTGTCATGGCATCAAAATGCATCCACACCTAATGAAACAATTACCAGATTAACTCAAAAAGAAAAAGCATTTAACTACAATGCCTATCAACATCTGATATGTGTACTCTTACCCTAGAGAAAGATTGTCTTAGAGGTTCTCAAACTATAAATAGCCGGAAGAAGAAGGTCCCGAGCTGGGAAGCGATACCGTCACAGCAACACCGATATGATTTAGGAATTTGTTATCACGCGACTGATTACTCACATAGTCCTTGTTCTTCACTCGTTTGAAAGAAGTCCTTTATAGAGAAAACCAGCCTTCGCCAGTAGCCTTCTTTACTTTACTTAGAGCTCAGAGACTTTACTATGTGAGAGTCAAAAGGACAAAATGGAATTTCAATCCCTCTGGTAGTTTTTCCACCTTCGAAAATGAAATCGTTTCAAGCTAAAAGGAGGTATCTTAGTGCCATCTCTATGATCGTCAGTTCTATTACATTGGTAGATTAAATTCCTCTATCCTTATCGTAGAACAGTTCTTGAAAAGTTGAATAGAAGTGACATGTAATGGCTTATTATTTCACATCTAAATGTCAATTTAGAGTATCCATTTGATGAAACTCCTTGAGTCTACAACGTTATCCGAACGCCATCATCTAAAGTGGATTTCTCCTTGTATTTTGATCTGTAATATAAAAAGTAAAGCATGCATCAAAAGCAATATCTAGTTATTAAGCTACCGATCTCGCACTACGCCGGTTCAAATAGAAATTCCTGTGCGATACTAAACCAGAGAGAGAGAACGGGAGTAGGACACGTATACTCTCTATCATGAAAGAAAATCATTCCTCATTTGTATCGGTACATCGCATCAAAGCCTAATATATCCGATTATTGAGAGGGGCGCCGCTCACCAATCCCCTCCTCTCTTACTCACGGGAAGCAACCAAACCAAGGAGAATTGCCCCATGAGAGTATGGCTTGCCTTTTTTCATATACTCGTAGTAAAGATGTCTTCTTCCTTTATTCACTGTATCACCTCTTTGGCCCTTCTTCCGGATTAATATTCAATACTCGTGCATTCTAGCCTATATCCCAAGCCACGGGAAAGTCTCTTCTAATATGAGCCAAGTCGAATTTACTTTCAAAGTCGATATTAATGTAGGGGGTTATCTGCAGTTGTGAAGACCGCCTGATTTTCAATCAATGAAGGCCGCTTGGTATGATGTCTCTCAGTTGAGGCCAGCTAAATGTCATATTTTTAAATAAACTTTACACGCTGGGTATGCTCTCACTCCTCGGCTTGGTCTCGCTCCTTCCGCCACTACCTCCCCGAATAGATAAGTTAGCGATTGATTCTCTGTATAACCTTATCTTACGTCGTCTTCGCGTGGCGATTTGTAAAGGGGTATATAATCGTCTTGTAATGCTTCTACTATTCTGACTCGAGAAAAGAATCTTCTCCGAACGACCATCAAAATCAGTTACTAATGAATAACGATGCTTCTTGGGCCGCTAGTTACGAACATGATTATGCAAATTATGTCATTCCACTCAAGCGATCCAGCCCCATCTCAGGATGAAGTATAAGTGCTATACTATTTTTTAATAAATTGCGAATCTATCAAAATATAATATTTCGTATTATCGAGACGCGTGAGCCCATTAGGTTTCACCGAAATCAAGAGACATCAAAAGTGATTATTCCTCCTTTTTCCCCAAATAAGCGAGCGAGGCGTTGACACCAACTTGGGATACTTCAAATAAACTAGAGTATCATATATATACCGGTGCTAAAAACCTTATTCTCAAGATATCTCAAATACTGTTGGGGTCGTTGCTCCAGTATGTTTGTTCCCCGGTGTAAACCAAGTTGAGGATTCCGTAGATATGAGATTCTACGCTCGACACTATACAACCATACTCAAATAATTGCATATGGAATATGAGTACAAGCTAGAGTTAAGAAAAAGTGCATGTACCAGAAGAATTGTGTGAAGAATTAAAGTCAAATTATGACCAAGTTGAGGCATTCTTGAATGAGAAATGATGTCCCTCCAGAAGCAAGAGGACCCTTCCTGTAGATATTATAGTAGAATTGGTAAAGGCTCTTCCGCTTCGCTACTAATCCAGAAGAGAAAGACAAAATAATGAACCCATGCGTTTGTATAGATCAGGAACTCTGTTTTGTTTGTCAGGCATTTTTTTTGACCTTCTCGGACACAATTAAGGAAATCGTCTGATACACTTCTTTCTATTTCTCAATGATATCCCGACGATCAAGACAATTCCTCAGCGAGAACTCCTTTTTCATTACAAAGGTTTCATTCTTTCTTACAAGCAAATAGCATTTCCTATTGATTTTGTCCCTGGACTGGACCTATTCTTGATTCTTAACTTCAATCCTCGCTACGCTGTTTCCCGGACCTCAAAAATCGCGAAATAGCGAAATTGCATTTGGTAATTCACATGGTTCAGAACCATAACGTTTTCTCTGGACCATCAAAATATGCGATATCTTCCACCAATAGTCACACATGATTGAAGTGTCTTTTCGTAAAATTTGATAACTCATCGAACCATAAATGACTCTCATTTATATATCAGGCGTTATAGAATTCCTAATGTTGTTATTGGAAGATAACAAAAATCAATTTCAAACTTTCTCTGCTTTCAACTACCGCCGGCTGATGGAAATAGATGACTACCGAAGATATTCGTGTACTCGTTCGCACTGGTTTGTCAATGCGTGAGTTATAACGATAACTCAGTAAATTATGACCATGCCTTTCAAAAATCTTTGTTTTCTGTGAGAGAGAGAGGAATAAACAACTCCGCAAATATCGATCGAAACTTGAACCCTTGATATAATATATTGGTATGACAATATTGAGAAAAGCACATACAATTGAAAATAGGTTAGTTACGGTATTGGCTATCCGATCTAATTCCCATGTTCGATCTTTCTCTTTGTTTGACCCATTTCTTGGGAGAGTCTCCACACATATTGAAAAGTGCGAATTGGGTTATCCAATAAGATAAGAAAGCTTTCTGTAAGTTCCGCTTCTTGCTCGAAAATGAAAGACTTGTCGGAATTGCGGGTTGTCAACCAAAGAAGGCATGGCGTCTTTGGGCATTGCTGAGGATAAGATTAGGAATGAAATGCCTAGCCTGCATACACACAAGTTCAATATTATCGATATAAAGTATGGAGCTGTTTGTTGCTGTGAGTCTTTATGATGCTTGTGCAAGGAAGTTAAGATCGATGTACCGCTTTTCAGATGCAAAACAAAGTAAGATATCATTCAAGGATTAACTCTCTCATTAACAAGTGTGATTGTGATTCTAGAGCGGGGCGGATATTAAGAAAACCTCTCTCGAGTGGCCCTTGCCCGTCTAAAAAAGCCATGGTCTACGCCTCTATTCCTACGAAAGCTTGCAAGTAGTTCCTACAGAGAACATCTCCATGCTGCGCCTCACACCCTGACTAGTTAAACCCCATTTTCCACCTATACCTCTAAAAAAATGGGGCATCCTCTTATAGGTAGGTTCCTGATCCTTGTATTCTCAGTAATATGGAATGAAATTCATCGTCAAGAATCAGATATACGGAACACTAAACTGCGCTGCATCTGAAATCGTTCGTTACCAGAAGTTCCCCTTCGTCAAAACGTAATCATTTTGGCTCTTTCACACAGGTAATTAAGTGAATAAGGAAGTTCCTTCTCGTTTCGCATCCCAATGGATACTGCTGCTATTTCGTATCATCCCCCGCAGACCTAATAATCAGCTTTTTCACCAACGATCATCTAATCCTGAATAAGGCAGACCCCAGCTGTTCTGGCACATAAACCTTAAGGTAACTGACATGCACCGAAATACGTATGTCCTAACAATAAGGTAGGTCAGCTTTTGCCTTCGTTTTTCACTCTCCGAAGTGGCCGTGCACAAAAGCCTCAATTGGAGAAAAAAGGGAAGCGGGGTCTGAGGGAAAAAAGAACCTTCATTCAAACTCATCGCTGCTTGAGTTTAGCTTCTCGTCATAGCGGATCAGTCTAGGGAACGTATTTTCATAGCACAATGAAAAGCGAACAGCTACGCAGACAAAATGGCACTCATTCTTCTTCTAAAAGAGAGTTTCGATTCTAGGACGTATAATCATCATAATCAATAATTAGTCTATTACACCTAGTAAGAAGAATACCTTTATATTGTTAGGCTAAGCCTAGCTCTCATCAAACTCCTCTTCAGGTGTTAACAAGGTCTCTTCCATATACTGTAAGGTTCAGAATAAATGTGAAAGAAAAATACTGTTCTATCTGTAATGTTCTATGTGTAACCCAACTCGTTGACCGAAGAAAAGTAATCTGCTAGTTTCCTCTCACTATTGTATTGATTGTACCTAAATGAAAATATCTGATGTAGAACAAGTCCAAAATAGGTAATTTTACATTGATAATTTCTCGAGCTAAACAATAGAATGTTCTTAACTCTTCTCTTTCACTGTAAGAGAGTTATTGCGTGCCATATAGGAATGTCTGGGATCGGCGTTTTCCTTGTGTTAAAGGATACTCTCCAATCTTGCCAGGCTTGAGTCTAAAGATAACGATACTTCAATATCCGTAGTGTGACTACACGAGGATAAGAAAAGATCAATTACGTCGGGTTGTTTTCTGGGGTTTGCCAGAGACGGGTGGTGTTTATTATTATAACCCAATCTTCCTTTAAGAAGCAACAAGAACGGCAAGTATAAAGAAATGAACGACTGGAAGCGTGCCTTAAATTCCTTTCTTTTTGTAAGGCCACTAGCTCGACCAGAGGTTCTTCTGAATCTCGTCCTGTCAGTTCTTAAACCGAATGAGCTTTGAATATAGTAATTATAATAATGTTCAAATAAAGTTTTTCCAAGTAGAACAATGAAGACTTTGGCTAAGGCATTTTAGTGCCCTAAAACAAAGGTGTGGGGGAGAGTCTTGCCAGCTATGCGCATAGGCCGGCGAATGTGCTATCTGATTCAATAGCCTTATTTGCATCTTTCGCTACTCATTGTGAAAATGGATCTCGATGGGCCAAAGATACTCCTAGGCTAATCAAGGTGCTTCTTTCAGGCTGCGAAACGCTGGAATGACGGATGACAAAAACATACTTGCTTACTTATATGTTTTAGTACTGTCACAGTGTCACCATGGAGTATTTCCTTTACATAGATAAAACCTTTAACATGAATACTTTATGAGATGAATGCGGGTTTGGTGTGCTGGTCTTATGTCTCGGGCTGGCGCAGGGGTTGACAGTTTCGGGACAACCCCGCGCCGGCTTACTTCCCTATAGTCTTTGGGTTATCCCCCCTGCCCCCCCCTTTTTACCTCAATTTGTAATCTGAAGAGCATCAAGACGGGACACAGCTTATATATAGTACGTAGGGCGAGCTGAACAGCTGTACGGTGTCAGTCGTGGAAGTCAGATAAAGATCTCGATACCACCATAGTTTTAACCTATATGATACTGATTTACTGTATCGAAACATTGGGTCTATTTCTAATTTACCTTGTTTTTTTTAATTTGTTGGCTTCCTGGACCGATTGTTAGATTGACAAGTCTTAGGCAAAAAAAGGTTCGGGCTAACTTCCATGATGAACCGTGTAAAACTGGAGCTTAGTTACCTTGTTTATGTGGTCCCGACCGAGCTAGGGTTCAAATCCGTCCCTTCCAGACGGGGGAAGGGCTGTCCAACCAGAAAAGTAGGAAACGGTTAGCGTTCAATGAGAGGATCCACCTGTTAATTAGGATAATTTTTCATAATACAGACTGAATCCGAGGCCTTTCTTTCAGCCATACTTCCACTGCTCACCTTGGAAAGCTTCCATTCGTGGCCAAGAAGCATCTTCTATTCCGTAGACTCATAAGAATGGTCGGTCAGAGTATGGAATTGAGTCTTGCAATTGCATTCCTCCAGCGCGACACACACCAGGCAGAGAAGATTTCATCTTCATCACCGAAGGAAGAGAGGTAACCCGAAACATCCGCCCTACCTATCTATCAACTATCAAAATTTCCGCAGCTAATCTCAAGGATAAGGGCGAGCGGCAGGAAAACGAGAGCAGCACTTCTTTCTATTTATATACTGATAAAAGGCTGCCATTTTCCTTCTTAACATTTAAACAAGACGAATATCCTTGCTCTACGAACCCCCGGCTCCAAGTCAGCTTTTTGTTCGTCCGGCACGAGACACCGATCAAAGATGTTATGCGTCGTCACAGCCTGAAGGTATCAAGTTAAGCCGTATGTACTGCTGGGACTCAAGATGCGACAAGGACATGGACCTTGGAACCATACGAACGGGGGGGGTTGTTATAGTTAGTATCAACGTTGTTGGGGTATCGATCTGGAGCTGTGCATATTTCGATACTGGTCTCCAGTTAATATCCGTCTATGTATGATCGACTGTGTATGGATCACATGGTATAGGTCTGGCTAAAGATGGGCTTGTGACTTAGACGGCTTATGCGATGGCTATAAATCTGGCATAATTAAATCTAGAAATCTACTTATCTTAGTTCACTAAGTCAACTCCTATACCAGTTCCTTTCCCCGCCCGTTGTATGGATGTTTCACCTTTTCCAAATTGAGATTGCTATTTAAAAAAGTCTGTAACGGCTGAGTCCCAGATAATAATAGCAAATCCGATTTCAATGAGAATAATACTGCAGGATCTTGGTATGGGTCGACTAGTCTGCGAGTGGATATGTGGCACTTTGATTAGCCTACCGGAGATAGATAATGGAGAGACCAGTATTCGTATATATCTAGTATGCTTCTAGATAAGAACTGAACCTTCAGCGCCATAGCGAACATACCTCAACTCTATGCGATATTAATCGGCATCGTGGTGAGATGAGAGAACGAGCACGACGAGCATAAGCCAAAGCCGTCTCAATACTTCAACCCTGCCAGCGTGGAAAGGAGCTGTTGGAAGAGCAGGTCGTGACTTCGCTGATCTCCAGGAGAATCATCAGAAAACCACAGTGTGACACGCGTAAGAGAGTAGATCAAAGCCTGCTTGCAACAGTGGCTGGCTAGTTCCATTATGCATTACTCGGAGTAGCGAGTTTCGGTTAGGATTGCATAATATTAGTATTCAACGTCAAAAGTCGTGACATTTCGTGTAAAGTTAGGCGCAGGGGCTCGATGACGGCATTACGAGGACTTCGACAATTATATGTTTGGACTTGAGCATTATTCGCGGCGATGATTGAACAGGAAGGCCATTCGGCAGAGTCCACAGAAGTTACAATACGATCTTAATCCGTTGCACAGGTCTCTAGTTATCGTGGTGTGGTCTGCACCATCATACTTGACTTCATCGCTCGCAGTATAACCAGATCAAGAAAATATAAAGAGAATATTCGCGAAATTTAAATTCCTAGATCACAAAACAACTAGACTTAAGGTAGGGAGGAGGAACAGAGCACAGCGCTTGGTTCATGAAGAAACTTTGAGGGCTGCTCCGCGTGTTAGTAGGATTAGTAGTTCACCAAAGAATTTGCTACTTTAACTGAACGGATTTTTCAGTTCTCAGGCGAGGGATAAGGCGGGAGTGGTACATCACGTTCACGATCAATTATTAACGTATTAAGCAAGTTCCAGCACTTATAAAGCACAGATTACGACCCTGGAAATTCACGCCTTTGTTATCATACACAATGACCAGGTGTAAATTTCGAATAGTGTTCATATTTGTATTCTAAGGGACGTAGCGGCAAGCACCAAGATTATAAGCAAGTTCGAATGCTTAGCTTACGCCAAGTGGGCGCCAGGCGCGTGTTTGACGATGCCTATTCACAGCGAGGTCAGCTCATGAGAGAATGCAACTCCGGGCTTTCGCGCGAGCGTTGTAAGTATGGCACACGGAGAATGGCTTAGAATCAGAATCCTTCCTGGCGAATGGAGGCGAGCACGAAATTGACTCCTCTTGAGTTGAGCGGATCGATTCTGTTATGGAGATAGTACACTAACTTGTGTATATTCAACTCTCATGTTGTGGTCGTAAAGTTACTTCTTGCTCCATATTCGGAGACCCTACTTTACTTAAAAGGGAGCTAAAAAAAACTTGGATAATCCTCGTTTTGGGAATTTATACACACACCACATAAAGCACATTTTCCACGAGATTCGGGGAATACCCTGGCCCCAATTCCGGTCTCTCATCGTCACCAGGGGCTAAGTAATGCCACAACAAACAGCGAACTTTTCTACCAGCAAATGACAGAGTGCGTCGGTAATCTCACACTACTTGAGAGCTCTTCTTTGTGACCGGGCTTTTGCTAGTCGATGTCCCTGATCACATCTGCTATCCTCTATTCACTAACTTCACTTTTCACAGCTGGGATAGCTTCATATTTACACTTTATCCCTCAGCAGCAACCTTCTCGTCCTCTGTACATTGTGAACAGCGAGGGGATGAGGTAGGAATAACACTAGTTATACATGAGAAGTGTCGAAGAAACTATGCCACGCCCTACATCGACTACACTCTAAACAGTGATTAGCGTGTCATATCTTCCTCCGGCTTTAGCGCATTTGTTTCACTCTGTATTTCTTTCACTTTGTCTTGGTGCACAAGAGTGCCTCTCGACGTCTTAGAGTTACTCGCTCCGAGACTGATGGCGTTACGATATCGAGATCTCGCATATAGAAAGACACCTTAAGTACGCGTCCTCTCGGGGAGTCGACGGAGAGGCCTAGGTAGAAATATTCGCATCAATCGGGACGTACAGGAGTTCACCACGACTATTGTTCTATTATGTCTTAGTAGAAACAGGAGATACGGAAACTGGGCTTGACTAAGAAAGCGAGGCACACTCCATAGATTGAGACACCTTGCTCCTTGTAATCTGCTCACCAAACTTGACTCTGTCCTTTGGGTCTATCGGGCTGAGTGGGTCGACGGGCACTCGCTTGCCATACCCTAGGAATAGCGATGATCTGCATTACTTCTATTCTCTTGTGCTCGCGGTCGCATATTCCCTGTAGGTGCAACTGATCTATGTCATGCTAGCAACATTGGCATACTAATTAGAGCGTTATTAGAATTGCCGATTTTGATTCATAAGCACTGCTATTATTGGCTCGGCTGGTTAGACATTATGGCGCCATAATACTTATCTTCGCGCATGGTCGCGGTTCTAGACGTCCCTTAGTCAGACTGCCGCTCATGTTCCTCTTGTTCCACACCGTGTGATGAGGGTGTTGTATTCATTGAGCTTAATCGTGATTTCCTCGCCTGTTGCATAGCGCCAGTGGAGGTGCGAGCAAGCATAGTTATATCCTTACACTTCTATTCTATCTACACGCGGCATGCTCGTTTTTGCCTCAACATCTCACTTGAGTATCCTCATTCTCGTTTTGCACCTCTCGCATTCGCCGTGATGGGGCTTAACATGGTACATTCTTGTCCAATTGTCTTTTCGGTGTGTGCGGCTACGCATAACACAACTTTGTCTTACATCAAGGAGTTGCGAACTCAGTAAAGGAACGCTGGCGGAGGACAACAAAGAAACAATGTCGCAGGAGTGGTATTACCTATTTATCTACCCCGGGAGAATCGGAAAATCGTGCATTCGTTGGAACGAAAAGATACAGATAGTCAATAGAGGAATAATTAAGAAAGAACAAGCGACCCCGCACATTGCCACGACGGGGCAGAAAGGAAATGAATCACGAATATAGTGAGGACAGCAAACATTATATGGTATTTAACTATCACCGCATTTCTTGGTCTATATCCTACAGTGCAAATCAATGCGAGAGAAACATCCAGATCCGCGAACTTAAGACTATACAACACGCTGAATCTCGTGGTGCCATGTGGTTGCAAGATGATTAGGCAAGAGTACGATCGAGCCCAAGCCGTTGTGTAGACATTCTATTAGGCACCGTTATAGTTGACCGCTGCAGGATATTTCGGCCAATTACTTCGGACTTAACAGGCTCTCTTGAAATTTTTGTTATATCATCCCTCTCTTCTGCGTGTGTGTTAATAGAAAGAATGATCTTCCTAGAATTCAATGCATCTATCATTTATCATTAGATTTAGTATAATGTGGGAGGCCCAATAAGCAGGAGAAATTGGACCGGCACAGGCTAATTGGACCAGATCTTCAGGACAAATGGGGCAGAAAGGGAGAGGACTACAAACAAACTAAAACTTTCAGAGGAATCACGGAACATTTGTATAATACATGGGAGACCTGGTAGCCCTGACAACTGAGAGGTGTGTTCGAACACAACTGGTGCCATATGGTCATACTATTATAGTGAAAAGCGTTTAATCATCTTCTTTAACATTTAACTATAGTTATAGGAGGAACATTAGGAGAGGATACGAAGAACGAAGATGCACACAGCTTCAGGATCGAACCACGCAACAACCACGGGTGAGAGGAAGGCTATTCGACTACCAACGACAGCCGGGACCATAGGTGTAGGAGTCTCATAGGAAGCATCAGCAAAAGCATTTCGAATTCCACGGTATGTCCTTTAGGACCAGAGGCAGGAGGGACTTACTGCCTGTCAACAATGACAATATCTGCGTGACACTGGATAGGCAAATTAATTATGCTTAATCCGCTGGCCTAGAAGAGAAGGAAGGTCTCCGATTCGTCCATTGCCTTATTACCTTACAGACGCTCGGAGATGCACAGTCAATCGTCTCGAGACTGCGGTGGATGAGGCAGGATTGGCTCTCACTTGGTCTAATGTACACTTTGAGGACGGCATCATTGACTATATTCGCTCTATTATTCTAGTTCTAGCTGCAGATTATACCTCTATATGCGAATACACACCGTTCCGGTTCTACTCATATATAACTTATACTCTCGCATCAATTAGCCGGTCTCATTGTTGATCGCCTCTAACTATATTAATAGCTTATACTCTTTGAGGACTCTTCCAATACTCATTTCGTCATTTCTTTGAGTCAGGTCATTAGTTCATCACTCCTTCGTGGAGGTGGTCGCTGCACCTACTCAAATCCTTCACATTCGCATTGTGGGCCTTACGACCTACTAGTTGTTGTTGAAGCGAGCGATAGAAGGTCACAAGACTGATGAGTGAAATAGACATATGGAATTGTTGAATGTCGAGGAGAGAGACGTAGTAATAGATGTCAAGTCATAGCTGTGTTTGAAGAAGATCACAGGCTGTAGTTTACTGCTAACTCAAAATGCTGAAGGCAGGCTATCTTCACCGGGTGTGGAGAGCAGAATGCACGGCTCCGCGCTTTCCATCCTCCTCGCCTCTCCGCAACGACCACGCTTCGCGAAGAATGCGTTAACCTCACACGTGGGAGAAGAATAATTATCCAGAGGCAATGGACACTCACACCACCCCTTGACATTCATGCACGTTCAATCCCGGAGATGAATCGGACCTCTCTGAACCGTCTGGGAGCAGTCT
>NC_052360.1:9036772-9127385 GCF_009727055.1 Benincasa hispida | reverse complement strand
TGAATAGAGTGATATCGTGCATGAAAATAAAAGCAATGTGGGTAAATGTAATCCATGACTGGAGATTCTAGTTCTAGGAGCAAGAGGCATTCTTATGCAATTTTTGATTGACCTCTCTTAGTTGAACATACAATTGATTTATGGTTGCACCACGATCTACTTGACTTGACCAACTTATCAATGCTACAAGCAGCCATTTTGTTGGTTTTAACCAAGCAAATGCCCTAGTTATTAATTAAAGCTAAGCCCTAATCAAACTAAATGATTTGGTCCTATTGGGTTCGATAGCGTCCATATAGAATTAAAACCATTTGCATTAAGTTCTAGGGTTCTATTTGTGATTAAGTCAATTGGATTGCCTAATTGATTAATCAAGTTATCTTTGAATCTAGGTTAAGCATACAACTAAAGGTCTATGGATAGCCTACATTCCTTATCATTCACACAATTAACCCTTGCTACTTACGAGATTTTAGCTAGATGAACAAGAAAGGACACACAAGCTAAAAATCTTTAGCTAAGACATACATTCAAGGGGAGGAGTGTCAATCCATTCAAGAACATACATCTAGATTATTCGAGATTCAAAGAGCCATAAATCTAAATGCATAACCATTTAAAAGAAGTCTCACAAAAGTTACATAAGTTCTTGCTCCCAAAAACTAGAAAAACTTGCCTCTTCGGTCCATAGACAAGATTGAGATGACAGGGACCATCCAATCCATAAACTACAACCCAAAATAATGAAATCCTAAGCTATAAGATGAAAAAGAAAGAAGAAAAACAAGCTGGTGGCTACCTCCTCTGATTTTCCAGTCTCTCAACCCTAAAATCGAGGCTGATATTTATAAAAAAGACGTGCTGGCGCCGCGATGCTATGTCCCCTTGCCGGAGTGCAGTGCTGCAACGCCTAGTGAGTGTTGCGGCACTCCATGATCCTTTGCCCATGAATCGGCCTTGCCGCAGCCATAGGAGAGTGCCGCGGCGCTGCACCATTTGGGTGCCTACTGGAAATGTGCCGTGCCTGGTGCCAGGCTGCCTTGAGCTCAGTCTTTTCTTTTCGCCTCTCGGTTGCTGCTAAATGCTCTGTTTTGACCCAAATAACATCCGGAACGTCCCGATGGTCTCCTTTGCTCGATTTCCTGTTTAATCATTCTTTTTGATGAACTTGGATGAAGTAATACATACCTTCTCCCAGTGAGTGAGAATTTTCTACAGACCATTATGTTTTTGACAACTAGGTGAGAAGATTACAAAAAGGAGAGTGAAGAAAGTTTTTTCCTTTTCCTTTCTTTACTTTGAAAAGAATAAATAACTGTCAATTCTTTATTCTTTAATGGTGGTCAGTAGGAAAATTTCTTCCGAACTTGTCGTTAGGCAAGTAGTATACAGTTGGATGGCTTCCCACTGCCTTTGCCCCTTTTCCGTAGCCTTGAGTTTCAATATGGTCTCGTTTTTTTCTTCAATATAATTGCTACGAACTCATTCATGATCTTCTGCAGAATATTTCTCATTTCTTAAAATATTCTTCCAAACGTAGAATCAGTTCTCAAGAAATAATTATTCTGGTACCAATTTTTAGGAACCCAAACTTAAAAGAAAATCATCAATGAATTATATAGGGGTTCAGATGTATTGTACTGTCAAAAGAGAATAAAAATGCTTACTAGACACTAGAGCCTTAGTTCTCTCCAAAAGAGACTATTCCAAAATATGCCTCCCCCACTTTTTATAACTCAAATTATTTATTACCATCAATCACCAACAGACATACCGTTTAATCACTAATATACCCCCAGCTGGCATTAATCCCAGCAGTTTCTTGGGAATGCTAAATTTGAGTTGATTATTTTGAAATGTTTCTTTTTATTTGCATGTGCACCCAGATATTTTCCTCGCTTGAAGCTGGGTCAGATTCTTGCATCTGTAGAAGTTAAGGTGGGTACTTGTCTCTCTGCTGAACTCTTTCCTTTAAAAGAGTTCTTTTTGACTATTAAATTTATTTCTTGGATACCCAATGACATTACGTTTTCCCTGTGCTAGCCTGGATATGGAGTATTTGCTATTGATTTCAATATTGTAAAGACAATCCAATATGAACCGCAGGAGAAAATAGTAAGTTCCTATGTATTTCAGAGACTAGTGGAACTGGGAAATTTTTGTAACAAGTTTTTTTAAACTACGTATTTAGTAGCTTGTGTTCTTTCATTTGACTGTTGGTCTACATGAAGAGGCACCTTATTTGTGTGAATTGTGGAATGGGATATACCTTTGAGCCGAATAACATATACTGGAGTTTTTGGGATTCAAATGGATGTAACCAATGTATTACCCTTTAGTAGAATGAGAATAGAGAAGCTTATTGGCCAATATTGCTTGTTTATAGTACGTCAGTGATAACTCCATCAAACTTCAAATATTTCTTATTCTTATTGATAAATGTAGTTAAACCGGTATTCTTTATCTCAAATTCTGTGTTTGCTAATTGATCTCCCATTGCAGCGACTGTTTGTTGCTCAAAAAGATAATACTGAGACGTCTGCATGCATAATCAGTCCTCCACAAGTTAAGTATGTCTAATACGTAAATCCCTCCCTTTAAGATGGAATTAACTTCAATTATCTCTATGCTAAATTAATTCCTTTTTTTTAATTATCATTTGTTTTATGTATAGCTTCCTTGTCAATGGGAAGGGAGTCAACGGAAGGACAAATGTCTACATGGTTAGTTTAGATGCACTCAAAAAACGATTTGTACAAGACTTCTATTAATTGTATCTTCTTACCAGCATCCTTTCTTTTTTTAATAAAGGATACTGGACCACAACTTCCAACAAATATAACTCATATGCTTAAATTAGGATCAAATCTTCTCCAAGCAATTGGTAGCTTCAATGGTAAGTTGAGGTCTAATCCCAAAGTTAAGCATCTTGTATTTATTATTTTAGTCTTTAGAATATACCCCTAAAAGGGCCTTTAATCTTTGTTTAGGTCATTATGTTATAGCAGTTGCCACCATGGGTACCGCACCATCACCTGAGTCCTCTGTTCTGCAAGATTATATACAGCCAGTTGTTTCTACTGTGGATTCAGGTACAGCTACAATCATGAAGGGCAGGTGGAAACTTCTTTTGTTCTTTGTTGTGTATTCTATTTATTTATCATTATAATTCGTTATTCAGTTAGGATGGTCTGGCCTAAATATATTCACATTTCTTTATGCTATAGTTCTGAATGTTAGTAACCTAGTGCTTTGTATAATATAATTCTATTTTTGTTTACAGATTCTGACATAATCGAGGGTCCATCACGAATATCCCTTAATTGCCCCATAAGGTTCTATAGACAGTTTCTGCATACAATTCTGATACTTCCAGCAACTGCAGTGCTTTAATTTATTAGTATGCTATTTTCATAATTTATTAGTATGCTATTTTTATAATTCTGCTAATTATATAATTTATTAGTGCATTAATTTATATATTCCTTCTGATATGATGTGTGAGATAATTAGTACAGGCTTTAACTGTTCCGTCACTGATCTGTTACATATAAAATTTATTGATTTTCATCGTTGTGGAAGCATCGATTTAAATGTTCATGGATATGCTATATCGTATAAAGAGTGTGGAGTGATGGAGTGATTAGTTGGATAAGGGTAAATTAGGGCATCTTGGTCAAATTTTAAAATTAGGCTTAGTTTCCTTGATTGATTAAGATCAGGAATGGATTAGTTTCTTTGATTAATTAGGATTAGGATTAGTTTCCGTCTTAATTCTTTATAAATAGAGGAATTGTCTTCTTAGATTAATACTTTGATTTTTCTTCTTTATCCTTTAGGCTACATGAATTTGGTATTAGAGAGAATGCTTGGGCCAACCTTGGCTGCCATTGGTGGAAGATCGAGAAACTCTTGGCAGTGCAAATCATAAGAGGGAGCTTTGTGGGCTGTGTTCGTTGCTGAACGATACACACCTAATTAAGAGGAACCCTATAAATTCAAGAACAAAAAGAAATTTGAAGAATGGTCCAAGAATGACGTTCTACGATGCTAGAAGAATGTCCAAATCTAGAAAGTACTTTCACAGTTATGAAAAATGACCAAGAAAGGTGGAAGCCTATTCAAGAACACCTGACACTTCCTACTACAATTATCTTGAACCTAACAAAGTAGTTGCGTGTATCCTACGTCAATCTTGGAGCACTTGAAGAAATTAGAAAAAGAGTGAATGACCAATGTTCGTGGTATCTTGAAAACAATGATCGCAAAATTTGGAACAATCTTCAAGAAGACGACAAGGAATTCGAAAAGGCTAGAATTGCAAATATTGAGAGTAACATGAAATTCAAGAGCCTAGCCGAAGCTATGAAACCAAGCAAGAAACAAATGAAACAGAAAATCTAGAAGATTTGAGACTTGAGTGTGAGAGTGGTAAGAAAATATGTTGAGATCTAGGACTCGAGTGTGAAGGACGCCGTGGGCGACGAAGAAGAAAAGTCAATTGAAAAAGAAAATCCTAACTCAAGGTTGCACAACCTATGTATTGACGAAATCACGAGCAAGAAACAAGAAGATGGGATGATGACACCTAAAACCCTATTTGTAGTCCTCGACAAGGCAAAAGAAAAAGTTGCGATCCAAGGTAGTGTTGTTGCTTGCGAAGAAGAAGAAGACGAGAAGGAAAAATATGCGCCTTTTTCGACACAATACCCATCCAACCTGAATCGTTTTATTTTGGTATTTTTTTTTACTCGTAATCTACACATTCCAACCCAACTCCCTTCATTTTGACCTCATGACCCATGCAATCGGACCCAACTTTGGGTCTTATCACTTTTTTCCTTAATTCAACTAAGCCCGACTACAAATCAACAAAGGCCATTTAAACAATAAACTCAATCCATTTTCAATTTTGGACGTCTGGGAGCTTCTTTTATTCAAGTTAGCAATTTTCTCCTCAAGGCACACTATTATTTGGACTCAATTGGCTTGGAAGATGATTACTTTTTTTATTTATTTTATGTTTTTAGTATATTTTAATGTTGAGGGTCTTTATTTATTATTATTATTTTTTTAATAATATGCATTTCTTTTTAAAACTCGATGACAAGTTTTTTTGGAAGGGATAGAATGATGTAGTAGATTAAGGGTAAATCAAGGTATCTTGGTCAAATCAATGATGAGGATTATGATTAGTTTCCTTGATTGATTAGGATTTGGATTAGTTTCTTTAATTAATTAAGATTAGGATCAATTTGTTTTCCAATTCTCTATAAATAGAGGGATTGTCTTCTTGTATTGATAACTTTTGATTGATAATATGGAACAAGAGCAAGCTTATGGTCACTGAAACCCTTAAAGGAAGGAGAGAAAATATGTATGGCCTGAGCTAGTATCCCTTTATAGTATTGTTTAGAAGCACGATGCATTGGAGGAGATTTCAACATCACTAGATGGGCTCATGAACGTTTTCCTATTGGAAGAATCACCAAAGATATGTGAAAGTTTAACAATTTTATTGATCAAGCTAAACTATTGAAAATTCCTCTTTCCAATGGCAGGTTTACTTGGTCCTGAGAAGGCAGCTCTATTGCAAGGTCACTAATTGATCGGTTTTTCTTTACTGAAGGTTGGGATGAAGAGTTTGAAACACTAGAGACAACCGGCAAGCTCGCTTATTTTCAGATCATTTCCCTCTTGTACTCGAAGCTGGTTCTTTTCGTTGGGGTCCCTCCCCTATTTGATTTGCAATAGCTGGTTGCTAAATAAGGAATGCTCCAAGCCATTGAAAGAGCTTGGAGAAGTTGTCATTCTATTGAGTGGGCTGGTTTTGTTCTTAGTGCTAAAATGAGAAAGGTGAAAATTGCAAATAAAGCTTGGTTTGCTGATTTCCGGGAGTTGCAAAAAGGAAAGGAAGAGGAGTTGAAAGAAATTGAAAAATGGGATGCCTTGGCTGAATCAGTCCACTTTTCTGACCTTGAAAATGATTTTAGAACATCTTTGAAGGCTGAATTGATGTCTTTATACAGACGGGAGGAATTAAGTTTAATGCAAAAAAAGCAAGCTAAATTGGATAAGGTTGGGAGACAAAAATACCAGCTTTTTTCATTGGTTTCTTGCAGCTAAAAAGAGAAGAAATTTAATTACTGAATTGGTGAATGACCAAGGAGTGCCAACCAAATCATTTGGAGAGACCGAAAGTTTAATTTTGGGATTCTATGAGCACTTATACGCTCGAATGCCCGGATCTCGTCACATCCCATTGAACTTTGAGTGGCCATGTATTACCTCAAACCAGAATGCTATTCTTACAGCTAGATTTTCAGAGGTAGAAACTAAGTCGGCTTTGAAGGCACTTGGTAAGAGTAAAGCTCCAGTTTCAGATGGTTGCACAGTAGAATTTCTCCTAAAGTTTTGGGATTTAGTGAAGCAGAATTTCCAATCTTTATTTGAAGGTTTCTACAAGAATGGAAGACTAAATGCATGTATCTAGGAAAACTTCATTTGTTTAGCTCAAAAGAAGGAGAATGCCATTGCTGTTAAGGATTTCCGGCCAATCGGCCTCACTAACTTAACTTGCAAGGTTCTTGCTGAAAGATTAAAAAAAGTCATGCCTTCTATTATTGCTCCAACCTAAAATGTCTTTATAGAGGGGAGACAAATCTTGGATCCAATTTTAATAGCTAATGAAGTAATGGAGTATTGAGTTAAAAAGAAGAAAGGATTATTCTCAAACTAGATCTTGACAAAGCTTTTGACCACGTAGATTGAGACTTTTTAGAGAAGATTTTGTTGAATAAAAAGTTTGATCAGAAATGGATCAAGTGGATAATGGGTTGTGTCAAGAACCCTAGATATTCAATTTTCATTAACGGTAGACTGAGAGGAAGAATTTTTGCATCAAGGGGAATTAGGCAAGGTGATCCCCTCTCGCCTTTCCTATTTCTTCTAGTTAGCGAAGTCTTGGGGGCTCTTTGTGGATAAACTTCATCAAAATGGACTATTCGAAGGGTTTGTGGTGGGAAAAGAGAAGACGCATGTTTTTGTCCTTCAATTCGCATACGACACATCGATATTTTGCAAATTTACTGTAATATGCTTGCAAAACTAAAGTAAACTGAATTTGTTTGAATGGTGTTCAAGTCAGAAAGTGAACCGGAAAAAATCAGCCTTGTGTGTTGTGAATGTGGATGAGAATGAGTTACTGCCCAATGCTGCAAGTTTCAATTGCAAAGCTGATCATCTACCTCTCCTTTACCTTGGTTTACCATTGGGGGATGCCCTAAACAGGTTTCTTTTTGGCAACCTGTACGCTAAACTAGACAAATGGAGGAGATTCAACTTTTAGTAGATAGAATTCATGCTAAACTAGACAAATGGAGGAGATTCAATCTATCTAGAGGAGGGAGAGCTACCTTGTGTAAATCAGTGTTATCCAACCTTCCCACTTATTACATGTCAACTTTCTTAATGCCAGAAACTGTCATATCGACCTTGGAAAGAATATTACGTAATTTCTTTTGGGAAGGCCATAATGGTAGCTAGATTAACCATTTGGTGAAGTGGGATCTTGTCACAAGGTCTCAAGCTGATGGAGGCCTCGGTTTGGGGGGGCTTTAAGGCAAAGAACTTGGCTCTCTTAGCCAAGTGGGGTTGGAGATAAATTGAAGAAGAAAATTCACTAGGGTGTCAGGTAGTTAGAAGCATCCATGGTAAAGACTCCTTCAATTGGCATGCGGGTAAAGTTGGAAGAAGCTTGAGAAGTCCTTGGATAAGTATCTCTAGAACTTGGCAGAAGATGGATGTTTTGGCTACATTTAAACTTGGAAATGGCAATCCGATTGCTTTTTGGTTAGATACATGGGAAGGTGTGGTCCCTTTTAATATTTGGTACCCAAGACTCTATAAAGTAGCTTGACTTCTAAAAGGATCGGTAGCTGATTATTGGGAAGTTCTTTGGCTTCTTGGTCAATCACCTGCTTAAGGAGGAGGAAATTTTTGAGTATCAGGGATTGCTTGCAAAATTTCAGCTAGGAAAGTGATAGAAGCCTTTGATAGAAGATCGTGGTCATTAGAAGGAAGTGGAATTTTTTCAGTAAAATCTCTCTTGGCACATTTATCTCCCTCTTCCCCTTTGGACAAGTTGTCTTATTAAGCGTTATGGAAGTCCAATTGCCCAATGTGTATCAACATTCGCATGTGGATAATGGTTTTTGGTCACCTAAATGTTTCCTAAATAATGCAACATAAGTTGCCTTCTAGTTGTTTATCCCCCTCCATTTGCCCTTTGTGTAAACAGCACAGAGAAGATCTACAATATCTCTTCTCCACTTGCCCATATTCCGTAAACTGCTGGTGGAAATTATTCACTATCTTCAACATTTCAGGGGTGATTAGTAATTATTTTAGAGGAAATGTGCAACAGCTCTTTATAAGACCACATTTCAATAGAAATTTGATTGATCTGGATCAACGCAGTCAAGGCATTGCTGTTTGAGTTGTGTTTTGAAAGAAATCAAAGGGTGTTTCATGATCAACCCTTTGGCTGGATGGATCAGTTTGAATTTGCTCGTAGGAATGCCTCTTCGTGATGCTCCATGTCCAAGCAATTTGAAGGCTACATGTAAGGCCTCTAGTTAGGAATATATTGGGATAATTAGTGGAATATTAGTAGGGCGATTAAAAGGGACATATGAGTAATTAGATATGACATTTGTTAGGAATTTTAAATAGAAGGAAAGGGTTTGAAAGGAATCAAAGAGTGTTTCATGATAAAGTATCTCTTAGCCCCCTCAAATTTGATATCGCTCATCTCAACACCTCTTCTTGGTGCTCCCTTGCTGTCTCTTATACACATCTAGATGTGTATAAGAGACAGATGTAGGACTAGGACATTTTGTAGAACTAATTCCTGAAATGGTGACAATCTGCATTTTCCAGCAACATGAACGAAGGACCCATCCGCAATACGAAAAATCCTCTCATTTCCAGCACTCGAATAATACGAGAGGAATCGATCCAATGAGCCAGTCAAGTGATTGGTCGCTCCTGAATCCAGAATCCATAACTCATTCCCTTCAACGAGGAAACTAAAAGATTGAGGGTTAACTGATTGAGCAACTGTTCCGATCCCTATGGTACCTGAATCACCTGGGTTGGTTACTGGAGGTTGTGTCTGAGGTTGTACCTGAGGTTGTGTGGCCTCATCAACTGATTCACTCACTATAGCACGCCCATATTTTCGATCCCTATGGTACCTGAATCACCTGGGTTGGTTACTGGAGATTGTGTCTGAGGTTGTACCTGAGGTTGTGTGGCCCCCTCAACTGATTCACTCATCATAGCACGCCTAGATTTTGACTTGTCATTTGGGGGGCGACGTTTACCATTGGGAGGTCGGCCATGCAATTTCCAACACTGATCATTCGTGTGCCACTGTTTTTTGCAATGCTCACATACTGGGGGTGTTTTGCTATTTTGTTTGTCACCATCAGATCCAAAGGGTGAAGGCAGCTGACTCTACAGTGGTAACCCCAGACTCATTCATTGCACTCGATCTATCCTCTTCCAATCGAACCTCTGAACAGACCTCTATGAGGGACGGTATTGGTTTCTACCCTAGTATTTGACTCCGAACCGTATCAAATTTGGGGTGCAATCCTGCAAGAAAATCATACACACGATCAACCTCTTCTATCTTCTGAGTACTGAATACCGTCATGCGGGCAGTTCCAGATGATCTCCTGACATAGATCCATTTCTTGCATAACAAAGACATTTTGTTGAAATAGGATGTTACATCCATGCTCCCTTGCTTGCACTCATGAACCTGTTTACGTAAAGTATATAGGCGAGATGCATTCTGTCTTCTAGAATATAACCTACGGACCGCATCCCAGATATCCCGTGCAGTGGCTGAATATAACAGGAGTTTCCCAATTTGAGGTCCATGCTGCTTATCAGCATTGACCGAAGTAAAGAATCTTCTGTCTTCCAGACCCGCTCTTGGGGATCTCCAGGGCTCGGTTGCAGTATTTCTCTAGTTAAGTACCCAAATCTATGGCGCCCTTCAAGGACCATTTTAATCGTTTGAGACCAAGAGAAGTAGTTTTGGCCATTCAACTTCTCACCTATGATCATTCCTGCAGAGTTTCCCAAAGTACTAGTTAACAAATTAGCAGTAGGTAGAGTAGGGAACACTGTTATCGGGTTTTCTGAATAGATTGGAAGACTGGAAGACTCATGGCCCTTCAGTTTTGAACCAAGAACTGCCATTTGTTGTTGAAGGCTTGCCAATTGCTGTTGGAGTTCCCCATGGGTCTCTGATCTTGACTGTTTCTTTTCATAGGAACCGGGAATAGAACTGTCACCCATAGAGTCACCCACTCGATACCGAGGCTGAACCGGATACACGTTTGGGATAGACCCTTGTTGCTGGAAGGAACCAAAAAACCGCTCAGAAGATTCAACCGGGTACTGCCCAAACACCTTGGCATTGCTGCTCGAAGCTACACGGCCAGGTACTGTGCCGGCGGAAGGATTGGCGGCTGACTGGTGCGAGACTGGCTCGGGAGGACGTGCGGCTGTCGATTTGGAAGCAATAGCAAACGGTGAGCGTGAGATTTGCATGGACACGAGCGGCTAGTGTGCGATCTTTGTATTAAACTGAGTTAAGATGTTTACAAGAACAATGCAAGGGCTTGAATACAAGACCTCCTTGGACCATCTGTTCTGATACCATGTTAAATCACCAATTGACCCAAAAACTTAAGCTAATGAGTAGAGGTAAATTAAATTATATATCACTAATATATATATATATATAGCTAAAAAATCTAAATTATGAACCAAATGAAAGGAACCATCATAATCTATTAAAAAAAGAATTTAACACCTCGACTACATGTGGGAATGATTGTGTAATATTAATTGATATATGACTTAAAATGTTAATCAGATTAAATTTGAACCTTATGGTGGATAAATAATTCAAAATGAAAGTTAAATATATTTTATGACCTTAATTTACCATGATATACAATCTGATTTTAATAAATTACATGATTTGATTTACTAGTTCATTATTTGATTTTCTTTTCTTTTAAAAAGAAAAAGATATTTCATTGATGAATGAAATATATAAAAGAGGGGCAGACCCCGAAGCCAAAGGTGGATTGCAAAATAACCTCCTTTTGGCCAAAAGATCTGATAGCATATAATTTGAAAATGGGCATTTCCATTTACACAGGCATAGAACTAAGAATAGAACTGAGTTTCGGAAAGTAGAGACCAAGGACTTGATGAATATGCGATTCCCTAGGCCTGGTTGGGAGAATCTGTCATAACTAGTACATGTTTTCTTTAACAGTAAGGCATCCACTTGGATCATCAGTATTGAATTTGTTTACTGCTTGCATGTTTTTTTTTCTTCTCCACATCAACCAATTTCCCCCCATCCATCAACTCAAGGGAAATTCAAATCTTAGATTGGTTATAAGGAGGAGCGGAGTAGGTTGTTTGATGATAAGTTTACCTCTTTTGATTCTTTTTGGGCCAGGTTCAGAACACGGCCTCTTGTGTACACCAAATTCTTTTGTAATTATAGCCTCCTTATGATTTTAAACAATTGGAGGGCTCTTCTTGTTTGATTTCATTTTTGTGGGGGGTTTCCTCAACCCCCACCCTTAGGCTGTTCCTTTCTTTCTTGGTTTAATGCATTTATCTGTTTCTTATAAAAAAAATAAAAAGGACGAGGTCTCAGACGCTATCATATCTTATGTATGACAAAGTACTAGTTTCTTGTTACTTGAATATATACATACATTTATATATAAGCCACTTCTCTCTTACACATGTCAAACACCAGATGAAGTTTATGATAATTTTCAGTTTTTATGTTACTCAATTATTGACTTGGTGATTGTTTCATCCTGTCCTCAATATAAAACAGCTATACCCGAATCAAGGTTCCTGTGAAAGGTCGTTCTTGTAAACATCTTCAGGTGAGCATTCCCAGTCATGGCATCTGAAAGGTGTTGATGTACCTCGAATCTAGCATGATCATTACAAATCTTTTTCAGATACTTATCTTTTCTGTCAAGAAAACGGGGCACCAATATTTTGTGCCAAGGCAACTGTAGCATGCGCCTTGGCCCTTGACATGTGTACTCTTATTTATTTATTTTTATATATAGTTAGACAGTCTTGTAGTTCATATAAATTTACTGTATGTTATATGACATCTTAGTAAGTTTTCTTTAGGTTTAATATCAGTGTCTTCTTTGTGTCTGCTGCAGTGCTTTGATTTCGGCAACTTCATTGACATAAATTCAAGACGACCATCCTGGCGCTGTCCACATTGTAATCAGTATATTTGCTTTTTGGATATTCGTGTTGATCAAAATATGTTGAAGGCAAGTGCAGTGATCGGCCTTTTCTAATTTTATTGTGTATTTGCAAATTTTTGTTGCTTTATTCCATTCAATTAATCCATTGTATTTCCGTTAGGTCATTAGAGAAGTGGGTGAGAACGTTACTGAAGTGATTATCTCGGCAGATGGATCATGGAAGGCCATCCTTGAAAATGATTATGGGGATGGTCGGCCATTGGATGATGCTCTTACCCATCAGAACGAAAGGGCACAAGAAGAGTCTACTGCCCCTCCTGATGTGTTAGATCTTACTGAGGTTGATGATGATATGGACATCTGCAATTTGGAGACTGAAGACATGAAACCTTGTCTTAGTAATAAAAACCAACCGGTTTCTTCGAGTGTAGATATATCATCTGGAATGAACATGAATAGCTTGAATCAAAATCTTGCTGCTGTCTTGGATGATGACTTTTGGTCTGGAATAGTTACCGATGGGATTTTGACCTCAAGTTCTGGGCCAGATGCTCCAATGGGTAATAGCACGCATCCACCTGGTTTTGCTGGTGTTATGCAATCTACAGTCTTGACTGATGTTGTCCCACCTGTTCTTAATCATGGTGTGGGGGTTCCAGCGCATGCCAACTTTTCATCTCCTGCATTCTTCGATCAAAATAATTTGCAGATTCAAGTTTCGAATTCAAATGAAAATAATCAGTATGGGAGGATAACATCAATATCAAGACCTGTAAGCAGGACGCCAATTGCAGTTCAAGCCCTTCCTGCTCAGTCCCAAGCAGCAGGCCAGCAGTTTAGTTCAAGAACTCCAATCATTTCCTCTGCTCCTCAAGTTGGACAAAGCATTCCGAATATCAGAGATGGTTTAAATACGGTATCTCGTGATTTAGAAAGGAGACAACAATTTTCGAGACATCATGGAGATTCACATCATGCAACAAACCTAGCTTCATTTCACCACCCACAAACCATGCAGGTACTATTTTATTTTGTTTCCATGGTCTTCGTGTGGTAATCTATTTGATGTTTTTCTTTCCAATGAACGCGACTCTTGGATGTGTTTACTTTTATTACGTTTAAATCTTGGAGATCTGTGCCAGGTGAACATAAGTTTTCTAACACGATTTAGGATGAAATATTTGTTTTCCTCATTGAGTGACCTCAAGAATTACATGAAAAGCAACACATTTTTAAAGTATTAGGCCTTTCTCATTGGACCAACTCCTTGGGAATATCAGTTTACTTTTATAGTTCAGGGCAATTGATTGAAATTATTTGATCAATGGCCTACGGAGAGGGCCCACTTTTTGTTTTTCATTCATCATTTGTGTTCTACAGATCTTCGAGATGATATTATATGCATACTCTATTATTTTACTATGTACATTAACCTTTAATTTTCTACTTAAACTGACAGAACCGCGATCCTCAAGATCGTTCTTTCACTTCTGTTCAATCTGTTCAAGCATCGACTGGTCTAAGGTCATCCACGGGGCTATTAACAGATTTCCAAAATTCTCACCTTCAGCAAGCTCTCAATTTGAGGATGTCCCACCTCCGGAATCAGAACTCAAGCATTGTCCGTCCATCTTTGCCATTCTCAAGACCTATGAGTCAAGTAGGAGGTGGATATGGTGGATCTGCTTATACAGCAGTAACACCTAATAGTCAACATGCAAGAATGATGGCTGCTTCCCAGCGAGCTGAGATGATGAGACAATCTTCAGGCATGTCATTTCAAAATCAAACTTCCAGATCCCCCCATTCTCTCCAAACTACTCCTGATGGGCTTAGGAGACCAGCTGGGGAGCTGAGAAATGTTGGAGGAATGTCTCAGTCTGTTGCCATGGCTGCGGGTTCGGTAGATCTGTCAGCAGAACAGAACTGGCAGCCCGCAGGTCGAATGCGTGGCAGTATTTCCGGTCGAGCTTATTCTGATACTTATGGTGTAATTATTCAGCCAACTCAAGCTGCACAGTCTGCTCGACCGCCATCTCATTTGACACCTACTCAACCCAATACTCCATCCACGCAGGCCCAAAGGTCCAATGGATTGGATACACACGTTCCAAGAACATAATATTACATGTTGAAGAATTTCTTGCTCTTACAAACATTGACTGGATGTACAGGTGCTCTTCCGTTTCCTATGGCTCCTTTTATCAAGTTAGTAAAAAACTTCTACCTGAGGTATTTATTCATTATACCATGCCAAATTTTGTCCACTGCAGGTCAGTTGTAAAGTTTTCCTTGTAATTAGCTAGTAGGTACCCTTGTTTTATACAACCTGTCCTGTGTGGTGAACTTCAAATAGGTTTGTTAAGTTTCCCCCCGCATCGTTGCAAACAAATTTTAGCTCTGAATCCGTGAAAGAAATTTTTAACAGGGAAATTGGGTCATGGAGACGCTTTGCATGAATAGTTGCACAATGAAAAATATAGAACTCTGATCTCTAACTAGAAGGTTTAGTTGAAATTTCTAATCCCGCTATCTTGGAAGCTGCTGGTAATCTATGTTTTTCTAACACCATTATAAACTTAAAATTGTAATCTACCGGACCCATATTCATTTTGCTTCCTAGTCTCTGTTGAGATTAGTTTGCCTCTTTTAACTATCTATAGGCTGTACATTTTTAAAGAATGAAAACCATCTATTTGTTAGATATCGTTGTTTTCTTTCTTTTCTTGATGTTTACCTGCATTTTTGACCAATTTGAATAGAAACCATGATGAGATTGGACATATTTGTTTATTATTATTATTTATTTAGAGATCAACCGTGGGGTGGGAGATTCAAACATAACTTCAACAAAAAAAAATTGCGGTTCGAATCTTCAACTCAATATATAATATAAAATTGTACCTACAAAACTAAATATCATAACTTACAATATTTTACAAGATATTTAAAGGATTTAGCTGTGCTTTTTTAAGCCACTAGATATTAAGGGTTATTCGTTAGTGTTCTAAAAATAGAAATTTGAGAACTAGAAAATCAATGAAAATATAATTGTATTTAATGTTTTTAAGTTTAAATGTATGTAGCATGTTTAGAAATTAGATTCAAATTTAAATAATTGTTCACAATGTAATTGATAATATATTTATTACCAACTAAATTTTATGTTAAATATAAACTATTATTAATTAATATATGAACATATGTAATAGGAAAATTAAATTTAATTCAATTGATATAAAATTGTGTCAATGACCATGATGTCATAAAAATGTGAAAACCTATATTTGTCAAAGTTTTTATCTTCTTAACATATTCAAAATGAGGATATGTTTAAAATATAAAATTGTTCTTACCAGAGTTTTCACTATTTAGAATACAGCATCTAGAAACAATTTTTAAAAGGCAAATTTACCAAACACATTTGTTTCAACTTTGTAAATTTAAAATCATAAAATAGAATTCATATTTGGGTCTAAAGATAATACTCTAAATCATCTTCTAATTGTCATCAAATAGGCTAAAGTTGCGTTTAACATTGAGTTAGTTGTGTCAAAAATCTATTTAATCTGTTTTACCCGTTTGGTAATTTACATTTTTTAAAAATTTATATAAAATTGGTTTTTAAATCTTATGGTTTTCAAAATCGGCTTAAAACTAGCTTTCTCTTTTAGATTTCCGAATAATTTGACACTTTTTAACAATAAATGATTTTTTCCTATAATATTTCTCTTTTCCTATGGATTTCACTCTTTTTTTTTACTTAAATTCAAATAAAATTTGTTCATTACAATTATTTTATACAACAATTATTTTTAATTTTTTTCATATAATATAAGAAAATGGCAAGATGTAGTTTGTACTTTTTTTAGGTAAAATATAATTGGTAATTTAAAATACAAAATTCTAAATAAATAACTCATAACAATTTAATATATCAAAAAATAATAATTAAATAATTAAATAATGTCCGGTTCGATCATTATAGCTAAACTAGAGCAAATCTTATTTGTACTTGTCAAACGTTGTCATCTGTTTTTTTATGTTTAAAATTGAAATTTACCAAATGCCAATTTGTTTTTTTATAATAGTTGATTTTTTTTTTAAAAGTACAGTTACCAACAATTATTTTTAAAACTAGAGCAATTTCAAATGGAGCCTAAAGTTTGGAAGTTTTTTGAAATTTAATATTTGTGTATTCTTTGTTAATTAGATTTGATTTTCATATCTAGTCTCTAAATTTTGATTATCACATCTATTTAATTTATAAGTTTTACGACTTTTCAATTGTGCTCTTGAAGTTGATAATTTATTTAACTTCTACTTACTCCATCATTCATGCCTTCATGGCTTCATGCAAGCATATCATGCCACTCTCTCAAATCCACATCATTTTAGCATTGTTCATTCAAACAAAAAGTAAAATTAACATACCAACCTTCCAGTAATGGAAGTAAACAAATATTTTCATGTGATAGAAATATAATACAATGAAAAACAAAATAACTCAGTGCAAAATGAACTGTCAACTCTGTCTCCAAGTTACCTGTTTGATTTGTTTACTCAAAATTATTTTGGAAATTACCAGTTTGAATTTGCCATTCCAATCTCAGGAATTTGGCAAAGAAAGTTAAAGGTCTTATTTTTTTATTTTTACGGCATGTTTGGCCTAACTTTTAGGTAATTTTGGAGTGCTAAAAGTAATTTTCACTTTCAAACAAATCCATTTAAAAACATTTTTCAGAACACTTTAAAGTTGATTATTCATAAAGTGATTTTTTAAGGTTATTAACTGAAAATTATTGTGCTAATTTATGTATTGAAAAATATTTAGATGTATCATGAGCTGCATAAATCTTTGTGCAATTCTTTTAAGTGTCCAATCACAAGTTGTCATGTGACAATTTTTTTTTTTTTTTAAAAATATTTTTAATTGAAAATTATGTACGGAGATGAGTGTATCATAAACTGCACCTAAGTATTACTCTTATACACTTATATAATCATTTTTAGATGTAATGTAACCAAACAACACATGCAATTAAAATCACTTTAAAAGTATGTAATCAAACATGAATGTTTTAATTTAAATATTTTTAAAAAGTGAAGGTGCTTTAAGATTTTATTTTTATTTTTAGCCTCTTTAGTTTTTAAACTAAAGTATGCAAAACTCGTTCATATTTTTATCTTTAAATTTCTAAAAGTTTGGTTTATAGATATTTTGCATAATATAAATGCAAAATTCTGAGCAAATTAGATGAATGTTCTGTGTTTTATTAAAGAGTAAAATGAGGCTTATATAGCCAATACAAAAGAATCAAACTAAAAGAAAAATACTAACCCACTAAAGAAATGGTGAAAAAAAAATCTAAATACCTAAGTTGCTAATCCAAAGGAATTTTGTTCTGACAGAATAAAAGTAACATAATAACAAAATAACTTAACAATCTATCTCTTGAACTAGACACTGTCAAGTGTGGAGTTCATTTAGTATTTCATGTACTCCCAACAAGTTTTGAAGTTTTTGAAAAACTTCTAATTTCAGGGGCTTAGTCATCACATAAGCAACTTGGTCTTCAGTCCCACAAAATTTCAATTTGATCACATCATGTTTAACTAAATCTTGAATAAAATGAGATCGTATACCTATATGTTTGCTTCTCCCATACATGGTTGGATTTTTGGAGAGTTTAATTTCAGAGTTGTTGTCACACATAATTGTTGTACATCCGTCTTGCTTAAGTTCTAGCTTTTCCAAAATTCTCTTCATCCACACAGCTTGGCAAGCACATGCTGTTGTAGCTACAAATTCGGTCTCAATGATTGATAAAGTAACCAATGGTTGCTTTTTAGAAGGCCATGAGATAGCTCCCGAGTTCATTAAGAATACATATCCATATGTGCTTTTTCTATCTTCGATGTCTCCAGCATAATTAGAATCAATGAAAGCAAGAACTTCTTTACCTTTATCTTGTGCATAAAATATCCCAAAATTAATGGTCTCTTTCAAGTACTGAAATACTCTTTTAGTTACTTATAAGTATAATTCTGTAGGCTTCGACATAAAACGGCTGATTAAGCTGACAATGAACATCATGTCTGGCCAAGTAGTAGTTAGATATATGAGATTGCCAACTATTTGCTTAAAATATGTTTCATCAACTAGATCCCCTCCTTCATCGCTATGTAACTTAGAACCTGGTACAATGGGATTTCACATAATATTGCTATTTTACATTCCAAATCTTTTTAAAATGCATTTTTTTTTACAAATATATATACCATCTCTTTTATGCAAAACTTCAATGCCCAAAAAAAATCTCATTCTCCCTAAATTTAACATATCAAATCAAAATGGATTCTTTAAATTTCTTCATCAAATCTTCATCAACGCTCGTATATATTAAATCATCGACATAAACACTCACAATAAGAAAATCTTCATCTTCATCATCGCTTGTATATATTTAATGAACAATGTTCGTTCACTGTAGCATCTCAGAAAATCTTCTCCTCAAAGTGTGCTTCCAATCTACTAAACCAAGCTCTAGGAGCTTGTTTTAGGCCATACAATGCCTTTTTTAGCTTATATACTTTATGCTCATTTCCTCTCTACACATGACCCATTGGTTACTCTACATACACATCTTCATTTAATTTTCTATGAAGAAAAGCAAACTTTACAACAAGTTGAAAAATTTTCCACATTTTCTGTGCTGTCAAAGATAATGTTATACGGGTTGTATCCATTCTTGAAAATGGTGCATAAACTTCAGAATAATCAATTCCTTGTCGTTGTGAATAATCCTTAGCCACTAACCTAGCTTTGTATTTATCCACCTCTCTATGTTCACTGAATTTTGTTTTGTAAATCCATTTCACCCTAAACTTCCTTGCCCCTAATGGCAATTCATTTTTCTCAATTACGGCCATCTCAACGTCCATTGTCAACTTCCATTTAGGACATTTTAATGCTTCCTCAAATTTGACTGGATCTATATCAGTCTGAGGCATGTGAGCTTCAATGTTGTCATCGCCTGAAAGTCCTTCTCTAGTAACCTAATCATTCAAGTAAGTTGGAACTCGTTGTATTCTTCCTCCTTCGTTTGCTGATGATGACACATTTGAAAAGGATGTTGATTATAGGCATTGATCACAATTCTCCATGTTTGTATTGGCTTCACCTTCTTCATGGTCGAGAACATTGTCTTCAATCACCTCAACATCGCTCTCACCATCTTGCCATTCAGGGTTCACCAAACTTTGTTAGATTAGGGTTTTATCCCAATCCCATTGTTTCTCTTCGTCAAAAATAACGTCTCAACTTACTACAAACCTTTTTATACGCTTTTGATTCTTCACTGATGCCTAGAAGGACACAAGGAAAGCTTTTGTTTCTTAATTTCTCTCTTGTTTTTTATCAGGTATGTGCACATGGACAATGCACCCAAATATTCTGAAATGCTTCACAGTGGGTTTTTCTTCGCTACATGCTTCTTGTGGTGTAAGATATTTTATTGCTAATGTTGGACTTCTATTCAACACATAAACTACCCAGTTAACTGCTTCAAGCCAAAGTACTTTTGGCATTTTCTTTTCAGACAACATGCATCTCACTAGGTTCATCATGATTCGATTTTTCTATTCTGTTATGTCGTTCTGCTAGGAAGTGTAGATTGTGGTTAACTGTCTTCTAATACCATGTTGCTTACAAAACTCATTAAAATCTCGTGAGTTAAATTCTCCTCCCTTATCAATTCGTAAACATACAATGGGCAAGCCATTTCTTTTTCAACAAATTTCTTAAATTATTTAAACATGTCGAATGCTTCCGGATTTTCGTTAAAAAATATACCCAAAATTTTCTTGCAAAGTTATCTATGAAGCATAAAAATACCTTTTCTTACTATTTGATATTGGAAATATTGGACCACAAATATCTACATGTATCAACTGTAATTTTTGAGTTGCTCTCCATGAGCTTCTTTTTGGTATTGAGTCTCTATGTTGCTTTCTAACCATACAACCACTACAAGTAATAGTTTCAACACTTAGTTGTGAAAGTCCACAGACCATATCTTTAGTATAACGTGTTCTCAAGCCTTTTTGGCTTAAGTGATCATATCGACAATGCCAAAGATGAGTTAGATTTGTTGAGGCAGTGTGGAAGCAAACACCCTTCCCCTTGTTGAGTTGCAATTTCACCTTTACAACGAACATTCTATTGGTTGTCATCTCCGATTCAATAATTAACCCTTTTTTGGGTGATAAATATTGCATTTTCCAGCTTGAATTAGAACAAAAAGACCTCGTTCTTGGAGTTGTCCAATGCTTAAAAGACTGTTCTTTAGCTCTGGAACATAAAAAACATCAGTGACCATATGATAATTATTATTCCTATATAATCTCACCTTTCCTTTTCCAAGTACACTCATTTTGGTATCATTGCCCAATTTTATTGAATCTCGGTAAGCTTTATCTAACTCATGGAATGTAGCTTTATTACCACTCATATGATTTGAGCAACCTGAATCAAGAAACCATATGTCCTTCTGTGAAGCATGATCACATCTACATAGAACATCAACAACATTTCTTTCTTTATTCAATTCAACATAGTTGGGCTCCTCTAGTGTTGGGCATTCATTCTGAAAATGACCAAGCTTATGACATCTGTAACACTCAATGATTGCCTTACTGAAAGGTTGTCGTCCTCGATCTTTGCCTCTACCTCTATAGCCTCCTCGTCCTCAACCTCGACCTTCATTTCTATTTTGATCATCAATGGTCACTTTGAAAGCTTGCTCCTAAACTTTGTTTCTATGAAACATTTGCTCATGTACAACGAGAGAACTTTGTAGTTCATCAATTGAAAGTGTATCAATATTTTTAGATTCTTCAATTGAGACTATCACTTAGTTGAATTTCTTAGCTAAAATTCTAAGAATTTTTTCAACAACCATAATGTCATTTACCTATTCTCCATTGGTCCTCATTTTGTTTGCAACACTCATAATACGAGCAAAATATTCTACGATACTTTCATTTGATTTCATTTCTAGAATCTCAAAATTACATTTCAATACTTGGAGAATTGAGCGTTTAACCTTTGCATTTCCTTCACAGTTTTTCTTTATGGAATCCAATATTTGTTTTGCTATGCGTTTCTCCAAAATTTTCTCAAGAGTGATTATGTCTCTAGCTTGTAATAGATAATTCTTAGCTTTGAGATCCTTCAACATCAAATCTTCGTATTCCTTTTGTTGCATCTTAGACAATGTCTCTCCATTTTTTGATTCTTTGTAATCAGTTTCAATTAGGTGTCAATACCCTTTGGATTTTAGTAGGTTCTTCATAAGCATGCTCCAATGGTCATAGTGACCATAAAAAACTGGAATAGTTGGTTGCATAAAATGGTTATCCTCACTCATCCTCACTAAAAAATCACTAAAAAAAAAAAAAAAAAAAACTGCAGTGCAGTTTTTATTCTTAGACCATAATGGGAGCTCTGATACCAATTTGTGCATAATACAAATGTAGAACTCTGAGCAAATTGGATGAATGCTCTATGTTTTATTGAAGAGTAAAACTAGGCTTATATAGCCAATATAAAGGAATCAAACTAATAGAAAAATACTAATCTAAGGAGTGATGTAAACCAGAAAAAGAAATCTAAATAATCAAGTTGCTAATTCAAAGAATTTTATTCTAACCTAATAAAAACAACTCAATAACTTAACAGATATGTCTATTTTAGTAGTTTTTTAAAAATTTAATTACTACTTTGATTCTTATATTTTAATATTAATATCTACTCCATCAATAACCTACGTGATTCCAATATGTGCTCATGCTTAACACATTAATACACATATTTGCAATAGCACCATCTGTTTAATTAAACCATTAACCGTAAAATAGCAACATAGTCAAATTATTATGTTCTGTTAAAGTTAAGGGGAATTTTTTAAGTTTAAGAGGTGTAATTAGTTTTTATATATAAAAATATGTCTTTTTTTCTTATCTCTTTTTTTTCCCCTTTCTTTTCTTTTTTAATAAAAAAAAGTTTTCAATTGTGTTTGGACATTGTGCTGGAAATTTTGTAAACATGAACCAAATCAATTTATACGAGTACAAAACAAAACAGACGTTTGAAAAATACCTGACTTAAAATGGATGATTCTAAAGGTATATATGGACCAATATAGTAAATAACTGAAACTACAAACTAAAATAGACAAATAATGAGAAGTGTAGAGACAAAAAGATATAAAAATCTGAATAATCAATGATTATAAAAAAATTATAATCTAAATAATTAAGGATTACATTTATGTCGCTTCTCTCAATAAAGAGGAAAAAAAAGAGAGAGAAAAGTTTGCATATACTCACATGTTTTATTTTAGAAGCATTATTATTCTTACTTTTAAAATGAAAGACAATTAATATATATATATATAGTTAAAATATTATTTTTGTCGTTTGAAATAATATTGGAGGTAGTTGTCCTCCCTTAAAAATTCATGATCTTTTCCTCATCTAGCTAAATCAAGAATAGTCATATCTATCAGAATTATTACACTTGAGCACAACGCAGGTTCGAAAGCTCAACCATGGATAGATACCATCATGATTACATCTTCTGAGGCTCTCCAATTCTTTGTTAAGACACTCGGAGATTCTATCAACATGGATACGTCAAGGCCTACTTTGATATCACTTGTTAGAGATAATATTAGATCTCTAGATATCTTTACAATGATATGATATTGTCTACTTTAGGTAGAAGCCCTCATATTTTTGTTCTTGATTTTACTCAAAATGTCTCATATCATTAGAAATGGTTGTCCACTTTTATAAATCCTTGATCTTTTCTTTATCCAGTAAATGTGGAGGATTTAGTTGCATTTCCAAATAAAATCTTAAAATTAATTATCATGGATAGATTGAAGTTAATTTTTATTAAACTTGGTAAAGTAATGTGCATCCATTCCGAAAAGATTTTCCAGAAAGAAGACAAATAGTGATTTTTTTTAAAAAAAAAAAAAAAACACTGACCTTAAACTAAATTTTAAGGTTTTTTTTATATATATATATATATTTAGACAATTTAAAGTATGAAGATTGAAATAGAACAACTTTCAAAGTACAAATAGAAAATTAGGTTTTTGCATATAGAAATTGGAAATGTATCTAAATGACGTTAAGGAAATGGCTTTGAAAATATGCACTCTCTCTAAATTCAAACATATCTTCATCATTCCCATCCAACCCGCCATGCCCTTCCCCACACTTTCTCCATTATTTCTCATCTCTTATCTTCTATAAATACTCTTCTTCCTTCTATATCTCTTTCGACTTTCTTTCTCCATTGAAACTTATCTCCAAAACCAATGAAATTAGATCGACTAGTAATTTGGGATATTTGGGTTCTCTACAACGTTGTCTTTGTCACCTCCGATAATTGGATTGTAGATCAAACCTTCAACTATAGTGACGCGTTGGCAAAGCCGTTTTGTTCTTTGAAGGACAACGATCAGAAAAGTTGCATGTGACGCAGCGAGTTAAGTGGCGAGGTGACTCTGCACTCTCCGATGGAAGCTATGAAAATGTTTGAGAAAAATGCGAGTATTTTTTGTGTTGTTAAGTACGAGTATACACAAATTATTAAAATTTTGAACTCAATATTCTTTAATAAGAGTATCATAGTAGAAGTCTTGTGTTTGAACTTTACTCGGATAATGCATAGTGCACATTCCATGTTTGAGAATGTTACAATTTGAGTTTTAAAAGTCCTATGACATGTTTAGGAGTGGTTTTTGAAATAGTCAAAATAACTCATTTTCTTGTTCAAAATCCTACTCCCAACTATACCCATAATCATTTAAAACCAAAATTTAAAAGTATGTTTCATAACAATTTTAAACCTATCAAGTTACTCGAAGTTTAGGTTGAGGTATTAATGTATGTTTCATAAGATGTTATTGATCCCCTCACAAACAAAGTTCGTCTTCTTAAGGTTAAACCTACCTAAGTTTAGCTCAAACCCTAGTCCCAAATGTGGTGTAATGATGTCATTTCTTTCTAAACTAAATATCTGAATAATTAACAATATGTGAGATAAACTATAACCATAGCTCATTAGCTTAAGCTGTGATAGGTAAAAATGTCTTTTTTTTTTTTTTTTTTTTTTTTTAAGGTTTTGGAATGTGGTCTTTTGGTAGGTGAATTTGGTGGGAGGCTACTACGACGCTGGCGACAACGTGAAGTTCGGTTGGCCGATGGCGTTTACGGTGACATTGTTGAGTTGGACCGCCGTGGAATATGAAAAAGAGATAGCATCAGTGATGCAGCTGGAACACCTCCGGAGCTCCGTCCGGTGGGGCGCCGACTTCATTTTGCGGGCTCATGCTTCACCCACCACACTCTATACTCAGGTTTGTATAATTAATTGTATCCTTTTTGTTTATTTTTATTTTATATTGATTAAAGTAATGAATCCCTGATTTTCATCTTTTTTATATATATAGTATTGGTTTTAAGATTTCCCTGCCTGTCTTTAAAACTTCATACTTGTTTACGTAGAAAATAAAGAAGTTAAAGAATCATTTATTGGTATATTACCAAAAAAAGAAAGAAAGAAAGCATTGGCGAAGACATCCATAACCTTGAATCTTTGATACATCATTTTTCTTAGTACAATATGGAAGGTGGAAAGATTTCATTTCTTAAACTTTTTGATCGACAGTATACGTTTCAATTGAGTTGTGTTCTCTCTGATATATATATATATATATATATAGAAAAAAATACCTTCTCACTTTGTCAATTTTGGTATCATGTAATTACCGGCTTTGAAAGTATAGTATGCTAAACAAAACAAAAAGTTATATATTCATGGTCAATGATATAACCTTTAAGTTAAATCTCTACCATGTTTTTTTAACCATTCGTAAATTCAAACTTGAAGTGAGGAATTTAGCCTAAACACTTTAATGGAGTTGTTAATATCTTGATTTAAAAAATATTCAACATGTGAGAGTGTAGACTCCAATCTCTCATTTCTTTGATCGACGGCATATGTCCTCCAACCAAATAAATTATGCCTAGGTCAACAATAATCTTTATGAATATCTATCGTTTATGTTTTAAATTTTCTAAATATTCATTTTCATGATATAATTTATATTAATTTTTTTTTCTAATTTTTCAATTATGATTTTCACATTTTAAGGACATATTTAAATTCCTAGTCAAATTTAAAAACAAAAACAAAAGTTTACAAACTACTTTTCTTTTTTTGTTTGCAAAATTTGGGTTGGTTTTTTTAATAATATTAGTATAAGTGAAAGTACGGCTTACAAACGACAAAAGTTAAAAATAAAATGATTATCAAAAGGATCTAAAATATTCCACGAAAACTCACAGGTAGGGGATGGAAATGGCGATCATAAGTGCTGGGAGCGGCCAGAGGACATGGACATCCCTCGAACGGTTTACAAGATAACGCCTAATTCTCCCGGCACCGAAGCAGCCGCGCTTGCCGCCGCTTCCATCGTGTTCAACCGTGTGGATGCCAATTATTCAAGAATCCTTCTTCAACAATCCAAATTTGTGAGAATTTAATTCAGTTAATTGTTACCTCATTTATTTAACTGCCACCCTAGCTATATGAATCTAGTTTTAATTTTGTATTGAAACGTTGTCGTTTTTTTTAAATGTCCAGCTCTTTTAGTTTGCTGAACCAGTTTAGAGGATCTTATTCTGCTTGTCCATTCTACCGTTCTTATTCTGGATACCAAGTAATAAGTGAAATCGACAACATTATTTCTGTGCTATGATTTTCTCATGGGGTCGATTTTTTTTTTTAGTACAAGGGGATCGAGATTTAGGACAATAACTTTTCATTCAATTAAAAAAAACCGTTAATTATTACTGGTAAGGTATTCTCCCAACTTGTTAATTTAGTTTCAACATGTTTAAATGTACAAGTTTAGTCTATATATTTTCAATAAATCTTAAAATTAGTTTTTGCCGCTAGTTTATTGTTAATTTAGGAGAAAAAAAAAGTCTATAAGCTTCCCATCTCACATAAAAAAAAAAGCTTTTAAAGTGTATATTCTAAAGCATTAGAATTTAAATTGAAGTTATTAGTATTATTTAAAAATTACAAATATTAAATTTAGACATTTGAGCATTAATAACTAAAATATTATTTTTCAACTTAACCTTTTTTTAGAAAAATAAATCATATATCAAAATTAGCTTAGCTCAACAATTGACATAATCAAATTGGAGTTTTAAAGATTCGATTTCCCTATCCTCACTTTTATTGTACTAAAAAAATCATATACATAAGATATATTATCAAATATAGATCAGGAAAAAAATTACATAATATGTAAATCAAAGTCAAACATGTATTATATCAAAAGAAAAATACTATGATTCAAAAAAAAGAAAAGAAAAGATTAAAAAAGAATGAAAGAAAAATACTTGAGTGCATTATATCTTTGTGCATCACACTCTAGTATTCAATCGTAGTTTACAACATTACAAATCTTTCTTATATTTTTGTTTGTAACTTTTAATTAATTAAAAACTTAAAGGCAAATTGCAAAAATCACATTTCAAATATGGTGGTAGTTGTAATTATACCATCAAACTTTCTATTGTAAAAGTTGAGTCCCTAAATTGAACCCAAAATTACAATAATTATTGAAATTGGACCCACAAATGATAAAAATTGAACCGTCAAACATATAAAAATGTTACAATTCATACAATTATGTAAATTTTAATGTCTAATCTGACCAAATTTTAATACTCATATAAGTTTAAGAGCATGCTTTTTTAAACTGAAAATATAAGGATATAAATGCAACTACCTCCTTATTCTAGGAGTGGTTTTTATAATTTATCCAAAATTTAAATACGAATGTAATAATATATTTTTTTTTATTAGATATATGTTTTCATGTCACGTCAAATAATGATATTCGTATACGATTCGTCTATGTTTTGAACAGATTGAAGATAAACATGATTAAAAATCTAAGACATCATACAATATTTGTAAAGTTTTAAGGAATAAATAAACAACATAGTACTATCCTTGATCCCTTTGTTCATTTTTCTTTTATTGTTTAGGATGGGTTGTTGTGGGCAGCGACTTGGTTATACAAAGCAAGTGGAAATAGCAAATACTTGAGCTATGTTTTAACCAACCAAGGGTGGAGTCAACCCACACCCGAGTTTAGTTGGGACAATAAATTTGTTGGAGCTCAGATACTATTAGCAAAGGTGTGTAATTAAATAATTTTATTTAAAAAAACTCTAATAAAAAAAATTTGAGAATAAATCAAATGATACACTTAAGACTCCGTTTGATAATCATTTGATTTTTAATTTTTGTATTTCAAAATTAAGTAAATAGACATTACTTCCACCTTTCAATTTTCTTCATTTGTTATCTACTTTTTACCAATAGTTTAAAAAACTAAGGCAAAATTTTTAAACTAAAAAAAATAGACCCCATTTTGTAACTATTTTATTTTTTGTTTTTGATTTTTGAAAATTAAGCATATTTTCTCTCAATTTCTTACATTGATGTGCATCTTTCGTAAGTACAATAATTTAATTCTTGGCCAAATTTTAAAAACTAAAACTACTTTTTTTCAATTTTCAAAATTTAGCTTGGTTTGTTAAACAATTGGTAAAAAGTAGATAAGAAAGTAAAAAATTTGGAGGTAGAAATAGTGTTTATAGGCTTAATTTTTAAAAACTAAAACAAAAAACAAAATGGTTACCAAAAGAGACCTAAGTTAATAAAATCATGATTTTAGTGTTTCTCTCCAATACGTATCCATATATTTTAAAAAATCTTGTATACGAAGAAATTATGCCTTAGTGATTTGAAAATGAAAATTTTAATTGAGAATTTAAATTAATTTAAAATTTTAGTATTTAATTTATACAAATATTAATTCGGGATTTTAAAAGGATATAGCCCAAATTTTAGAAAATATAGAGGTCAATTTGAGGTTAAAAATGCAAAATTCATTTTCTTAACTATATATAAATTAGATGATCACTTTTATCCTGAAGGCTTCAACTCAACAGGAATTCTATAAAGGAAAGAAAAATTTGAGCAAGTTTAATAACGATGCAGAATCTTTCACCTGCACGATGATGCCCGGTGGCGACTCTTCTCAGATTCCAATGACGCCAGGTACCACTCCATTCAAAAGAATTGAGAGTTTCCTTTGATGACATGTATATGGTCACTTTTATAATTTTTAAAATCACTTCGAAAACGTTAAAAGCGAAAAATTGAAAATTGATTTTAAGTGATTGAAAGGTATTTCAAAAGCGATTTAAAAAAAAAAAATAATAATAATTTTAGCCATTTCAAAAGTACTGTCAAACAAACTATAACTTACTACTCTGGATGCTACATAAACTTTGTGGAAAATGACCAATAAATGAAAGGTTTCTTATTTGTAGGTGGGCTTCTTTTCCTAAGAGATAATAGTAATTTGCAGTATGCATCGAGCTCTTCCATGGTGCTTTTCATGTATTCTAGAATTTTAAACCAAGCTCATGTTGATGGAGTTCATTGTGGATCCAAATATTTCTCCTCTTCTCAAATCAAAACCTTTGCCAAATCACAGGTAAGTTATATGGAGATTCTCATATGATGCTTTTTCAATAATTGCTAAAAGAATTATGACAATATTGTAATGTGTATAGTATGATGTGATTAATTTAGCACGATCTAGTGATAAAAAAGGAACATCATTTTGATGATGGACTAAGAGATCATGGATTCAATCTATGGTGGCCAACTACCTAGAATTTAATATATCTACGAGTTTTTTTGACACCCAAATGTTGTAGGATCGAACGAGTTGTCCCATGAGATTAGTCAAGGTACACGTAAGCTGGCTCGGACACTCACGCGTATAAAAAAAAAATTAGCATGACCTAGTTAACCACTGAATGACGAATGTGAGAATAGTGATTTTGACTAATATTTACTTGTGTTTGAAAGAGTCAATTAAATGTTTAAATTTGTCTGACGCCCTAACATCATGAAGTTAAATATCAACTTTTCAACCCGTTAAAATATTATTAGTATCTAATTTCTTAAGATATTCTAAGTTTGAGTACATAAACACATTTTGAAATTATGATGTTCAAGAAAGGACACTCAAAAGCTAAGTCAATTTTATCTTCAATGTAGGTGGATTACATATTGGGGAAAAATCCCTTGAAAATGTCATACATGGTAGGATTTGGCAACAACTATCCCTTACAATTGCATCATAGAGCCTCATCCATCCCTTCAATAAAAGTGCACTCTACAAAAGTTGGTTGTAATGACGGTTACTCGAACTATTTTTATTCAAATAATCCAAATCCGAACATACACATCGGTGCCATAGTAGGAGGTCCTAATTCAAACGATCAATTCACTGATATGAGGTCGGACTACTCTTATTCTAAGCCTACAACTTATATGAATGCTACTTTTATTGATTCAGTGGCTGCCTTAGTTGCATCAGGAAAAAGAGATTACTAACACATTGGATCCTAATATTTTAAAGATTAGCAAGCATTGACTTTGTAAGATATATTTGAATATTTGTATTTGATTGTGTATATGGCACAAAGACCTTAAATTTTATTGTGGAATGTTGTCATGTGGTTGTTATGTTATAGACTTGTCATGTATTAATAACATTATGAAATAAAGATTTATTGTGTGGCATAGTCCCAAGATTGAAAAATATTATTGTCAAATTAGTTGTGAATATAAATTATGTTATGGCGATTGATTGGTTTGTAAAAAAATTCAAAATTATTCATGAGATATAAGAAAATGTTTTTCTAAAAAGTTATATTTCCATATTTAAGAGGACACATTGCACAAAATCACGGATGAAAATAGTAAATAATACAATTTCTTCTAAAATGCTTAATGATAAAAATCAAACCCTATTAAGCAACCCCTTCCCCCAAAAATTTAATACAAGAAAAGTCTCACCGCAACTTCTCGTTCATGATTATATCTCAAAGGTTATTGTTTGATTCTCACTGGAACCATTACTCAACTTAAAAAAACTCCTTTATATTATAAATTTTAGGAGCAAAATAAGGCACCAAATAAACATGAATACCAATGAAATAGAATATAATAATAAATAAATAAAATAGATAATTAAAATTATAAATAACTAAAATTGAAATAAAAAAATTATAGAAAATAGGAAAAATATGAAAATCCCTTCTTTAATTCTCAACTACGGATGCTCTTTTTCAGATCCACTGAATGTGACTATTTATAGACAATTTGACAAGTAGGAGGTGAAATTATATGGATACTAGGATGTGACATATGGACAATACATGAGGTAATAGACGAATAACACTTGTTTCTTCCGAACATTAAACATAGGCATCCAATATTTGTATATAATATTTATATTATTTTATACTTTATACGTTTTTCTATTTTAAGAAGAGAAAAATGTGCTTAAGGGTAATGACTTGATGCAAAAGCTTCATCAAGTTGAATGGAGTGGGGGTTTATCCAATTCCTCCAAAAGATTTCTGATCAAGAACTCTACTATGCCCATATCCTCATTCCTCAAGAGGTATGATATCCATTTCATTATCCTCATCTCTGACTTGAATTTCCTCAAAATTATCACTTTCCAACTAGGAGATAAAACGGTGTGATATATGAACTTCAAGATTGTTCTAACGTAAGATCCTTAACATACTGTAAAGCCCCCAATCGTTTATACATATAAGAGGAAGGGTAAAATAGGAAAAGATGGAGGGGATACGGTTAGAAATGAGGCTGAATCGACAAATGAGAGGGCAGAAGAGACACTGAGGATTGACAACGGTTAAGGTGGGACCCCTCAGCTTGAGATTAAAAGGAAAGGAAATGGAAAATCAGGAGGCAGGTAAGAAAATAAGGAAAAGTTTCCTAGAGGAGGCGCTTCCGAGCTCTCTTGAATGGCTGCAGAGTTACTACCATCGTTTTTCCATTTTGTTTCTTTCTTCTTCTTATTCAAGACTGCTTTACATGTTACTCTGTTTTCAAATATATTCCATATTGAATAAAAACACTGCTACATTTCAACTGGTAGTGAGTTTTGTTCTGAGAATCTCTTTTTCTTATTGGTGTAATTCTTTTCTTTGTTTCTATTGGAGGGAAATATTTGCAGAAATAGCTTAGGAAAAACTCTAGGTTCTTAACAACGTGGTATTAGAGCCACAATCCTGGGGAAGATGCGAGGCATGGCTCAAAAACAAATTGAAGAAAGACTAGAGTCGACAGAGAAGGAGATGGCCGGCTTACGAGAACTGATAAGTGGATTATGCAAAAATCTTGAAAGAATAGCCGATGAAGTGCGGGAGAGCAACACAGCCAGGAAGAAGGAGGAATCAATGCTCACTGAAGGTAGTGTGACCAAGGAGAAGGGTAAGGCGGATGAGGCAGAGCCGTCCCACGCGGGAGTTACAATCGGAGCAGACAAAGGTAAGTACAAACGCCTTGAAATGCCTATGTTCACAGGTGAAAATCCCAAGTCCTAGGTATACCGAGCAGAACATTATTTTGAAATCCACGAATTGACTGATGTGAGGTGGCCATTATCAGCTTTGCTCTTGATGAGGTGAATTGGTTTCGCTGGAGTAACAACCGCAGGGCGATAACAACCTGGGAAGAATTAAAAAGGAGGTTGTTCGATCATTATTGGAATGTGGGGGAAGGAAGCCTATGCGCTCGATTGCTCAAAATCAAACAAGAGGGAATATATTTGGACTATGTTAAGAAGTTCGTAACCTATTCCGCACCATTGCTGGAGTTGTCTGAAGAAGTATTGCAAGACCTTCATGAATGGGCTGGAGCCAACCGTGCAAGCCGAAATTATCAACTGCAACCCTAAAACACTAGACGATTGTATGAGAGAGGCTTAGCTGGTAAACAATAGGAACTTGGCTTTAAAAATCGCTCTCAAGGATTTGGGAGTTAGTGGGCTTTGCAGTCGTGAGGCCCATCAGGGAAGGAGAGAACTTGCCGAGAAGGCCCAAACTAAGGGAAACGAGATACCATCGATGAAACAGGTTGCGATACCTGTCAAGACTCTTTCTGCGAAGAGAGAAGCACCCGTGAAAAGGTTGTCCGATACTGAGTTCAGAGATTGGCTCGACAAAGGTTTATGTTTCAGATGTAGTAAGAAATACTCGTCTGGTCATAGATGCAAAGTCAGAGAAAATCGCCAACTAATGTTGTTCATAGCTAACGAAGATGAGGATCCGGGGGAAGAAGTAAGCGAGGAGGAGGAAGAAAAGTTGAAGCTGAATAACGCAAAAGTGGGAGAAAAGGCAGAATTGGCACTGAATTCGTTGCTAGGCTTCTCAGCAAAAGGTACCATGAAGTTGAAGGGAGTAATTAGAGGGAAGGAGGTGCTCGTCCTCATCGATTCAAGGGCGACACACAATTTCATTCACTAGGACACGGTCAGAGAGCTGAACATCCCTACAGAAAAACGCACGAGATTTGGAGTAGTGATTGGGAATGACAGTGAAATTGAAGGAAAAGGAATCTGTAAAAGGGTAGAACTCAGCCTACCCGGGTTGAAGGTGAAGGAATATTTTTTGGCAATAGAGTTAGGTCGTATGAATGTAGTTTTAGGAATTCCATGGCTTTGCACTACGGGCTTCATGGGTATTCATTGGTCGTCCCTAACCATGGATTTTTGGGCCGAAGGCTCCCATATAACATTGCAAGGGGATCCCTCATTAACAAAGGCAAAAGTGTCATTCAAGATGTTGAGTAAGCAATGGGAAGAAGATGACTTGGGGTTTTTAATAGACTTCAAGCAGTTAGAGATTGAGCAGGAGGCAGAGACTAGAGTGCAAGAAGAAACTGATTCTACACAACTACCCTTAATGATTCGAGTGCTTCTGGAACAGAACTAGGACATATTCAAACTGCCATCAACCCTGCCTCTACAAAGATCAATAAACCATCACATCCTCATCAAAGAAGGGACTAATCCCATCAATGTGAGACCTTACAAATACGATCACGCATAAAAGGAAGAAATAGAGAGGTTAGTACAAGAAATGTTGTAGGCTGGTTTTATACGACCTAGCAGAAGTCCCTACCCAAGCCTTGTACTCTTGGTAAAAAAGAAGGATGGAGAGTGGCGTTTTTGTGTTGATTAGAGGAAATTGAATCAGGCCACGGTAGCTGATAAGTTTCCTATACCCGTGATAGAAGAACTATTGGATGAGTTACACGGTGCAACGGTATTTTCCAAGTTGGACTTAAAGTCTGGTTACCATCAAATCAGAATGAAAGAATGGGACATCGAAAAAACTGCCTTTTGCACACACGAGGGACACTATGAATTTCTTGTCATGACGCTTCAGCCACGTTTCAATCTCTTATGAACCAGGTTTTTAGACCATTTTTACGTCGATTTATCCTTGTTTTATTTTTATGATATTTTGGTTTATAGCCTTGATGTATCTACACATGAAACAAATTTGGGGGTGGTGTTCAATGTACTAAGGGATCATCAACTGTTGTCAAGAACGAATTCATTACTTGGGGTATTTGATCTCTTCACAAGGGGTAGAGGTTAATGGTGATAAGATAAAGGCTATGGTCAACTGGCCACAACCAAAGAATACAATCGAATTGCGTGGGTTTCTAGGACTCACAGGATACTACCGCAGGTTCGTGAAGGGGTATTATAGTACCCGAGCTGCCCCACTCACCAAATTACTTCAAAAGAACGGGTTTAAATGGAATGAGGAAGCCACCAAAGCCTTCGAGAACTTAAAGAGGCAGATGATATCCTACTCAGTGCTAGCCTTACCTGAATTCAACAAACCGTTCATCATCGAGACTGATGCATCAGGCATGAGATTAGGAGCAGTGTTTACTTAAGGGGATAGACCAATAGCTTACTTCAGCCAAAAACTCTCTTCAAGGGTGCAGGCCAAGTCAGTTTATGAAAGGGAATTAATGGTCGTGGTGTTGGCAGTCCAGAAATGGAGACATTATTTACTTGAGGGGAGGTTCACAGTCATATCTGATCAGAAGGCATTGAAGTTCCTCATTGAACAAAAGGAGGTCCAGCCTCAGTTTCACCGCTAGCTAGCCAAGTTGCTAGGGTACAATTTTGAAATCCTATACCAACCTGGGCTTGCGAATAAGGCGGTAGATGCTCTTTCAAGGGTGCAAGATGTTCCTGAAATATAGAGCTTAATGTCCTCTGCAGTAGTGGATGTAGATCTGATCCTTAAGGAAGTGGAAGCTGACGAAGAACTCCAAAAGATCATAGCTATACTTAAGGGAAACCACATTATCAGTGGAAGAATCAAAGATTGTTGTACAAAGGAAGGCTGGTGCTTCCATGCTTTTCATCCTTGATTTTATCACTATTACATACCTTCCATGATTCAGTGTTGGGAGGCCACTCGGGTTTTCTGAGGACATATAAGCAAATGAATGGGGGGCTACATTGGCCAGGGATGAAGTCTGATATTCAGAGATATGTGGAGGGGTGCGAGATCTGCTAGCGGAACAAAACAGAGTCTTTATCGTCGGCTGGGTTATTACAACCGCTACCAATTCCCGAGCTGTCATTGGAAGAATGGACCATGGATTTCATAGAGGGGCTACTGAGGGCTGGAGGTTTCGATTCTATTCTTGTAGTAGTAGACCGACTAAGCAAGTATGGCCACTTTGTACCCTTAACACATCCCTTTACAGCGAAGCAAGTGGCGGATCTCTTCATACAGGAGGTAGTGAAACTCCATGGCGTTCCTAAATCGATCACGACAGATAGGGACGAGATTTCTCTAAGTAATTTCTGGAGGGAGATGTTCACATCCTTAAGAATGAAACTTAAAGGAGCATGACATTCCATCCACAAACCGACGGACAAACTGAGAGAGTCAACCGTTGCTTGAAAACTTACAATGAACAACCTACTCGCTGGAACAAATGGTTAGCATGGGCAGAATTATAGTACAACACTACATTTCATCAATCTATCACCACCCTTTTCCAAGCAGTTTTTGGTCGCCCTCCTCCCCCTATAGTACACTATGGAGATCGAAAATCCACTAATGACAGCGTTGAAAGACAGAGATTTAGCTCTGAATGCTCTCAAGGAAAACTTGCTCAGAATCGAATGAAGAAGCAAGCTGATTTGCATCGTCGAGAACTAAAGTTCGAGATAGGGGATGAGGTATTCCTCAAATTAAAGCCATACAGACAGCGGACTCTAGCCAAAAGAAGAAATGAGAAGTTATCTCCCAAGTTTTACGGACCCTTCACAGTAGCGGAGAGGATTGGAGAAGTGGCCTACCTCTGAACTTACCAATCGAGGCAGCCATACATAACGTGTTCCATGTTTCACAACTCAAAAAAAAGTTAGGCCAAACTCAGCAAGTCCAACACATTCCCCCCATTTTAACCGAGGAGTTTGAACTTCAAGTTAGTCCGAAGGTGGTACTGGGAGTAAGATGGAATGGTGAAACAACAGTGCAATAATGGTTAGTAAAATGGAAGGGTTTGCCCGAAAGTGAAGTAACTTAGGAGGCAGCACCTGCAATGAGACAACAATTCCCTGCATTCCACCTTGAGGACAAGGTGTGTTTCGAGAGGGGAGGAATTGCAAAACCCCCAATCGTTTATACATATAAGAGGAAGGGTAAAATTGGAAAAGATGGAGGGGATACGGTTAGAAATGAGGCTGAATCGACAAATGAGAGGGCAGAAGAGATAGTAAGGATTGAAAATGGTTAAGGTGGGACCCCTCAGCTTGAGATTAAAAGGAAAGGAAAGGGAAAATCAGGAGGCAGGTAGAAAAATAAGGAAGAGTTTCCTAGAGGAGGGGCTTCCGAGCTCTCTTGAATGAAGAGTTACTACCATCGTTTTTCCATTTTGTTTCTTTCTTCTTATTCAAGATGCTTTACATGTTACTCTGTTTTCAAATATATTCCATATTGAATGAGAATACTACTACATTTCAACTGGTAATGAGTTTTGTTATGAGAATCTCTTTTTTTCATTGGTGTAATTCTTTTCTTTGTTTCTATCGGAGGGAAATATTTGCAAAAACAGCTTAGGAAAAACTCTAGGTTCCTAACACACACCCCTCAAGATAGTCCTCTTTTGGATTCACAATTCACCTTCTTTTTATTGGACCGAATCTCTGTTTGAACTTTATGAGCTCTAATACCATATTGGATAACATGGGGTTTCATCTCAAAATCATTATAAGTGTGAACCCCTTGTTTTTATCGAATATGAGATCGCTTTCTTGGTCATAACTTAAAACATATAAACTGTCTTCTCAAGTACTTCCTTCACAGAATTAGCAGAACTTTTCCTCATCTACCAATCTTCGGCCTTGTTGATTGGTATGATTCTCTTGTACATCGACTCGACAAACTGTATAATTGTCTTCTCACTTTCAGCTTTCTGGGTTTTAAAGGAACCCTGAAGGATTGGCCATATTCTATACCTTTGATGCTCTGGCATTTTAGGCTATCAAAATCCTGAGAATATATCAAACCAACAGGAGAATTATCGACAAGAGCTGACCTTGATGGTTGAGAGAGTGCAAAAGGCTGAACTTTAAGCTTTGTACCACAATGGATTTGATTATTTGGAGAAGTACAAAGTCAAAAAGATTATTCAATTTAATTACATCTGACATTATTTTCAACCTAGAGAAGTAGAGTGAATAATGGGTTTGCTTTTGGAAAATGCTTCTATAAGCCGTTCTGTTATGTGCCTTTTCAAGATGGATAAAAAGTTTAATTGTAACTTGTAACAATCTTGTATATAAATTAGAATCCAATACCATAATTCAAAGAACATCACTAATACAAATAATCAAAGCTCTTTCTAACATAGCCTCTGCCTACATATAATCAGGGGTAGGATGAGGCAGAAGAAATGAATAGTTGATGGGCCAAAATTCGGTTTAAAGAAAATACCACAAGAGAGCTCCATATATATGTGTATTTGTCCTCTAACCTCTCTGTAATATACAGATCGCCACAGGTATTTAAGACTACACTACAAAATTGTCAACCACTCCTTGACCGCAGAGCCACTCTTTTCCCCTCTACCAAAAACTTCCCACTGCTCTCAAGCTGCAACCACGAACATGAAAAAGAACATCAATTGCCATCAAGCAATTCCATGAAAAGTCCAGAGAAAAATACCTATTAGATCCTCAAATTCCATTTGGTCCCTAAGTTTCAAAATGTTACCCCCCTTTGAGTTTAATTTCCAATAGGTCCCCTAAGTTCCAAAATGTTATAATTTTACCCTTTCAGTGATGAGAATAATTTCCACTTGATCCCTAGGTTTCAAGATTTTACCGAGTTTTCAGTGAGAGCATCACTTGGTTCTTAGTGTTAACTATCCATGGATAATCTTGGAACCTAAAGATCCAATGAAAAACGGAACTCAAAACTCAAAGGTAAAGGAATAACATTTTGAAACTAATAGACCAAATAGAAACTATAATTAAAAACTTAGAGATCAAGAGATATTTTCCCCAAAAATCAAGTTTGGTTGAAATGCTTAGAAAATGTGTGCTATACACGTCCGAGAGGCTAAAAAACCGTACCTTCTGTTTCAAATAAGCAAGTGCATCTTTCTTAGAAGAATAGTTGGCAAAAACTGAAGTGGCACGTTCATCAATCAAAGCTTTTAGCTGCTTCAGCTTTAAAGATTCCCCAGGTACCTAAAATAACAAGATGCGAACCAATGTCATTGATGCCTTAGAGAAACAAATAAACAAAAAAAGAATCTCCCCCAACAATTGGTAACATACTTGGCCAAGAATCGTTTTACACAATTTTCTCAACTTCACTTTCTGCTGCCCATCAGATTTCACTGTTACTGTGCTGAAGGAGTCGTCATACTTCCGTTTCAAGGGGGGTGCGGCATCACCAGAGTCTTCATCGTCACTTTCATCGAAGGAAGTCTTTTTTCCTTGAAAGTAGCAGCCAGCTATTTTCTTTGGTCTACTCTTAATACCCAGTCCTTGCTTTCCAGTTGTGGATTTATCCTATAAAGTTTCAAAATAGAAAAATTATCAGGCACCATCTGTGAAAGAAATACATGATCCGTGAACAGATGACAAATATTGTTGCACCATAGAACTCCAACATTATTCTCTGAAATATTATATCCCACTATAGTGTAATCTTACTATACCAAAAATTCATAAAATAAAATTTGAAGATGACATACTTGGACAAGCTTGTATAGATTCTCTTGATCATCTTCATGAAAGGTGGTTCTCTCATGCACATTCTCATTGCTTTTGGTTTGAAGGCCTTTTCTTCGTTTAGATTCGGCACCCAAATATCCTCCAGAAATAAATCCATATTTGTAGCCCCACCATTCAGAAGAAACACCAACTCTGTTTTCTGTAAGATGCAGCAAGTCCATTCAGAATATGATTTGATTTTCTCCAAGACGGGAGATAAAAGAAAAATATTAGTTCCATACCAACTGCATTTAATATCTCCAAACCTAGCCCAGCCGCAAATAATTTCGTTAGAAATTAGTTTAGGATTCGATGTGAGCATTTTAAGAAATTTAATGGGGTTTACCCAGTGTTGAACTCTCTGACCACTTTTGCAAAGAGAAAAAAGAGAATAAAGATAACATAGAAGGGGGAAATAACTATGACATTTCAATATATGGAGATACAAGTTTTAAATAAAGAAAATACAATTAGAAGACCAGGCCAGAATAGTCACTTCAGAAAATTTAAAGTACCTCCAATGGCAGGAACATCAATTTCAGATTCCTCAGATGACTCCGGTTCGGTATCTGCGTAAGAACATGTTTGTGGTAACTCCTCCACCTTTTTTACCTGCATCGTAGATCTACTTTGAGAATTGGCACACTACATTCTGACATTCATATATAGAGAAGCTACACTACAAATAATTTGATCAGCCTGATAAAGCTAGAAGAAACAATTGGTCTACATATTACTAAGCACCTGTAATAGAAATGCCACAATGAAAAGAGAGATCCAGTAAAACTTAGAACGATGGTGCGGAAGAACATTTAGAAAATTCATCATTTGTATTTCATTGAATCTTTACTTTATTTCAAAACAAGAAACAAGCATTTCATTACATCTTTTAGTTGACATGAATCATGATCAGGGATTAAAATATCGATGTCGATACCAATATCAAGATTCCAATTTTACGGATATGTTGTTGGATATTTATGTAAGTCACGAAATTTATAAAATTTATTTAGATTAATAATTAAGTTGTTTTTACTCCTACACTAAATTATGGATATTGTTATTAGTATTCCTATTCAGATCAGATGAAATATATGACATTTCTTATGTTCTACCAGCATTTATAAAAAATATTGGAGATATCAATGAATATTTAATATCAACGTCAAACACTTCGATTAACGAATATATCGACATGTCGACAGATATTTTCATCTCCTTGGACATGATAGCACCCCGGAAAGATAATATGAGGATTTCAGAGTTGAAACTTCAAGACTTACAAGGATCCCTTCAAGATCCTTAGAAGAATATGCATTGACAAGTTTTCCTCTCTCTCTTCTCTTGTATCTGGCAAAAAAGAAAAACATGTATCTCCAAGTAATTAAATGATCAGGAGGAGAATTGGAAAAAAAAAATAATGTTAAACAACTCATAAGTGGGCCAAATACAACCGGACCAACCTTCCTTGTGGTCGTGTTGCCTTAGTAACCAGATCCTGATCATTGGTTGCATCATCCACAGTCTCCACCGCAGTGGCATCCTTCTCTGCAGCTGAAAATCATCAAATCATAAACATCAGGATATGCAAACTCTTGAAATACTGACGCAAGCTAATTCCCAAAGTTATTACCTTCCTCACTGTTTTTTACTGCTTGCTGCAAAGAAAAAAAAAAGAACTTTAAGCTATTCAATTCTCAAAATATACACAAAATTAATACAAGATAGGATAAATTATAGAATGGGGAGAGGGAAATACCACTTTCAGTCTCTTCAAGATGTTATCAAATTGTGTGGTATCAAAAGCCCAATTGTTCTGCTTCTCAGTGCCGATGCCTAAGGGCAAAGAACAAGTCAAAACAATCTAAAACGCATTCATAAAACATCCAAGCCCACCCCAAAGGCCTAGACTATGAAGACATCTAGGGTTTGCCTTATGAAGCTCACCCGAATGGTAGGTGTTACACAAATACCCCACATGATGCAAACTACACTAGTACCTTGGATGGTTTAAACTTAACTTCTAGAGTTAGTTTTGATATGCAAAATATAATCTTATCAGTTGATTCAAAAGCAGGATTTCAAAGCTTTATCATGTAATACGAAGCCGTTAGAGCCATTTGATAACCCTTTTCTTTTCAACTCTCCATTTCCAAATAACAAACTCGTTAATCAAAAGAACCAAACTACTATTTCAGTTCAAAATGTTTTCTAAACGAAGAAAAAAAAAAACAATGAAACTACTAGAATGCAACTTTATTTCTTGAAGACAAAAAAACAAAAACAAAAACATGAATATTATCAAACCATTTTAGCTGATTGATTGTTCACTAACAATGAACTAAATCCGAAAATCTAACAGAAATTTAAATTCGTTACCTCAAAATTAGAGACAAATGTACAAAATCTACCATTTGATCGAGTAGAACAATTAAAAAAATTGAATTAACGAAACAAAAAAGGAGATGAGGAGACAAACCGGCAGTATCTTGTTTATTTTTAACTCTAACATGGCCTTTGATCCCTTGCTTGTCCTTGCCAAGTCCTTCTCCTTCTTCCCATCCCTAGAAAACAGCAATTCAAAACACAATTAATTCAAAGTTGTAGAATGACGAAGAATCCATGTGAAAAGATTGGTTGAAAGAGGCGGAAGGAAAGGAAGAAGTAACCATCTGCTTCATTAGGCGAAAAGCTGCGGATTGTCTAGCGACGCCGACATAGCAGAGAGGAGCTTCGGGAGCAGCCATGGCTTCTGGTTGGTTGTCGGTGAAGAAGATCCACGGCCGACGCTGTGTTTGCCTCCTGAGGTTGTGGAAGAGAAGAGTTTGATCTAAGCACTCCCAAACCTAGAACAGGAGCGAGAAAAAAACCGCTGGCTTTTTTTTTATTTATATTTTTCAGAATTTATAGTTGCTGGGTGTTTATTTTTTTACTTTATTATTATTATTATTATTTAAATATGTCAGTTATTTTTATGCTGATATTAGACTAAATATTATATTTTTTATACTTCGAAGTTGGTTGGATTTTAGTACAAACTATAGTCCACTTATTTTCAATAAATTTCTGTGATAATCGCCAAAAGCCCATTTCAAAGGTCCAAGATGATAAATGACCCATTTTTTTAAAAAAATATCAAATGCTTATTTGTTGATGTCATGACCACATGATATTACAATACTGTCCTTCTTTTTTCTTTTTTCTCTTCTTCTCCGGTGCGAGAGATCTTCTTTTGCACATCATCCTCTTCTTCTTCGGTTTATTCTCTTATATACGTCTTTTTCTTCTCTGGCACAAACAGACTGAAAGAAAGCTTAGCGATAGCTCTACTGATAAATGTTGAGAGAGTTCCCCATAGCGAGCTCGAGCTTGCATCTTCTCTTTGTTCGTTTTCGGCTTTTTGCCTTCAGCACGACGAGTTCACCCAAGCAGTTCTGATGCGATCAACTCTAGTGAGCAAGAGACGAGAGAGAGAAGTGATTTTGTGAATGAGGAAACGAAACGAGAGCGAGACGAGTGAGAGCGAGACATAGTGAGTTATGAGTAAAAAAAAGAGTGAGCGAGACAAGCGAGAGCAAGAGACATAGTGATTTGTGAGTGAAAAAAGAAGAGAGAACGAAACGAGTGAGAGTGAGACTGCTTATCCGTGTGCGCACAAGTATATTTTGGTAATCTCATCCAAATTTGACGTCCGCAAAGGATCATTCAACATTTTTTTTTAAACGAGCCATTCCACGTTTTTTTGCCTAATTTTTGGGTTATCCATCTTACGGATCCTAAACTTTTTGTTATCCATTAGGATTTTTATTATAAATTGTGAAAACATATTCACATCTTGTATTTCCTAGGATGAAAATTATTGTTATTATTATTATTTAACCAATTTTAGGTAAAAATAACTTTGAAGAAATAAATTTAAGATTTATTAAAAGTATAAAGACTAAAATTGGATTATTGAAAGTACATACCTTCTAAATCAAACAAAATAGTTTTTATCCTCTTTTTTGGTTTTTTTAGTAGAACAAAGGTGTGTTATAGATGGTTACAAAAATAAAATAAAAATGTAGGGTATAGAAATTTGAACCTCTAAAATAAGGTAAGAAGTATATGTCAATCACTAATGAAGTACATATTGGTTAGAATATATACATTCACCCACTGGATAGTAACTAAAAAATAAAACAGGGGACAGGTTAAAGAAATATTAGGTTTTTTTCTTAATGAAAGAAATATTAGGTTTTAGTTGCATATTTAGTTTATGAAATATGATGTTTATGTCTATTTGGTCTCTGGACCGTCAAAATTATTCATTTTTTTTAAATAATCTGAGCTTTTAGAATTTTTTAATTTGTGGATCTACTAGAAATAAAATTAAAAGTTTAAGTCCCGTTTGATAATCATTTTGTTTTTAGTTTTTGTTTTTGAATTCTAAGTTTATATCATCCATATTTCTTACCATGATTTGCATCTTTCTTAAATATCATGGTTGAATTTTTACTCAAATTCCAAAAACAAAACAACTTTTTGAAATTTACTTTTTTTTGTTCTCAAAATTTGGCTTGGTTTTAAAAACCATTAATGAAAAGTATATGACAAAGGAAGAAATTTAGAGGTGGAAGTAATGATCATAGACTTAATTTTCAAAAACAAAAACAAAATGGTTACCAAATAAGGTCTTAGAGTTTCATTAAACATCAAGTTTAAATTTACATCTAATAGATTAATTAATTTGAGGAAAAAATAATTTGTGAGGGATCTATTAGATAGATAATCGAAAGTTTATAAATCTATTAGACACTTTTGAAAGATTGGGACTAAATAGACTCAAACCTCAAGATCGTGGATTAAACGTGTAATTTAACAAAAGTTGTAGTTTCCTACCATCTAGAAAAATGATGATTTATAAATTTTGACTAAATCATTAATAGAACACTTATTGCAGGTCTTTGTGATTCAAACTATTTTCACGTACATATATATCCATTTTGAAGGAATCGAGAAATTCAAATAAATTAAAAAAAAAATAGTGAAATAAAGAAGGCTAATGGAGAGAATTATTTTTGAACTATTTTGTCCAAATGATAATTCCATTATTCCCATTATACCCCTTCACTAATTAGGTTAATTAACATAAATTACAACTACTTGGACAAAAAAAAAATACCATTGGCATTGTTTATGTGGATAATTATTTAAATTTAATCAACCATTAACAACAACTAGGTGGCCATTGTTTGCTAACTACGTGGACATTTATGTGGTTAGACTTCAATTAAAAAGGTTAAGTACATTTCCATTTTTTTTCTCATCTTCTTTTTTATTAAATTTCTAAATTATGTGTTATATTACAATTTGTTGTTTTTTTTTGTTTTATAAATTAAGACATTTCTATTATGCCTCTTCAATTTGTCCGGAAAAAAAAGTATTTGGTAAGTTCAATCATTTGTAGCCATTTGTAATAGTGGGTGTTCTTCTTTCTATTCTTTTTTCCAATGAGGTTTCAAAACTATAATTTGTAACATTTTGTAGGAAATAAATAGATATAAGTATTATAATAAAAGATGTTACTTTTTCAAATTCCATAACCACAAAAATTAATGGTCCAATTGTAGTATAAATAGTTGCATCACTTGATATGCAATTGCTATTCAAAGTTCATTGTTATTTTCTTCCTCTCCTTTTTTTTATGCCAAATTAAAAGTGGATTGATTTCAAGTACATGCTAATATTTAAATTTTGTTGTATTCCATTAGTTTATATTTTCATATTTTTAATTTCTTAAAATTGCAGATATAATGGAGCATGAGCTAATAATATGAAATTTGAAACCTCTCCGAAATAGTTGGAGCTTCAAAGGAAGTGTTATTCGTAAAATTTTTGTTGAAAAATATCAAACAAGAAGGGAGAGTTGTTAGAGATATTGAAATTTATTGTCATAGATGAAAAGGTAATCATACATTTCTTATTTCTTAAATTTGATTGTTTAATTGTTTAATTCTTATTTTTTATTCCTTTTCAAGATCTAAAAGCCTACATCACATATTTCAATGGTCTTAAGTAAGTATAACCTTTTAAATTAAGTTTATCGAATGATTATATTATGAAAATTTTCAAAGTAGTTGATATATAATATGAGGTTGAAAAAATTAAATGGAAGAATGTGAATATTACACGAACTAGGGTTTGGCCAAAAAAACAAAGAAATATTATTCTTTAAGTAAGATTATTAGACAATGATGGAAAAAGAGATGAAGCATGTCGCCAAATTGTTGTCAAGAAATCTACATAGTTGATCCAGTGTGTAAACTGAAGGAACTTTTATACAAGAGTACCTCTGAGCGAAAGTGGATCTTTCCAAATCATTATGACAGAATTTCCACATTTACATTACCACATACACATATGCATTAAACTACTAATTACCGACATGCTTAAAGATAAATTAAACAAGAGAACAAGAAACTTACCAGTTGAAGACTCTCTTATCGTCGCTCTCTCCATGAACGAACTCCTTGCGCTCTTGCTAGAACAACAAGCTTTCATTCAGCAACACCTCGGTCGTCTACCACAAACGGCTTCACACGAACAGCAGGAAGATGGAGACGACACCACCACTTGAAACCCTTAGTATTCTCAGAGTGAGAATCCAAAGAGTGGGCTCTGTTCAGATTTGGTAGAGGGGAGAAGGAAAAGAGATCGTATACACGATCAAGCAAGTGGGAGAAGGCAACGACTATCGTATAGTCAAGATGCTTGATCGTAGGTGAGGTACACGATCGTGTTGGAAAAGTTAGGCGATCGTCTATACGATCGTTTAGTAAAGCTCGGGCGCTAAGCGATCGTTTAATAAAATGTGCGTGATGGTTTAGTAACTGTGCGCGCACGTGTAAGCGGTCGTTTAGCAAACGTGAGCTATCGTATAGGCTCTCAATTTACAAGCGATAGAATGCAAACACCTCGTGAGCTAATAACCGTGTTCATTTCAAAATGAAAATAATTTTCGTTTTATTCTTCAGTTACGAAAATCGAATGGAGCTTCCCACTAACGTATGGTTACGGAGAAAACGTTGGGCAATTATCCCATAACTGTCCAATTAATAAAATTATAAATATAATCATATTATATTCATAACCTATAGTTTAATATCATATATTAACCATAATGTTTTCTCCTCCACTAGATATAAATCATATTTATATCCAATTTTCTCCAAATTAATGTAACTCATACATAAAGTCAATTATATAATATATAATTAACTAGTTCAATTATATCATATATAATCAAACTCTCTCTTGTCAATTTGAACATTTCAAACTGACCGAAAACTGATTCTCAACTTGTATCCAAGCTACCAAGGGGACCTTATAGACCTATGACTCAAAGCTTCAAAGGTACGTGAATAGCTGACTAAACTCTTTAGCCACGAGATCCACTATCCATTAACTGCCAGACATTCCACTAAAGAGGACAGCTGAACTCTTTTTACCACAAATATATTTCTGTGTCCATCAGATATAACCAATCATCAGTACCCTTCACAGATACTCGTAAATATAGTTTGACCAATTTACCATTTTGCCCTTATAATTACATCTTACTCCTTAAGTACCATTGATCCCTCTAATGAACAATACAACATAGTCCTACTATGTGTAAACACCTTTCGGGCCATGAGAAGGTGTGTGACGCCATATCGTTCAAGCCCCAAAGGAGCAATCTATCTACTTTCACCTGGCTTAAGTTACATAATAACAACCAGTTATTTTAGTTTATTGGTTTGTGGTAAAGCAAATAAAACATCCAATGTGCAAAGTCAAGAAGTGAAGTAGATATCATATATTATACATCACAAGCATTCGTACAAACTGTTTACAAACTACAGGATACGAGACTTTAGGACATTATCCTCAACAATCCCCCAAACCCTAAGTCTCCCTACTTAAGTAGATAATAAGTATGTTAACTAAGATTAAGGTATTGTTAAGATAAGGTTGTAGAGAAAAATTAAAAAGATAAGAAGAGTGACGGAAGTGAAATAATAGCTAAGTATGGAAGCCATAATGAGCCTTGCATTTAGAAAGATAATGCGTAGGTGCATAAGGCCTTGTGGGTAGAAGCCATGCTCAATGGAGGTTAGTAGATCGCATGGTAAGCGAGGAAGAAGAGGTTGATTTTTAAGCTAAGTGTTGATCGAGTAGGGTGCCATGTGTTAGCATGGATGATGCACTAGTCAAAGGCCAAGAGAGGTTAGCGTGCAAGCTTACGCATGTTGCAAAGCAAGGCCTTAGGCGAGAGGTTGTAAGGCGTTGACCTTAGGCAAGGCATGCCAAGGCATGCGATGACCGAGAGGGGCATGCGGCCAAAGGGGTTGTGTGAGTGTGAGCGTAAGGCGCTGGGTGTGTGTTGAGGTGTGCGACTACAGGCTATGTGATGCTAAGCAAGTCATGGTTTGAGGCGTTGGAATGGACGCTAAGCTGGTTGTTGAACGATAGTCAAGAAATTGTCATGCGTTGATAGGGGTATGCGATGATCAAGCCTTGCGAGGTTAAGGAACTAAGAGATGTGATGGCAAGGCAAAGCCTTGGGCATGAGCATGATGAGGCGATGGCTTGGGTGCTAGCTAGGTGTTATGTAATAGCCAAAGGCTTGACATGAGATGATGAGGGGGAGGCGATGGCTTGGGGAAAGCAACGTGTGCATGTGTGTGGGTGCGTGTGTGTGTGCATGTGTGGGCGTGCAACGTCACTTATACACATAAGAACCGACATCTTATCATAAGTATTCCTCAGTACAATTAGTTTATGGCCAGGAGCTAAATATTTTTCATTTGTGAATTTTTTGTTGTGCAGGATATGTTCTAATTGCCTCACCACAACGTACTAAAATGGGACCTCAAAGGAGGTTAGGAATATGTGTCGGATTTGATTCCCCATGTATATATCTTGAACCCTTGACGGATGATGTATTTACTGAACGATTTTCTAATTGTCATTTTAATAAGACAAATTTTTCAATATTAAACGGAGGAATTAAGAAGTTGAAAAATGAAATTGACTGAAACACATCATTATTATATCATTTAGATCCTCATACATATCAATGGAAATTGGAAGTTTGAAAGATAATTCATTTAGAAAACATAGCAAATCAATTGTCGGATGCATTTACAAAATACTAAAAAAGTGACCATGGCATATACTCTAGCTGTAAATGCTCCATCTAGAATTGAAATCCCAACTCAGCAAGTTTTTACAACTAATGGGTCGACTATACGCTAGAAGCATGATAGACCAATAGGTTCAAAGGATAAAAATCCTCGAAAAAGAAAGGTTACCAATAGTTGAAATGACTCAATTGAAAATGGGAACATTCAAAAAGCAGCCTTGGACATGACTAATGATTAAAATATTGAAGAGACTCGAGTATATGAAGATAACAATGAGATATCGATAAATTATGTCATGACAGGAAAGAGACGGAATAGAACTGATGTTGTTATAGACAACATTTTTGCCTATAATGTTGTCCATGATATCATTCATGAAAATGAGGATTTTGAACCTAGGTCTATTGAAGAATGTCGTCATAGAAAGGATTGGCTCAAGTGAAAAGAAGTCATCCAAGTATAATTAAATTCACTTTCAAAATGTGAAGTTTTTGGACCTGAAATTCATACACCTAAGGGTGTAAAACCTGTGGGATACAAATGGGTATTTGTACGTAAAGGAAATAAAAATAATGAGATCACAAGATATAAAGCACGACTTGTTGCACAAGGATTTTCTCAAGACCAGACATTGATTATGAGGAAGCATATTCTCTTGTGGTGGATGCTATTACATTAAGATATTTAATTAACTTGACTGTATATGAAAAGTTTGATATGCATCTTATGAATGTTGTCACGACATCTATATGGAGTTTTGGAAAATGAAATCTACGTGAAAATCCCTGAAGGATTTAAGATACTTGAACCATATAATTCAAATTTTAGAGAATAATATTCGATCAAATTATCAAGATCATTATATGGATTGAAACAATCAGGACGAATGTGATACAATCGTCTAAGTGAATATTTATTGAAAGAAGATTATCAAAATAATCCAATTTGTCCATGTGTCTTTATTAAGAAATCAAAGTTAAGGTTTTCTATTATAGTTGTATATATTGATGATTTAAATATAATTGGTACTCCCGAAGAGCTTTCAAAAGCAATAAAATATCTCAACAAAGAATTTGGGATGAAAGATCTTGGCAAAACAAAATTATGCCTTGGCTTGAAAATCAAGCATTTAGCCGATGCAATTTTCATTCATCAATTGATATGTACAGAAAATATTTTTAAATGTTTTACATGAGCAAAACAAACCCATTGGACATAATGATTGTTCGATCACTAGATGTGAAATAAAGATATTTTTCGACCTCAAGAAGATAATGAAGAACTACTTGGTCCTAAAGTATCATATCTTAGTGCAATATGTGCATTAATGTATCTTGCTAATTACACAAGACCAGATATAGCATTCTCAGTAAATTTATTAGCAAGATATAGTTTTTCTCCAACAAAAAGACATTGAAATGAAGTTAAGCATGTACTCCATTATTTTTTAGGAATGATTGATATGAGTTTGTTTTATTCAAACAAATCAAACTTTGATCTAGTTGGTTATGCAAATGTTGAATATTTATCTGATCCACACAAAGCAATATCTCAAATAGGTTATCTATTTATATGTGGAGGAACTGCTATATCTTGACGATTTGTAAAGCAAACCATTACAATTACTTCCTCAAATCACACAGAAATTCTTGCAATTCATGAAGTTAGTAGAGAATATGTATGGTTGAGGTGAACGACTCATCATATTTGTAAAACATGTGGCTTGTTTTCCGGTAAAAATATACCAAAAATATTATTTTGAAGACAATATCGTATGTATAGCCCAAATCAAAGGAGGGTATATAAAAGAAAATAGAACAAAGCATATCTTACCAGAACTCTTCTACACACATGATCTTGAAGAAAATGATGACATCGATGTTTAACAAATTTCTTCAAAAGACAACTTGATAGACTTATTTACAAAGGCAATGAAGGAAATCGATTTTCCAATGGAAGCATGTGAACGTTACGATTTTAACTTCAATTCGAAATAAATATAAAGATATAGAGAAGAACATGAAATAGTATTTCACAGGATCAACATTCACATAATTAGCAAGCTTTAAAGAGGAGATGGAAGAGAAGAAGATAGTACTCACCCTTGTAGAAAATCATTCTTCACATACTCCTCTCTGATAGTCACGAACACAACAATGGACACTTCTCCGGACAATACCACCAGGGATTTCTCGCCATTATCAAGGATCTCAAGTCTCGGATGTGTGGCTTCGAATTGATTTTGGTAGGGAAGAATTATTTGTGAGGGAGAAGGAATTTTTGCAAAGAAAGAAAAAAAATTCTAAGTAAAACTTAAGAGAGGGAGAGTCTCTTCCAATTTTTCCAATTTTTGCCAAAAAGAAGAACCCATTTGTTCATGTGTGAGAGCGTGAGTTTTGGGGGGAGTTATCAGAATAACTCCCTCTACTGCACGTGATAACTCCCAATGGGAGTTATCAAATAAATTTAATTTAATTTATAATTAAAATTAAACTAATATATTAAATCTCATTTAATATATATTAATAATTAATTAATAATTAATTAATTAAATAAAATATCATATATTTGAATCATATTCAAATAGAGTTCTCTCACATAACCTATAGTTTAATATGAATCTCATTTATATTGATTTTAACCTATGAATCTTATTCATAGAATAATTATTTGAATCCCATTCAAATATTTTCCTCCCATATAATAAAGCATAATTTTGTAACTTATACAAAATTAACTTTAAATTATAATGTATGGACATTCATTATTTAAGTGTATCTTATACATTTAATTCCCTAATTTAATTTGAACAATTCAAATTGATCAAAAAAACAACCGACTCTCATATTATCCTTTATGAGCTAACAAAAGGACTTAATGGACCTACATATTGAAGCTCAAATGATATGAGATTAATTGATTGAATTCTTTAATCAAATTAATTAACATTCATTAACTGTCGGTCACTCTACTAAAGATCGATAGTTACACTCTTCATACTGTAGATATATTTCTATGTCTATTAGATATAACCAATCAACATCGCGTTGACCCTTCACGAATTGCTCGTAAGTGCAGCTGGGTCAAAATTACCATTTTACCCCTGTAGTTACATCTACCTCATCAAGTACCACTGATCCTTCTAATGAACAACCAGTCATAGTTCTACTATAATTAAACCCTTCTCTGACCTGTGAGAGGGTGAGGGTCTTCATTGTTCAAGATCCAGAATCAGTTTTTAAGGGAACAATTCATCTACTTGCCCTAAAAAAGGGAAAGTTTGAATTCTATCTTGTGTAGTTGAGTTCTCAGCTCTCCACTGAGACAAATCTCTAAAATGGTAGGCTTATTGAGTCGACGAATCTGGCCACTCTCATCCATATGAAGCAAAGGACCACCTTCATAAGCAGGAGTTCGCAACCCACTCAGGATTAAGGTCAAGTCACCTATGGTCATCCTAATGAAATGTAAGTCTCTTCTAGCAACGGTGTTATAAAAAGAAACTAATCATTTCGTGGTCTAGTCTTATAGAAAATCTTTATATAGGATACCCTCGCTCACATGTCTCCACATGAATCATCAGGATTGGATCATTTGTAACACTTTGCAACAATTGTAACAATTACAAAGTGGGTCGTATCTGTAGTGTCACCAGAATAAGGTACCTAGCCTTATCCATCTACTACAAACTGTTTAGATTATTACTTAAACATGATCCATCAGTATGTTTAAACGCACATGCTTAAGTTACAAAAATAACCTAAGATCTTAGTTTATTTAATTGAGTTAGTGCACATAAAATAATAATTATTTTATTAATAACAATTTGTTTATAGATGTTTAAAAACTACGAGAATATAAAAGATTTAGGATACCAATCCCAACAGACATTACCCATACTAACATTAAAAAAGCTGGTGCACAACATTGGAATTTGACGACTCAGAGAACTCAAGTGATATGATGTATTCATGAAGAGGAGTAGAAATACTGCACTATTTTTTCCGGTTTTCTTAACAAGGTTTTTAATGAGGCAGTCATTAAAGTATATAAAATAATGTACTCTTTTCCCTTCCTTAGGATTTTTTCCATTGAGTTTTTTCCTATTAAGATTTTAACGGGGCATTTTTTTATACAATATGGATATCTAAGGGGGAGTATTAAAAATATAATATATATTATAATCGTATTATTTAGTTATAAATCCATAACCTATATAGTTTATCAAATATCATAAACCTCCCAAAGATTCCTAGAGGCATACCGTTAGAAAAGCTTCCTTGACCAATTGGGTTGATCAATAAACTAGCAGTAGTTGCTACAATAAGAGCTGAATATGCAACAACAATCTAAGGACGCATACCCAGACGGAAACTCAGTTCCCACTCTCAACCTATGTAACATGATGCTACACCAAGTCAGAAGTGTAGAACAATTAGCTCATAAGGACCACCATGTATAACCATTCATCAACAGAAACAACTTCTCTCTTCGACGGTCCCCATCTGGTTGATCTATCGACCCGCTCTAAAGAATTCATGGGTCGGTGAGCCTCCAGGACAAGGGGGCGGGCACTACTAACCAAGCCAAGCCTAGTTCTCGCCGATAGGCGCTGGTAGCTTGCTTCCAAGCCTTACCAACTATAATAAATAGTTGTGGCCACGACTACACCCTCCATTGAATTTTATATTATAACATGCACCATCCCATATCCTATAAATACTAATGTATGGTATCTTTGTAAGGCACACCATAATTGAGTTCAATTGTTCTCTCTACTTTCTTCTTTTTACCTTTGTCTCTAATTTGCCTTGTTTGTCCTTGTTTTGTTCTTGCACTAGTCTTAATTTACAATACAAGTTATTATTTAAAAGAATATTTCGATGTAACTAGCTAAAATATATAATAATTTCTAAAAAAAAAATAATTATGTTTATTGTATTCATACACTAAGGTACAAAAATGTGTTTGTAATTTTGTTTTTATGAAAAAAGATTAGATTATTTTTATAAATATTTATCGATGACTTATGAACTCAATCATCATATAATAGTTAAAAAAGAATACAATAGTTTCACTACAATAATTTTGACTTTAGATGTCAGTTCTGAACTGCTATCATATACATAGGATTTGCAAATCGCCATTGTATCCAGTGTCATCGTAGAATACGATGGCAGATTATCTTTGACGGCAGTTTTGAACTACCATTAAACATTTTTGTCATCGTATATATACAATGGCGGTTGTTTAGGATGACGATTGTGAACTATCATTTTATCATAGACATTTGATAGCGGTTAAGAACTGACATCACACCCATGCCATCATACATAATACAATGACAGTTAGCTATGATGTCAGTTTGTAACTGACATAATAAGGGTCATGGATGGCAATTGGGAACTGACATTGATTCTAATCAAAGTTGTTTTGTTTAGATAACGTTTAATAGCTGTTATTATTGTATACTACGATGTCAGTTTACTGTTATAACTTGCAACAAATTATTAGCAAGATACGGAACCCAAATCCTGCATAAACAATTTTTATAAAACTAATAATTCTCATCATCTGTTTCGGTTAATTTGTCCATACAAATATTTAGCAAAAAAAAAAAAGAGAGATAAACTTTTAGAAGACACAATTTGTCATTTTATTTCAATATTGATGATCATTTATAATTGAATGTCAATATAGAGCTATACAACATATTTCAAACCTCTACAAAATGTATAAGATCTATCAAATTTTCAAAAAACATCTCCAATAGCTTGACAACCAAATAATGTTACACAATATGTTTCAAAATTACACAATGCCTATGATCTACTAAAATTTCAGAAAACTCTTTAACAACTTTACAACTAAACAAAGTTACACAAAATGCCTAAAGAATACCAAAAGTTCATAGCAGAAATCAAATAAATATATATTGTGGCACCATGCAATTTGATCAAGTATAGTTTAATACATGCTCCGCCCACTCAACTAAGACATCATCGAGTTCTTCTTGGGTAAAAAGGTTCTTAGTATAAACTACATCAAAGCAAACAAATAACAAATATTACAATAAATTTATTATTACTAAGTTCACAATGCGTAAGATGTTCGAACAATGACATACAAGGAAATTAATAGACATATATAAATGATGTAAAACCTATATCATGAACTTCATCACATAGTACCCACATTCCATTCAACGTTTTCGACCAGAACACTAAAACATAGAAATAAATAGCAATAACTAAGATTTGTTTTATACCTTTAATAATTGTAATTCCAATATATTATTTCCTTATAGATAATAACTTAGAGAGTTTTAACAGCAATTTTGAGTTCTAAGAGAAAATGAGAAAGACAACATTTAGAAAAAAAAAAAAAAAATGGTACCGGATGCAAAGCAAAGGAATTTTGACATCTTTTATGAATTTTTTAAAATAAATACCTTGTGCGATTGGACATGCAAATGAAAATATACACTTGTAATTATGGGTAAGAGTAGATTGTGAGTTTAGATTAGGAAATAAAATGTGGCAATTGAGATATGGAGAGAATAAAAATTAGCTAGAAAGAGGGACATGAGAAATAATTTATTTACCAATATATTTTATTAATTGTATTCAATATTGTTATTTCTTAAGTTAATATTACTTATTAATTTATTCATTTTTAAATAAATATATAATAAGGATCTTTTTAATATAAAAAAAAAATAAAAATATTTACACTATAGAGCAAAAAAATTCCAAAAGTACAAACACTTTTGAAACTTTTTGATATAAAGTGTAAATATTTTTTAGATTTTTCTATTTATAAGAATTCTCCTATATAATAACAAGTTTTCTACATGTAATGCACGTTTTTGTTTCTAGTATTAAAAAATGCATACATTTCAGACCACTCCATCAAGAACCAAATCACTAATGAAGTTCATTGAAGCTAAATATTTGAAAAAATAATATTGAGACCATTATTTGGAGCATCTCAATGCCTGCAATTGTGTTTTAAGTAAGAAATTTTGAAGATGCAACATCTTAAAACTATTTCACATGGTGAAAATGAAACACTTTAACCAAATTTATGAGTGGCCAAATTTCTCATTTTTTGGGGAGTAACATAGCACTAATTCATGAAGTGATTTTTGTCTCATTGAACTTTGTTCAACAAGTTTGAATGTTTTCATTATGTTTATTTTCTTCATGATTTTTAATCTGTTGCTCATTTACACTTTAAATCTTATGCATGGGAGATGTAGTTTAAAGTTAGAACTGAGATGCATAGCTGAAGGAGTTTTTAAGTTATAGTAATTTATAATTCCTTTGAAGGGTTGTTTTTAAATATAGAAAAATAAATCAAAATATTTACAAAATATAGTAAAATTTTAGAACTATCAATGATAGACGCTAATAGACACTAATAAATTTCTATCAGTGTCTATCAAAGATATTGATAGATAATAATAGAAAATTTTGCTATATCTTGTAAATATTTTCTAACAGTTTTACCATTTGAAATAATTCACCTCCTTTGAATGTAGTTAAAATATTTTCTCATTTATACATTTCTAAGTCATTGAAATTAGATAGATATATTGGTTGTTTTAATTAACAAAGATTCAAAACTCAATTTAGAGAATGACACTCCTAATCATTAGAATGTTTAAATTCTATTTTAGTCATTGAATTTTGAATCTTATTCTGTTTTGGTCCCTAAATTTTAGAAAAATGTATGTTTTAGTCCTTAAACTTTTAAAAAGTATTTATTTTAGTTCCTACTAGTAAAATTATGTTAAATCTTCAATAGAAATGCGAGGGGGCTTGTATTTTTGTATGACTATGCTCTAGATGTATTGAGCAAGATGAAGTTGAAGTAAAATGCCAACAACCAGTCTTTTAAATTCTCCCTCGTTGCCACCTTATTTAAAATTGAAACTCTAGATTTTGTAGCACATAGTTAACTTATTTGATAGCTAGCCTAGTCATCAAAAAATATAAATCACCTCGCCATTTTATTAAAGGGTTAACAAAATCTTAATATAGTAGGAACTAAAATAAACAATTTTTAAAAGTTCAAGAACTAAAACGAACAATTTTAAATGTCTAGGGACCAAAATAAGACAATATTTAAAGTTCAAAAACTAAAATAAACATTTTTAAAAGTTTAAGTAGTAGAATAGAACATTGTTCACAATTATGGGACCAAAAATAAAATTTTAACCTAACTGAAATATAGTATTAAAACTTGACCCTACAATTGCAATAAGTATTGTTCTTTACAATCGTGTAGATTTTTTCTTTTAGGAAATCATGTAGAACAATTTAAAGCTTGTGAGTTATTGAAAAAAATAAACTGAAATATTTATTTTCAAATTATAGGGATCAATATTGAAACTAACCTTAAGCGGTAAATTGAAACCTGTAAAATTACAATTTAGCCTAAAATAATTATTAATACTAATTCATTAAACAATAGTAGCAACTCTAGGAAGAAAAAAAAAAAAGAAAATAACAATATTAACATCCAAATAAAAAAAATTAAAATAAAAAAACAAAAGTTTTACTAATGCCTCATGTCGTAATAATTTGATTTTTTATTCTTAAAATTACTATAGTTTTCTTACCATTTTTTAAAAAAGATTTTAATCTTTCCTAACAAAAACACTAGAATATTTAACTAAATTACAAAAACTATTTTCTAAAGCTTAAAACTATTTTTAAAAATTTTTATTTTCTAAAACTTGATTTAATTTTTTTAAAACATTCTTAAAAAGTAGATAACACACAAAACTAATAGATAGACAGTATTTGTTTTAAGCTTAATTTCAAAAAACTAAAAATAATGCGGGATGTTTGATTCATAAACTTCATAAGTTATGTTAAATAACTCAAATTCTATAATAAATATTATTGAAATTTACACATTTATCGAGTAAATTTCTCTCTTTCTCTAATTTGCACATTTATCGAGTAATTCCATCTTACTCTCTTTCTCTGCTCAAAACACTAGTATATTAAGTTCACGTTTACAAATTCATAATGAACATTGGTGTAATTGAAATGAGATTTCATTAATAGATTAATTGTAATGGGTCAAATCACAAATATAATTGAATTATTTTTATCATTACTTAGAAATAAGAATCTATCATATTTATTGTTATCGTTAACGTTTATGATCAAACAGTAAGAGTAAATGTGACAAATTTATAATTCTTATATTGTAACAGTAACAATAACTATAATAATATCAATATAATTTTTAAATGCAATGGGATTGAGTATCCTTCGCTCCACTAGTTAAGGTTGGCAAACGGGCCGGGGAGGGTTCCCCGTCCTCGAGGGGAATTTACCTCTGTCCCTGCCCCCATCCTTGCCTTCAAAAGGCAAGGACGGGGGTGGGGATTTACCATTGGGAAAACGGATCCTCACGGGGACTATTCCCCGTTTCCCCTATTAATCTCCGCGGGAATTCCCCGTTTAAATTGTTATATCTTTTTCTTTTAAATCTCATATATTTCATTTTATTAAAATTTTGAGTCATAAAAAATAAATAAAATTTAATAGACACAAATTCATGAAATAAAATGAACAAATTCTACAAATTCTCAAGCTCACAAATCCATGAGTTTAATTCTACAAATTTTACACATTCACAAACTCACAAATTCACAATTCAAATTCTAGTTCTACAAGTTCACATATTTAATAAAGTTCGAATAGAAGTTTGAAATAAAATAAATTCAAATGTCTTATACAACAGACATAACAACCAATGTCTTATACAACAGACATAACAACCAATGTCTTAAGTTTTGGGTCAAAATAAGTATAAAATAAAAGTGACCAAATAAATATTAGATAAAATAGATATGGGTTGGACTAAATAAATAAGTAAATAATATATATATTTACACACACATTTATTGCATGGAGCATGGAAGGATGCATGGAAAATATGGAAGAAGTGGACATGTGGTGTGTGTGTGGCATGGAGAAAATGGTGTTGGTGGAAGGATGCATGGAGGACACGTGGCAAAGGGAGATGAAATGGAAAATGGAAAATTATGGAATGGAAAAGAAATGGAAAATGGAGTGGAAAATTGAAAATTATGATATTTTAATGAATGGAAAATTATGATGTTTTATGGAATGAAATGAGTATGTTGGTATGGAATGATGATGAAAAGTTGGTGTAAACTGAAAGTTTAATAAAATAGGACTAAATTAATTGTTGGAATTGATAAACAAAGATTGATGTAAGAAATTGATAAAGAAAGATTTGGTGTAGGAATAAAAAAAGATTGATGTAGGAAATATGAACTTGAAATTGATAAAGAAAGATTGATGTAGGAAATATTAACTTACTTGAATTGTTTAGGAGAAGTGAAGAACTTTTGGGAGGAGAAAATGAAAAACTTCTTTATTTTTCAATATAAGGTACACGTTCTCTCTCTTTTCTCTCAAGGGAAAAACTAAACTTGTCTAGCTAAAACTTAACTTGTTGGAAAAAACTACACTTGTGGAAAACATAACTTGTGTCCCTCGATTCATACTAAACTTTCTTTATAGAGTTAGGAAGCTTATAATGCATTACATTGAGTGGACACGTTCTAAGACACATGACACTTAAAATCTAAAAACCAAACATTTGTACAAGACACATGACACCTAAAATCTAAAAACTAAATATTTGTACAATACATTGACACTTAAGTTTAACACGTTTTGTCTTCAATTGGAGTTTGTCGTCTACTTATTTGATTGAGTTAGCATGTGGATGTGATGAATAAAATTTGCAAATTCGTTGTCATCCTCTTCTTCTGGAATGTTTGATGTATTTGCTTCTTGACTAGTAGTGGATAGAAATGAAATTTGTTGAAAAATAATAGAGCTCTTTTTTATTTGATACTTGTGCCATTGCAGCCACCAGTCTTGATTTTTGAGTAAAAAATTGTTGATTCTTTTGTAGGTTTGGTTTCATATTGTGGGGATAAATGGAAAACCATTTTTCCACTACATTTTTTGAAGCAACGATTGTGTTGAATTTGTCCCACTACTTGATTCGATATGATCGAGATAGGCGGGAGATGCCATTTAATTCTGAAATAGAATAATTCCAACAAAAGATCAATGCTAGATGAAAGTAATTTGAAATGCATAGAGTTAAGTCAAAAGAATTTGAGAAAATATTATTTGAAAAGTATATAAAACTTTCAAGAATTGGATATGGTATGATAGCCTCATTATGGCCAAGAATATCACACCAATCATTAAACCATAATGAAAAATTTTGAATACATGTTTTGTCAAACATTATGAGCCAAGAATGATTAAATTTGTTAACCAAAACATATTGTACCAAGCATTTTGATAATCGATGCACGAATAGGTTTGTGGAGAAAATTGATGAGAAAATCTTTTTTCAGTATAAATACTTTGATTCCATTTTGTTGAAGTTAGAACATGAAGAATTCTAACTTTTGAAAAGGCAATTCTATTTGGATCATCCTTATTCTTGTTATGGGTGATTTCAATTAAGTCGGTGTCAACAAGAATTAATTCATAGAATAAACGAGTTTTTTGAAGATGGTTTGGAATATAATGGAAATTTGACGGAAATGATTTTTGAATTGTTTCATTCATAGATTTACCTATGAATTCTGGTTCAAGGGTTGTAATGTATGAGGTATAGGTTTTATTATGGTAAGAAGTAGATGAAGTTGATCGATAATTAAAAGTTTTGTTTGAGGGTATAATTTCTGAATTTTGAGAGTTTGAATTTGTATTGACTTGGATATAGGTGGTTGGAGGGGTAGATGACTCCTCAATTTTGATAGGGGAAGAGTTGATTGTTAAGGAAGAAGGCCTTGAAGGGATGGAAGATCCCAAAATTTGAAATTTATTTGATAACGACAATGCTTGAGGAGTTTTTTCTTTTCGATCCTCCATTACCGATGATGATTCGCCTTTGATAAATTGATACGATTGAGAATACGATACTTTGGTTTGAGGAGGTGTTGATCATTGTTGATGTTCTTGATCATGATCATTCTTTTCTTCTTTCTTGCAAGTGGACTTCATTCATTCTTTTCTTTCTCTCTTTCACTCTCTTCTTTAGTCTTGCCTTGAAGGAATTCTCGAGTGAAGTAATCAGTAAGGGAGTTTGCACTTCCTTTTATAGCTTCAATTTTGAAATCAAAACAATAAAGTATTGCTTGCCATCTGGCAAAAATTTGTCGAGAAACCAGGTTTTTAACATCCTTTTGTAAAACATCTGTAGCTGCTTTGCAATCCACGCGTATTAAAAAAATTTTGTTGATTAAATCGCTTTGGAATTTGTTAGTACATAAAATAATTGATAAAATCTCTTTTTTAATGGTTGAATAATTTTTTTGAGATCCTAGCCAGATACTCGAATGATTCTAACTAGTTGCTCATTACCATTGATGGACTGTTTGAGAATGCATGTAGATTGATGATAGATAAACATGGAAGACTTTTGACTAGATCTTTGATGATTTTAATGATGCATGTGTGTTGGATTTGTTGGGTCTTTCTTTTAATGGAATTAATAGTTTTAAATATTGAGGAATTTTGAATTGAATTTATTAATTTAGTAGATATTGGATTTACAATTTTGAAAGTAATGTTTTGATTTAAGATTTTTGAATTTATTCCTTTCTCATTTACTGAGAATAGATAAATTTGAGATAGGAATAAGGTTCCTAATATTATTTCTTCATTTAAGTCTTTAACTAATATGAAGGTATTTTTTAAACAATATCCTTGATTGCATATATGGGCATTTGAAAGTTTGTAACGAATTTTTAATTGTTGACCATTAGCACCATGTAATTTTTCAGAGATTTTTTCAAAGTATTTGGTAAGTGTTAAGTCTTCTCGTATACAGTTTTGATCGGCTCTTGAGTCAATTAAAACCTTAGAGGTTAAATGGTATTCCTTATTTATGACAAAATCAATATAGAGTACCATTTTTGTATTTAAATTTTATTAATAAAATTGATAAACGATTCATGTGGAATTTTATCGGCTTCGTTATCAATTTCTATGTTTTCAGGATTTTCAGAATTGGAAGGCTGATCAATTATTTGTTGAATTTGAAGTGATAAGAGTTCAAATTTTATTTGAGAATTTTCTTTTTTAATGTTAGAAATTTCTTCCTTTATTGTATTTATTTCTCTTTGAAGATCGGGAATAGTTACTGATTTTGTTTTTGGTTCGAAGCGAAACATTATTTGTAATGTTGGAAACTTTGTTGTTGAGGTTCTTCTATAATAAGATCTTTAAGTTTTCCAAAATATTCTCTTTTAATTTCGGGGTCGTCAATTTGGCGAATTGCTTCAAAAAGAATTTATTGGTCTCTTGAAATAACATTTATAGTTTGCATGCACATGTCTCAATTTGATTATCATTAGAGGATATTGATATTTCAGAATTAGAATTATCAGTATTTTCTTGAATTTCAAAAATTTGTTCATAGGAGGATTCTTTATTGCCATCTGATTAGGAGGAGTCTGAATCTGTTAACAAATCTAATAATTGAATTTTTAAATCTTCATGTATTTCTAAATTATTAATTTTTCCTTTCATAAGACAATTTGGAGTTATGTGTCCCTTTTGTCTACATTTATAACAAGTAATTTCTTTTCTTTTAGTAGTTTTGTAATTTTTAAATCTTCTTTTTGATTTATAAGTTTTGTTTTGATTATTTTGAAAATATCCTTGGGTTCTATAAGGTTTTTTTATAAAATTTCTTTTTAAATTGCTTGGGTTGTTTTCTTGCTGAGGGAGCTTGTAGTTTCTCATAACCGTATTGAACACAAATAGATCCAAGTTCTTGTTTTTGCTTATGAAATTCATTTTTCATTTTTGCTTACAATTTAAGGTCTGTGCATAAAACTAAACCTTCATTGTTGATAAAGTTAATTAATTCTCCGTAGGTTAGATTATCAAAAGGAATTGTACCGTGATAAGTTTATCTTATTGTTTGGCGTACTTTTTTAGTAAATAATTTTGGCAATCTTGAGAGGAATCTTTCTTTCCAAAATTGATTATTGCAATCTGTGCGGGTATAAACTTTACTCAAGAAAACATTTTTATACCATCTGAAATCTTAAAGTTTTCCAATTTCAGAACTTCGTTCTTTGGAGTTGAACAGGTTCTCTATAAAGTTTTTGGTAATAGTGTAAATCAAAGTTGCAACAGTGTCTTGTGTTTGACTTATTCCTGAACCACTGGGTTCAGCTTTAATGGCAGTTAGTTTTTTTGTTTTGTCATTTGAAGATACACAATTATCCCACCATCCTTTCAAATTGTCAGTGAAATCGGAAATTAGTATTTGAGCAATTTGGTGGTTATTTTGTAAGCAGTGGCTGCTAAGGTCATTTCATGCATTAAATTTAGGATTTGATGTTCAGTCATGCCATCTATGTTCTATTCATAGATGTCATTTCCTGAGTCTGAGTTATTACATGTCAGGGAGAGATGATCTGGAATAATAGTTACTAAATTTTGAAATTGTTCTTCCAAGTTATTTTGTAAGTCAACGGGATTATCTTGTATGTCAGAATGATTTTGATTAGAAGTTTCATTATAGTATTAATTTTTGATGTTGATGTATTAAATTCTTTTGTGGAATTTAAATTCATGTTTTGTAATTGAAGGTTAATTTTGTCTAAAATATTATTAGATTCTTTACTTGAAAAATTAATTAATTTTAAATCTTTATCTAATATTTCAAAAGGTTTAAACAATGGTTTCGTTTTATCGATTAGTTGAGGTTGTGATTTTATATGGTGATGTTGAGATTCAAGTTTGGATTCTATTCTTTCTACTTTGTTGGATATTGTATGTAAAATTTTATTAGAATAATTATTCTGAAATTGTATATTTTTAATATCTTTTAATGTCGATACTTTTGTTCCAATTTCAAGTACATCTATCATCTTGAAAGGTGAAGCTATCACTTCTTGATCATTATTATTTTGAAATTCAATTTCTTCTAAGGGAGGACGTGGAGAAGTTACACATCTTTTAGGATTTGTAGTTTCCTAGGTGGGAGAAGAGATATTAGTATTAATAGTTTTATATGAAGGAGATGTAAGGTTTTGATAATAGGTTCTATATTTCATCCAATGGAAGAAATATATATTTAATTTAAGTTTTTCCATTATTTCGTAAAGGATTCAAAAAATCTATTCCTTAAAAGTTTATTTTTGTCCGACCAAAATTCTTTATCTAATTCTGTTTTGTTAATTGTAAAGGGTTTGGAAATAACATTTAACTGGTTAACATTTTGCATATTGAGTTGGGGATAAGGTTGATTCCTTATCTTTTGTATAAAAAGGTTGTGGTATTGTATTATCAAACCGTACTCCTGGAAGATTTATAGAAGTATTTGATTGAGGAGGTTCATACGTAGTGGAAAATCTAGGAGGTTCATATGTAGTAGAAAATCTAGGAGGTTCATATCTTGAAGATTGAAACTGTATTTCTACACTTCCATCCTCATTTTCCATAATACATTTTAATTTTGGATCTTCAATTGAAGGTTTAAAAGTGTTTACGCTTTCTAAATTCCACCTAGGATTATGAGTGATTTGATTCCAAGATAACATTTTTGGAGTAAAAGTATTTGAGTGTTTTATATTGGCTTCCATTAGAAGAGTTTGGTCTTTGGGAGAAGTCTTAAGAGATTTGGGGGATAAATTTGTATGCATTAGTTTATAATGTATCCGAAATATTCCTACAATAGATTCAGTTTGTGGTTCCAAATCCATGTTTTGAATTTTAATATTAAGCATTAAAGATCTAAGTATATTTGGATCACTTAATGAAACTGAAAAGTTTGGATAACAATTGAAATAGACTGGTCCTCGTTTTAAATTTGATTCGACTACAGAAAGTATTGAGTTTGAAAAGTTTCTATGTCTTTTATCACGTAATAGTAAAAGAATTGGAGTATCTAATCCTATTCTATAAGGTGGTTTTATGACAATTTGAACTAATCCTATATGAAGAAATTTATATTTTTCTTGGTGTTGAATAATTGATTGTATTGAAAATAAACAAAGAGTTGATGAGAGTTTATTGATTGGAACTAATTGTTGTGTGGTTTTGATTCTATAATCTTGAAAAAAAATCAAATTTTCCTACTTGATAGATTGTTTTAATATCTACTCTTGGTATATTATAATTATGGAGTTTTTTTTCTCTATTTTTGCTAGGGTTGAGAATAATTTGAATAATCTTCCATTAAATTTGATATTAGTTAATATTAAGAACTCCATTCTTATCTCAACTTTATCCATTCTCAAAAAAAAAAAAAAAAAAAAAATATATAGTTTTATAATTAAAAAATATAATTTTGGGACAGGGTCGAGGATCGGGGTGGGGATCCCCTCCCCGTTCCCACCATGTTCTCCATTAGGGATCCAAAAAGAGTCCTTGATTTGACCCCTATCTTCGATCAAATTGAAAATTTTTCGATCCGATCAGATCGAGGTTTCATGGGACTTTTTTTCTTTTTTTGTAATTCATACCTTTAGTCAATCAATTTGTATTTTTTATTACAATATAAAAATGGGGCCACTTTTCAAATTGCGAGGCCTAAAAACGACTCTATCGGGTGAACGCCCGAGTGGGTATAGAACTGTTATACACCGGGAATCCAGTAGTTGTAAAATGCAATGGCGCTATGATTCCTAACGACTCGCCTCTAGAAAAACCACTTTTCTACTTCCTTCTTCTTCTTTCCCTCTGTAGATTTCGAACAATCAACATATAATCAGCGGCATTTTGATGGCGTCTACGCCCGGTGAACTGCCGTCACATGACCTTAACAACTTCGGCCAACTCCAACCCTCCGGTCCTTCAACTCCTTCTGTAAGTGTAATCATGGCGGAATCTTCACACCCTTTCTTTCTCTTCTTCTAATTCATTTATCTAATTGTTGAAACCTTTCTTTCGTTTTCTTGATCTTTAGTGTTTTCCTCCATTTGTCATCACTGTTTATTTTGTTTCTATGAATGGCAATTTGCTCGACTTGTTCTTGAGTTGAGGTAAGGTGTGAATACTGATGGAAGTCCTTCTTTGCTCTGTATTTTAGCCTTTGAATGGAGCAGCCTGCAACCAATTTAAGTTGCCTCTTCCTTTGAATATACTTAGATTCATTGGACCAGAATGAAAAGTCACGTTGCAATGAAATATCCTTAAACTGGAGTGATACGAATCTCTTCTTTACTGCAAATAGTTATGCTGTCTTCTTGGTTTCTCTGATTTCTTGAGTGGTTTACAGTTTGCTTCCAAGGCTTTCAACTTAAAAGTCCTGACCAAATACTTGATATAAAGTTTGAATATGTTAATACAATACTCCATTGAGACACTTGAGTATTTTGCCTTTGTCTTTCTGCCTTAAATGGAAACATATAGATAATGCAGAAGGGTTGACAACTCTAAGAAACATTAGTGAGAACTGAGAAGCTGTTATTGAAGAGATTCTAAGAGCATCTCAACTAAAGCTACCAGACGTTGTATCCCTTTAGAATATAAGACGGGTAGCAAATAGTTTCTACATTGAAGCCAGATCAAATCAAATTCTCCTTGTAATTGTGTGTACAAACTTGTGCTTGCTTTGGATTTATCGCCCATCTTTGAATTGATCTCAAACGCTCCAGGGGTCACCATCCCTTGTTAATTTTCCATGGATTGAGTGAACATGTGAATGGAAGAGCTGTCTGGATCAACAAAATTTTTTTCATTAAAAGCTTAAACTGCACTATAGTGCAACGTAGTTTTACTAGTGTAGTTGCTAGCTGCAAGAGGTAAAGCAGAACAAGAAAATGAATTAACTATTTTCCAATGTAATGAATTAGTTGATGATGGAATTACTCTGCTAAGTTGGTTTTACTTTTATGTAGAAGATGATACCTGCAATGTGCAACCTATCATCCAACCCACAGTAGGACCCTTCCCCCACCATATCAGGGTATGCAAGAAAAGTTGTTTCTTCATTACTCTACTGATAAATAAACTCGTTGTTTAAAGCATTTTTTAGAAGAAAAAAGATTTTGCTTAACTTAGAAGGGTAATGACATGATATTTTTACTAATATGCAACGTCCTCTTTTTGTCATTTGTCTAAGAGGCCACAAAAGGAAAGCAAAAGCTTCAAAATTCAAGTAGAATGGAGCCGACGGGTTTATTCAAATCCTCCATGAGATTTTTCTCCGATCAAGAACTTTGCTATGCCGATATCCTCACTCCTCAAGAGGTATTATATTTGCTTCATCATCCTCTTCTCTAATTTCTGATGCATGTTCCTTTATCTCTCAAGCATTAATTTTGAACAGGTCGTGGCCAGAATTCAAATAGCTGTCCTCAATTTCCTCAGAATTCTCACCTCCTCCACTCCAGCCATCTCAAATCTTCCTTTGGCGAGCTTCCTAACTAAGAAATGAAATGATATACAATATATGAACTTCAAATTCTAGATACACTTCTAAGATGGTATTAGTGTTACCGATTGGACAGATAGATCGAAGATCGAGCAATAGCCGAGTGAATCAAGGAATTTTGACGGATGATTTATGGATTTTCCTTTCACATTCCTTTTGTACGAGGTCATTGATGAGATCCAATGCTGCTAAGGCCTTTGTTAGAGGTATTGTAAATGGAGCCTAATCTTCGACAGTCAGATTTTTCGAATAATTAATTTCTTAGTCTATGTTTTTATCCTCTTTCGATTTTTCCCTATTTTGTGATGTAGTGTGGAAGCTGATGGAGATGTGCTCTCAGATTCTGATTCAGGACAAGCGAGTGACGCAGAGGGAGCTCTTCTACAAGCTGCTCTGTGATTCACCTGCTTATTTTCCGACTCAGTTGCATGTCAATAGGACAATTCAAGGTGATTTTGTTCGACGAAGAAAGATTTCCTAGTGTAGAACATAAAACTTTATTTAAGCATAGTGATCAAAGTGGAGTAGTGTTTTATTGCAGATGTTGTAGCCTTACTTCAATGTAGCCGTTGCAGCCTTGGAATTATGGCATCTAGCAGGGGACTTGTTGCTGGCCGTCTACTGTTGCAGGCACATTGCGCTGTCTTTCTTATCAGTTTGGTTATTTACGTTGCGCATCACATATATAGTCATGAAGTGATAATCGGCTTGTATTGAGCCCTATCGATCTACTTTCGCATGACAATTACATCGTGAAATCCTTGAAATCAGGCTATTGATTTGATTATACGTTGTTTCTTGGTTTCTGGCCTGAACATGCATTTTTAAGGTAACTTCTACTGAACCAAATTCTTGGACGTTATGGTCTTCCTGAACAATTTCAATTCCTGTAGGAGCCAGAGCAAGAAGTTGTGGACTGCACTGCCTGTGGGTCTTCTGGATATGCCATTTCAGGTGACTTGGATTTGCTGCAGAAGTTGACTCTGAAGACTGACGCTCGGTACATAATTGTAATTGAAAAGGTATTTTTTTCTTAAGTTATGACCTGCTCCTTACTTATACTTTTGTGAAAACAATATTTTGAAAAATGTAGTCTACCATAATTTGTGTACATATGTCAAATATTATTCGCTATACAGCATGCGATATTCCAACGGCTGGCAGAGGATCGCATTTTCAATCACATTCCCAGTATTCTTATCACAGCCAAAGGATATCCAGACTTAGCCACAAGGTAAGTATGTTCAACAGTTCTTGAAATTACTGTTCCTTGTTGCCTTCTTGGCAGTCATGACTCATAACTTAAACATACGAACTGCCTTCTCAGGTTTTTTCTTCACAGAATTAGCAAAACGTTTCCTCATCTGCCAATATTCGGCCTTGTCGATTGGTATGATCCTCTCTTACATCAACTCGACAAACTGTAGAATTGTCTTTTCACTTTCATGCTTCTGGGTTCTAAAGGAACCCTGCGGGATTGGCTATATTATGCACCTTCAAATACGGAAGTATAGGGATGGGCTTGGAGGCATACAGATATGGTGTGTCTCATTCATTCTTTTGTTTGATCCATTTCTAATTACAGACCATAAAACTGAAGAATCTCTTTACATTACCAGCTTGCAATGTTAAATGGTTGGGAGTACGAGGAGACGATTTACAACTGATACCACAAGAATCTTTGGTTCCACTCAAGCCACGGGACCTACAAATTGCCAAAAGCTTGATGTCCTCAAAAATATTACAGGTATCGTGCAATATTCTACACTTTTTGATGCTTTGGTATTTTAGACTATCAAAATCCTAAGAATATATCAAACCAACAGGAGAAGTATCGACAAGAACTAACCTTAATGGTTGAGATAGGGCAAAAGGCCGAACTTGAAGCTTTGTACCACAATGGATTTGATTATTTGGAGAAGTACATAGTCAAAAAGATTATTCAATTTAGTTACATCTGACATTCAACCTAGAGAAGTAGGGACAACTGCCTAGAGTGAATAAAGGGCTGTTTGCTAAAAAACCATACTTTCTGTTTCAAGCAAGCAGATGCATCTTTCTTAGAAGAATAGTTGGCATTGGCACAAACTGAAGAGGCACGTTCATCAATCAAAGGTTTCAGCTGCTTCAGCTTTAAAGATTCCCCAGGTACCTATGCAATAACAAGATCACTAGTGCCTTTAGAGAAACATATAAACAAGACCCAACAATTGGTAACATTCTTGGCCAAGAATCATTTGAACTTCACGTTCTGCTACCCGTCGGATTTTACTGTTACTGTGCTGGAGTCGTCATACTGTGGTGCTTCATTGTCACTTTCATCAAAGTCAATCTTTTTTCCCTTGAAAGTAGCAGCCAACTATTTTGTTTGGTCTAGTCTTAATATCCAGTCCTTGCTTTCCAGTTGTGGATTTATCCTGTAAAGTTCCAAAGTAAAAAAATTATTTGGTACCATCTCTGAAAGAAATGCATGATCCATGAACAGAAAGACTTGTTTCTCCATTGAACTTCAATATTATTCACTGAATTCTTATATTCCACTATATCTCCCAAACAATTCTGTAACTCAGCCAAACAACCCAAACATTTTAGTTGGGATGACCAACTTTTTTGGAATAAACATTTTCCTACCTAATTCAACATCTTATAATTTATTTCATCAATTAATTATATGATTAAAAAGTAAAATCCAAGTAAGATATTTTTCACTGTCAAGTGTCAAATATTATTATTTTCCAATTCAATTTCTTTCTCCATTATTTTTTTTTTTGTACAATTATAATTGAATAAGATTTAACATCATGGTAGAAGTGTCAAACAAGTATCTCAATTGAGGCGTTCTCCCTTGTTAGATTTCACACCTCTGCTTTTTGTAAATGTCCTTTAGGTTTCATTTGCAGCTTGATTGAATCCCCTTAATATATTAGTTTGGCTCCCTTCAATTCTTTCATTTATTTTCAAGGTAATCTAGGTTTCTCATTTAAGTCAATGTATCCAACACATGCCAATATGTTATCATCATTTACCAACACTAAGCACTAACCTATTTAAAATGCCTATATAGTTCACCTTAATATTTACTTTGATTATTTAGTTAGTAAGAAATATTGGATTAAATAGATGATTTTTTTAACAATGTTTTACGAGCATTTATAAGCTCTTCAATGTAATGACAAATATAAAAATTCTTCCATTTGATCGAGTAGAAAAAACTTGAATTAAGGAAACAAAAAAGAAATCGAGAAGAAGGGACAAACCAGCAATGTCTTGTTTATTTTTAACTTTAACATGGCATTTGATCCCTGGCTTGTCGTTGCCAAACTCTTCTCCTTCTTCTCATCCCCAAAAAACCAGAAATTCAAAACACAATTAATTTAACATTGTACAATAACGAAGAATCCATGTGAAAGAGAAGGAAGGAAATAAAGAAGCAACCATCTGCTTCATGAGGCGAAAAGCTGCGGATTGTCTAGCCACGTTGATGTAGTAGAGAGGAACTGCAGAAGCAGCCATGGCTTGTCCGTGAAGAAGATTCACGACCAACTCTATGAGACTGTTTGGAGCAATGAGTTGAGCTCTAAAGTCTAAAGTTAATATGTTTATGTTTGAGGTATAAAACTATTTAGTTTGAATTAGGAAGTTGGAGTTTACCGTTCAATTACTAATTCAGTGATATCTATTGTAATATAAAAAAATGTGATTTTTCGGTGGTTATTTATGTTTGCTTAACTTTTTGTTTAATCCTTCAATTGCACATATATTTTTCCAAATTTTTAACGTTCAATTGAGATGTCAACTTAAAATATTCACATATATTTTATAATTTTATACATGTAACTATTATACTTGAGGTAGATAAAATACTCTTGTTTCTTATAAACAACCAAAATACAATGTACTTTCATATTAGTGGAATGTATGTGTAATATGTACGGACATTAATGGTTTAGGGCTTGTGATGGCATCTTTGTCAAATTGTAGGTTAAAGTTTATTATGCATGCATGTTGGTATTGAGAATACAATCAAAGTTCTACATTGGCTAGATAAAGGAATCACCATGAGTATACAAGAGAGAACAACTATCACCAATAGTATGTGACCTTTGGGGTGAAACAGAAAAAAGTAAAGTCATGAGCATTTATGCTTGCATTAGACTAATAGTCTATGTATTTTCAATAAACTTTTTGTTATCGATTAGGATTTTTATTATAAAATTTGAAAATATATTCACATATTATATTTCTTTGCATGAAAATTATTATTATTGTCATCATTATGTAAACAATTTTAGTAAGAATTAACTTTGGGGAAATAAATCTAAGATTTATTAAAAATATAATAACTAAAATTAGATAATTGAAAATACATGGATTAAAACTGAACAAACACATTCACCTATTGAAGAAAATGGGGGATAGGAATATTAGGTTAAATTGCATATTTAGTTTATGAACTTTTAATATTTATGTCTATTTTGTCTCTAAACTTTCAAAACTATTTATCTTTTGTAATAATTTGAATTTTCAAATTGTTCCATTTCACAGATCTACTAGAAATAAATTTGAAAGTTTAGGATTTCATTAAACATGAAATTCAAATTTATATCTAATAGATTAACTAATTCGAAAAATAATTATTTTGTGAGGGATTTATTAGATTCACAATTGAAAGTTTAAGGATTTATTAGACACTTTCGAAAGGTCGAGACCAAATGCAAACCTCAAAATCATTTATTAAACTTGTAATTTAAGTAAAAGATTAGTTCTTTACCACCAAGAAAATGATGATTTATATTACTTAACTAAATCATTGATTAGAACACTTTATATGTTAAATATTGTTGGTCTATGTGATTCGAACTATTTTCACGTACATATGTAGTCATTTTGTAGGAATCGAAAAATTTAAATAAATCAAAGAAATTAATGACATATATTAAAAAATGCATACATTATTAACAACCAAGCCGCTAATAAAGTCTATTGGTGTTAAATATTTGAAAGAATAATGTTGAGACACTATTTGAAGATCCTCAAGTTGTATTCAAATAAAAAATTGTGTAGAGGCAACATCTCAACACTATTTCAGATTGTGGAAATGATACAATTTGAAGTATTCTTGCATATATAGCCAAATTTATGAGTAGCCAAATTTCTTATTTTAGGGGAGTAATATAGTCATTCTCTCATTTATAAATTCCCATGTTATTGAAATTAGATAGAAATATTGATAGTTAATTAGCAATCTTAGGGGAAGTTGAGAGTTAGAATTAGTAGGACTTATTCTCGTAATAAATTGAAAAAAATATATATTTCTTTAGAACCTTTATCATGTAGATTTTCCCTCATTAATTTTATTTGATGATTTATAACCGTTGGATTCTCCTCTCTTGATTCGATTTTCTAAATAAAATTGAGCGACCGTATTTTATAGTACTAAGATGAACTAAAAACTAAAGATAGAGAATGCCACTAGTAATAACTAGAAACTCAAGATTAGAACATGACTCCTACAATTGCAATAAGCTAGGCAGTATTCTCAACAATCATATAAATTGATTTAAAACTTGTAAATTGTTGAAAAAAGAAAATAAATTGAAACATTTAAAATAATAAAATCTAAACTGAAGCTAGGGGTGTTCATGAGTTGAGTTGTATTAGGTTGAAAGACTTTTTAGACCCAATCCAATTATTCGAGTTGTAAATTTTTTTAACCCAAATAACCCTTATTAAAAAATGAATCCAACCCAACCCAACCCAACCATGAAATATTTGGGTTGGGTTAGTTCGGGTTAATCGAGTCATTTATTTAAAATATTGTTCTAAAAAGAAGCAAATGTAAATATGTAAAGATCTAATTTAATTATTTTCATATATTGAATTAAGATTAACGACTCAATTTCAATTTATATAGTGAAAATTTTCTTTCTATAATATAAAGAAACTACTTTTAAGAGTTGTTGAAAAATAAATTATTAAAAAAATATTAAAATTAAATAAAATTAAAATTAATATACGTATAAATAATTGTGTTAGAAGTAATAAAAAGAATATATTTTAAAGTTAATAATAAATTCGGGTTGGTTCGGATTAGTTTGAGTTATATTAGGTGAACCCATGAACCAACCCAACCCATAAAATTTTCATTTATTTGAATCCAACTCAATTCAAATGAGTTGATAATCCAACCCAAACCACGCGGATTGGGTTGGGTTGATTGGTTTTTTCCAGATCATCGAATTTTTTGAACACCCCTAATTAAAGCTAAACTCAAATTGTAGAGATCAAATTAAAACTAAGCTAAATCAGTAGAAACTAAATTGAAATTTATAAAATTATAGGGACCAAATTAAAATTATGCCAACGGTATAAGGAAACTATAATTTAGCATAAAATGACTATTAATACTAATTCACTAAACAATAGTAAAAATAAGGGGAAAAAAGCAACATTAACATTCAATAAAGGAAAATTAAAAGGAAAAACAAAACTTTTACTGCTGTTTTGCTAACCATAAATTATTTTTATTATTATTTTAATTACGTTTGTTTTTCCTATACTTTTTTTTACCGGTGTTTTTATTTCCTAACTAAACACTTAAGGTTACGTTTAGATAGTTGAAAGGTAATCTATCAATGATAATATGAAAAGTGGGCTTTAGTTGATTATTTTTATTGTAATTTACTTGCTTTCCGTAATCATAATGAGATATGGAGCCCGCCTTGAATTTGTTACATTTATTGCTATCATTACCATTACCTGATTGCTATTGTTACCGTTAGGGTCAAACAGTAACAATAATGATAAAAAATGCGATAAATTCATAATTCTAGGTAAATGCGATGAAAAACGATCAAATTATGTTTGTGATTACGGCCTATATTACGATTCATCCATCAATGAAATCTCATTTTAATTACACCAGTTTTCATTAAGTTTGGTAAATGTGGCCCTAAATTCTTTTTTAAATTCTAAAAATAACAATACTACAAAAATTGGATTACTTGACGTTTTTCCAATTTAAGTAGAGAGTATATTTGATGCTAATAAAAGCGGCGTCTATTCGACTGTCAAGTATAATGACATAACTTGACACTATAAAAGCGTCAAGAGAAATAATTCTTCACAATTTCCGTGTCAAGAAATATAATACACTTGACACTAATGACATGGTGTATTAATTCTTAACACTTATTATTGTGATTACTCTTGACATTTTTTATTTGTCAAATATATTTTTATCTTAACACGAAATAATGGTCAAGTAATCTAGTTCTGGACACATTTCCAATGTCATCTATGTTTTTTTTTTCAAATTAAACATTCAAATTTAATTTCCATTTCTCATTTCCTGCATTACATTTGTTCCAATAAGACAATTCCATCAACTAAACAGTTGCACATATATTTCAGGTCTACATATCAGCCCAATACATCCAACATAACAATTGAGAATACTAAAATAAACAATTCTATTCTTCTATTACTCATGTCTACATGAGCGGTTCCAAAATTTACAAGACGAATCGTACAACAGTACGATAATTCCAAAAATTTACATTACTCTATCAACCCGCCCCAATATATGATAATTCCACAATTGGAAGACCAATATATATGTGCTATGTATTCCAAAAATCACAAGACTAAAATTTTATCCTCCACCACACATTTCTTTGGAGTATATAACCTATAATGGCTGAACAAAACATTTACATAAAATTTTTTTTTGGGCATTTCCATGTAGCCACATACACAATTTATAGGAAATTCATCAGATATAGCGATCTAAATATTCACCCCATTCCACGTGTACTTCATCCAATTCAAGTTGCAAGTATAAGCTCCTTGTATCAATCTATAGAACATAGAAAGTGAGATATACATATTTATTTACTATTTACACTATCTATAATGTTACAATATATATAAGGATATTTGTAATACGTAGTAGAATAAGAGCAAAAATCTAAAAATATATATCTTTAAAATATTTACAAATATAGATGAGTTGACTAGTCAATTTTTGAATTTTTTTTAATTTTCAATTTCGCCCTCTCTTGTTTTATCTTGTTGTACACATTTTTTTAGTCTTTTTATTTTCTCTCTTCTTCGATTTTTGCTTCTTCCTTCCCATTTTTCACTTTTTCATTTTATTTTCTTTTTCAGTTTTTGCTTCTTCTTCTTCTTCTTCTTTTTTTTTTTTTTAATTTTATTCTTTCCTTTATCCGATTTTTGCTTATTTCTTTTATTTTTATTTTCTTTTATTTCCTTCTTTTTCTTTTTCCTTACTTTTTCTTTTCTTTCATTTCTTTCTTTTTTCCTTTCTTTTCCTTTCTTTTTTTTATTTTAATTTCCTTTTCTTTCTCTAGTTCTTGCTTATTCTTTTTTTTTTTTAATTTTTAATTTTCTTTTTTCAGTTCTTGCTTATTCTTTTTTTCCTTCTCTTTCTCTGATTTTTGCTTCTTTCCTTATCTCTTTTCATTATTTTATTTTCTTTTCTTTCTCCGATTTTTTTTGCTTCTTCCCTTTTTTTTTTTTTTTTTTTTTTTTTTTTTTTTTTTTTTTTTTGCTTCTTTTTTTTTCTATTTTTTTTTCTTTCCTTTTTTCAGTTTATGCTTCTTCTCTTTCTCTTATTTTTAAAATTTTTCTTTCCTTTATTTGAATTTTTTCTTCTTCTCTCTCTCTTTTTTTTTTCACAAGAATTATAAAGCTGAGTTCCGTACGCAGGACTTGAAAGTACTCGATTCATAAGTGACTTAATACCAACAAGTCAATTATCAAGTTTGATTATTATAACAAATAATAAATATAAATAACAAATGAAAGTCTATCAGTGATAGCCACTAATATTTTCTATCATTGATAGCTTAATCTTTGATTATATTTTCGTAGTTAATAGCTACTTATAGAAATCTATCATTGATAGCCAACTTAGTGAATTTAATTAATAAAGTTGAATCTCGAACTAAAATGTAAGTGGAATGCCTAGAAGTTATCACTAATAGCATGTTTATCAGTGGTAGAAGCTATCATCGAAAAAAAAAAGGACTTATAAATGTTTGGAAAGGACAAGAAATGGGCAAAAAAGTGTTTAGTGGCTATGATTGATAGAAGCTACTACTGATAACATGTTACCAGTAATAGAAGCTAATACTAATAACGTGTTATCGATGATAGAAGCTACTCGATAGCATGTTATCGGTGATAGAGAACTATCACTGATAACATGATATCAGTGAGATCAATGATAGCATTTTATTAGTGATGTTATCAGTGAAAGAAGCTATCACTGATAACTACATATGAGGAATGTTAGTGATATCGGTGATAAAACTTAGGTGATATCAATATATCGAGTTTCTTTTAAAGGTGATAACCAATTATAGAAGTCTATCATTGATAGCCTTTAGTGTTAATATTTCAAGGTTGATTCTAATTGATGAAATTCTATTAGTGATAACGACTAATAGCTGCTATAAGTGATAACCATGATAAAAGATTATTAGTGATAACTACTATGGTAATCAAAGTTGTTGGTCTTCTTTCAAAGTTGATCGCTATTTATAAATCTATCATTGATAGCCACTGATAGCCTTAAGTAGTAATATTTCAACATTGATTCCAATTGATGAAAGTGAATCAATGATAGCTACTAATAATTGACAACAAATTAAAAGCTAATATTTCAAGATTGTATTAATTTTTCTTGAAAGTTATCGCTGATAGCAACTATCATCGGTAGCAATTGATAGAAGCTATCAGTGGTTATTACCGATAGCTTCTATTAGTGATAACTTTTAATTTGAGAAAACCGGGAAGAAGCAAACAAAATGGTGGCTAGGTATGAGTTTTTTTAGTCTTTTACTATTTTTTGATCTATATATGCAATTATTTTATCCTTGTACTACATATTCTATTATTTTGGGCTTGATTCTATTTATGCAACTAACCCTATATATAAGTAGTTTAAAGACATACCACATCTATTATAATATTCTTCTTTTTAGTCACAATGTCTCGTATATATCTCATAACGTAATACCCACATTCTACAATTCCCACTTGTAAAGAACACTACAATACAAAGCCAATAATTAATACACATATCATACATATGCATTAAATAAACATCATTCTATTAATTTTTTCAATGCTCTTATACTTACCTTTATTGTTTTCCAGAATGTGGTTTTTCGAGTCCTTTACAAATTTTTTTGAGACTGAAAAATGGTCATTGTCCTACATTCGTCAAAGAGTATAGTATAATATTCAGAATGAAATAAACTTTACATCGAAAAAAAAAACTCAAGCAAAGTTAGCATATTTGTTATGTATTTGATATCTTCTCGTGAACTTGTTCTCAATGAGTTAAGATAGTACACCACGTCATCATACACATTGATAACAATTAACGACCAATGATCACTAAATAAATATACACAACTAATTAGTATGAAACATGAAGGTAACTTCTTATATTAAGGGAGAACGGAGTACAAAAAACTTTCAAGTACAATGATCCCAACACAATTCTACATTGAAACAAAACAGGAAAAGGTAGAACATGAGTATATGGTTCTAAACATGAGTATAACTAATTATACTTACCCGGGATTATAAGGAGAAATAACTAATTGACCGTGTTCAGAAGCCATTAATCTACTACAAAGGTTCCGAGCTCTAATTTCTCGAGTATTTTGGCGATATAAGAGATGGATCTACAAAAATATACTTCGATCCTTTATTTGAATCAACAATGAACGAGTGTAGGTACCTACAATAATAGATCGAACACATTAACTTACTACTAATTAATAAAGTGATAATATATCATAAACAAATAACATTTACTTACGCGATATAAGCCACCATTGTTAAAATCTTCACTTTTTGCATGATACAAAACTCGATCACATCTTTTCGCAGGACATAACTCTTTTGACCAAAACCAAAGAGCTCAACAGGTAGTTGGAAGGAAATACTAGTCCCATCAACCATTACCTTTTCAGCGTACCTAAGAATAGACTTCAAGGATATTGATAAATTGGATGGTGCATTGGTAACTTCGTTCTCTTTCGGCATCGTCTTTGAAGCTTTTTCCTAGCATAATGAAGATAAAACATGAGTAAAATGTTCATTCCTAAATAAGATAGAAGACCATGGGACTTATACAATTCACCATCAAGATCGGTGGTACACTAATAGTAATCACTTCCTTATCCTTTCCCGCATTGTCCGAAACTTTCTCCTAAAACAACCAAGTTATAATTTTAGAAGTAACTAATAGTAAATTTACCTCATAATACAATTCACCTTCAAGATCGGTTGTACAGTAATAGCTTCCATCTCCTTCACCTTCATCCCTTCCTCATGTGTGGTTGATGTACTAACAATTTCCTTCTCCTACGATATAAATATAACAGTACAAATTAAACAAGTTAAAAATTATCATAACTAATAGTTGTAACCTTAATGTATCTCCTTCACCTTCTTCCCTTCCTTAATCTTTCAGATTTTTTTCTTGGAGCAACTACAATGCTCAGATCTTAGGTTGTTTTGAATTTTATCTTCTAACTCTTTAATGTGCTTACGAAGTGCTTCATTTTCATCAACAATTTTTTTTGTGTGTATCCTCTCTTTTCGCTGTATGGAAGTAAAAGGTATTTGTAATGAAACCACCCACCCCACGTACGCATCCACCATATTCCGGAGTACCCAAGGCTTGAGTCAAAACATCATTTGGTGAATCATTTTTTTTGGAAAGTGGATCTTCATTCTTTATGATCTCATCCTAAATGGAAATTATATATATTCAATAACACATATAAAATATTACAATGATTTCATGCAAACGTAATATTGGTAATCTTACTATTCGGTTGGCGACTTGTTGGACATCCCCATTGTCATACTCTCTTTTTTTTGTTTATCCGAACTTTTTTCCACATATTAGCTCATCCAAAATCACATTCCCTGGAGGAAGGTAATTTTTTCTACATAATAAACATGTTGTTAGATATAAGAATATTTGTAAAATAGTTAAACTTAAGAATATTCATACTATTTCCTCGATAAGATTCGCATGATCTCTTCTGGGCATCTGATGATTATACTTGTTCTTCTTTCTTTGTGCTTGTTATTGATTTCTCACTTTCTATATAAATTTAATAGTTCAAAATAAAAATGACAAGAAAGTGACAAATATTGATGTTCTTAATGAAAAGTTTAATACCTTGAACTCCGGAGATAATCTCGATTTGACAAACTCTTGCCAATGATGTGTTTCAATTATGTGGGAGTACATCGAAGGTGGGTGTAAAAAAAGTTGGGGTTCATCCTTAAAAGGGATAATATAATGTGTCGTTAACCGAGACTTGAACTGACGAAATGCAATGCCCACAGTTTTGAGAATAACCCTCTTACTTCTACCATGAATTATGAAAGCACCCTAAACATTTAAAAAACTTGATTATTACTTTTCAAGTATAATATTAATATAATACATCAATAAAGGAAAATATACTTACCTCAATAATATTAAACAGTTTTTCCTTTAAGTTAGTCGATACACACTTCCAAGATATATATATAATCGGGATATGATGATGCACAGTAGATTCAATGAAAGATTTTAACTTATATCCATTATCTCCAATAGGCACTCCATCATCATTATATTCAACCAACTTTTTCTCCCTTACACTCCTAATTTTTGTTACCTCATGCATAATAGTCGGTCCTCGCATTCACATTTTTTTTTTGTTTGGTATTTCATCTTGCTTTGGTTCCATATTTTCATTGACATTATCCAAACCAAGCTGCAAGTCCTCATCACTTGCCATCTCCATGGTGTAAGAATTATCTTGAAAAATAGAAAAGAGTTTAGTTAGGTGTCAGATACAACAAAATTATAAAAATTAATTAGTAAGTGAAAACCCACCCATACATTTACTCTTTAGGAATTCATGTGCTTTCACAATAAACTCTTACATATGTTGAAGTGTTCTCATCTAAATCAATTCTAGATTCAATATCTAACATGGTTTTAGGAATTCATTGACAATGTAGAGCAGTATCTCCAAGTTCATCGCCATTGTATTAATCCTCAAAATCTCTTTGTGGTGGATTGATGACGGGCAGAAATGCACGTCATTATAGGCCTTCTATTTAGAATTACGAGGGCTGTTAAGTAGAATATGTGGCGAATATGTTAGGAATTCATGAGAAAATGAGTTTGCGTCCATCAACATTAAGAATCTCGACTAACCCACTATTATGCATTATTATACATTCAATTATTTATTTTTGTAGCAACCACAGAAAGTGATCGCATATGTGGGAGCCAGGCTATCGTAGAGACGATCATATGCGCGATCGCATACACTCGACGCACGGATGTTGCACCCATCTACTGCATGCGTCCATCGCATGGATGTTGCGGCCGTCAACCGCATGCGTCCATTGCATAGAATTTGCGATCCTCAAGCGAATGCGGTCATCGCAGAGAGATTGCGGCTACAGAATAATGACCATAATAGGGGGATGACTGCAAGGTTGGTGGAATGCAAACATGAACACATACATTGGGATCATCAAAAGATGATGTTGACATTTCACCTACCATGCCATTAGTAGCAGAGATTCAGAAAAGGACTATCGCGCTGCGAGTGTCAGATTCAGAGCAGACCTATAAATGTTGTCGGCGATCAAGCTCTATAAATAGAAGCCGTTGAGCAGAATTTAGATCATCCAAGGTTTCTCGCCTGAGGCTCCCTGCTTTAGGGTGGATCTTTGTGATCTAGACCAAAGCGTGAGAAGATAGCTTGAGAGTTCTTCATCCCCTTCAATCATTCCGAGTGACGACCAAAACCTTCACTGGAGTTAGAGCTCGAGAGAGTCGACTCTATCGTCCATCCATAGCACCACCGGCAGCCTTAACACACATCTGTTGGAAGCAAGACATTGCTTCTAGCTGGCCCTCCATTTTTCTTCTTTCTTTGTATTGTATTACATTTTGGCTTAAGGAATTAATACATTTTGTGATCAATACTTTTCTATATTTTCCTTCGATTCCATCTCCATCTTTATTTACTTAGTATCCTTTACTTTCATTGTATCACTAAATAAGACTACTAGAGTATTGCATACTTAATCATGTGACATAGGAATATGAAGCATGTAGCAAACCACCAGGAGGTGTGCATTGTGCGAGTATTGTGAGAAAACCTTATTTGCTTAGTGTGAAGCTGTAGCAACGCTTGTCTATAAGCGGACACAATGCTTGTCTATGAGTAAAATCAGCAGCAACTAACTGCTCGGGAAGGTAAGTGGTTGGTCGTATTAAGCAATATAAGCAAGTATTCACTAGGGATAGGAATAATCTTACGTCAGCCAGGTTTATGTGATTACCTTGTCTTATGAGCGCATCATTCATCATTTAGGCATACTTGGGAGAGTAGTCTAAAAACCAAATCTAAGTCTCGGGAGAGCGGATTGGATCGCATAAATAAAAATCGGGAACTTAGGAATAAGCTCCGTTTGCTACTACACAACGCATGCACCCTTTAAGTAGGTTATGGTGGTATGCGATCATCTCGCTTATGTGTGAGAGCACGTGAGTGGGATTGGAGACTTAGAAATAAGGCCTTTCGACACTATCACATATACATCGCATGCGTCTTTGTCAAGTGTGTATGGCATAATTGTTGACCGCTAGGATTGANAATAAGCTCCGTTTGCTACTACACAACGCATGCACCCTTTAAGTAGGTTATGGTGGTATGCGATCATCTCGCTTATGTGTGAGAGCATGTAAGCGAGCATATGGAGGCTTAGAAATAGGCTTCTCGACAGTATCGCATATACATCACATGTGTCTACGTTAAGTGTGTATAGCATGATCGCATAGCTTGCGTTGGCTGGGGTTGCCCTTGCGGTCAAGCTTAGTGTTGCAGTGAAGACATCCTCACATTTTATCTATTTTTCCATGCATTTTACTATGCGTTAACAGTTGTTGTGTCTCTACCTCTCATCCATACTTCCACTGCTTTGTCTGATAGTTAGGAGTAGGCGTAGAGCTTAGCCCATCACCTTCATGATTCTTTTATTTATTCGCCGCATATACATCACCGCATACCATTTAACTACAAGTCCTTGAGTTCGACCTCGGATCATCCGAGAAACTTGCGTTCTCGTTATATTTGGCGAAAGTGCAAGAAAACTTGTGACAGGAATGCATGATCATTACATAAGAGATTAATGCAGACATTCCATTCTAACGCATGGCCATCGATGCATGAGAACCAACGCATAACCTAAGACATGCATCACAAATATTACGTTCACTAATTCTAGTCACCATGGATTAAGAACAATAAACCATTGACCATCACTTGGATCCTCAACATAAAATACTTGTCTTACTTGGGATGCCAGTATGAAAGAATCATTCTTATGGCCTATTCTATTTAAGTTAACTAACATAAAACCAAGCTCATCAGTTTTTATGCCACCACTATTCTCAACCCAATCATATTTAAAAATTGCAACCTTAAATGTATTATAATTTAGTTCCCAAATCACCCCATAAAAGGACATGTCTCCAATTATAGGATTTTTATCTTTTGAGCTAGATACTTGCATTGTTTTTGCAATTAAACTAACCCCACTATTTTGTACACTTTTATTTTTGTCATATGACTTTGTGTGATAATGACATCCATTAATAACATAGCTATTGTATATAGTCACAATTAGATGGGGACCATGGGCAATCTACCTCAAGTTATCTGATACCTTCACGTCTCCCATTTCAAGTTCATTTCCAAACTAGGCACCAAAAGGTTACATAATTAAAATATAAGTGACAAAAAGTTATGTTAAATAGTATATTAAATGATTTACCTTTTCTCGTAACCAAGATATATGAAATTTTGATTATGTTCATCTTGAATTCGTTTATGGTTTTTTGATCAACTTGAGAGCTGTAATTCTAACGTCATCATATGTTTCCTTATGAAGAAAAAGAAAAATGTTCAAATATAATTATTTTCAAATTCATGTATTTAATGAAATAAATGGATCCAAGTCACAATAATTTACTCTATATATGATTGCACATCCATTGTATTCTCTAAGACATATCGATGAGCTTGATATAAAAGATCTCATTCAAGTATGTAAGGAACTCCACTTGACAATGGTCTACCAATTTCTGAATTGCTTGAATTGTCTCTTAACTTTTGACACCCAAGTCCAATAGGATCTACTCCACATAAAAAATCCGAACAAAATTCAACAGCTTCTTCTAATATATAACTTTCAGCAATACAACCTTCTAGATAATGCCTATTCCTCACAGAGTTTTTATTCACTTTCATGAACCTTTCAAAGGGATACATCCATCGCAAATATATATGCCCATAAAGTTGGACTTCTCTAACAATGTGTACTGTGAGATGCACCATTATTGTGAAGAATGAGGGAGGAAAATACTTCTCTAATAAACATAATGTAATCACAATGTCTTTCTGGAGCTTCTCTAATTGTATAACATCTAAGACTTTGTTACATCGGCCCGTTATCATGGTGCTAAGTTTTAAACAATGTTAGATTGCATTGATGAAATATATTAATTTGTGTCCATTAAGTATATATTCTATAATATTGCGGTCGCATGCGTTTAGCGCATTAGAACTATTGATTTTTGTATTTTGTGTAGAATATGCGTTAATGCAATGCAAAGATTGAAATCATAGGAATTCATTAGTCGAGCGGAACTTCACTGCAAGGCTTTGCATTGATCGTGCTCACAAACATTCGCTCAAGAAGGATCGTCGCAACTTGGTCAGCACAACATGGTGGGCGCATCCGGGTGAAAGGCCAATTAAGAGCGATGGGACAGAAAGCTGATGATAGTCGAATCCAAATTAAGTTGACAGCCGATAACCTGTCTCTTATACACATCTAGATGTGTATAAGAGACAGCCTATAGACTTAGCGCATATATCGCATGCGTTCTAGCCTTAGAAGCCGTGGCATTCGCACCGAGAGGTAGTTTACTGTTGTATTTATGTTGCGTGATCGCATGGTTTGCGTTGACTAAGGTTGCCCTTGCAGCTGTCTCTTATACACATCTAGATGTGTATAAGAGACAGATGTATGATATTATGTGGTCGCATATTTGTGTGGATGTCATTTTGTCATCGCATAAATAGCAATAGAGGTTTATATGTAAAACCTGTAGACTTATCGCATATATATCGCATGCGTTCTAGCCTTAGAAGCCATTGTATTCGCACCGAGAGGTAGTTTACTGTTGTATTTATGTTGCGTGATCGCAAGCATGAACGCATTCTAGGGAGTGTTAGCCGAAACCTTTCTCAACTCGTTCACCGCATTTCCTATTTACCAACTCTTTTTAAACTCTGTCGCTTTTTTTTTATTTATTTTTAATCAATGCAATCAACAAACCAAACACTTTATTTATTTTCCCCGTTACCGCAAAGTTTTCATCAAAATTATCAACACAATCTATTTTCACAAGTCCCTATGTTCGACCCTGGACTTACCAGAAAACTCAGAGGAATTTACACTTGAATTCCGTTGGGGAAATTGAGTGCACAACGCAATTTCATCAACGCATATCATCCATATTTCCATTTCATAAATACCAACATCAAGTTTTTAGCGCCGTTGCTGGGGACTTCGGCAAAATAGTTTGCTAATGGTAATTTTTTTTTAAAATTTTTTTACAGAACTCTCAATCTCTGGCGAATTACGACCCGGAGATTGAGAGAACTTTTAGAAGAAGATTAAGAGACTGCCAACAACAACGAGAAGAAATACCAAGAAGAAACACCAAGAATGGCGGAGCAACCGGACGTAAGGGCCGCTAACGCGAATAATATAATGGCCAACCCCATCCTTCTGGCGAATGACCGCAATAGACCCAACCGGGATATGCGTCACCTAACCTCTACGATTTCTCTCTAGGAATCATGAGGCCGATGCTAGACGGATCGAGATTTGAAATGAAGCCGGTAATGTTCAGATGATCCAGGCTACTGTGCAGTTTGGAGGAAGGCGTGGCGAAGACCCACACGCCCACCTCTGGAGCTTTATAGAAATCTGCAACACTTTGTGTTCCCGAATATCTCAACAGAGAAAGTTCGACTAACTCTGTTTCCCTTTTCTTTGTGTGATCAGGCGAGGAAATGAGCATATTCTCTCGAACTGGTAGAGATATCTTCGTGGGAATAGATGGTGGAGAAATTTATGAAGAAGTACTTCCTACCAACTGAGAACACTAGGAGAAGGAAATTAATAACAAATTTTGAACAAGAAGATGACGAATCGCTCAATGATGCTTGGGCGAGGTTTAAGCGACTGGTAAAAGATTGTCCACACAATGGCTTACTAGATTGTCTGCAAATGGAAAATTTCTCCCAAGGATTGAATCCCTCTTCAAAGACCTCTGCCAATACGGCAGCTGTTGGTGGTTTACTCGACAAAACATATGAGGAGGCAAAGAGTATACTTAATCGCATTTCCAAACAGCATGAGGATTGGAGGGAAAGCGATTAGAGATTAAGAATCAAAGAAAATGACGCAAACAATGGAGCCATCACATCCCTGCAAAATCAAATGATTGCGATGATGAGTTTAATACAAGGCATCACAAGTAATAATACGGGAGCAAAGAAAGGGCAGGTCAGCGCAATCACTCAAACGGCCGCAAGTTGTGTCATTTGCGGTGATGCTCACCCGATGGAAGAATGTCCAACAAACGCGCAGTCGGTATGCTTCATGAGAGATAACCCCTATTCCAATACCTACAACCTTGGGTGGAGAAACAACCTCAATTTTGCTTGGAAGAATCAACAACAAAATTTTTAACCTGTGGCGCAAAAAGAAGGGCCACCAAGATTCTTTCAACGCAACAACGGTTAACCGAGCAATCAAGCAAGTAGCTCACAACAACCACCGCAATCCTCTTCTTTGGAGAGCCTATTGAAGTAATATATAGAGAAAAACGAGACAGTGCTTCAAAGTCAGGCCACGTTCATATGCAATCTTGAATTACAGATAGGCCAGATTGCGAGTGAGTTGAAAAATAGACCGCAAGAAGCGTTGCCAAGCTCAACTGAGCTCCTTCGCAATGCTAGGGGTAACAGGAAGGAACAATGCTTAGCAGTCTCCTTGCTAAGTGACGACATGACTACGGAAGTAAGGGAGAAGCGCATTGCGACCAACTTGAATGCGGTGATAACCGAAGACCCGCTGACCTGTAGTTTAGAGAAGCCCAAAAAAATAGACCCTGAAGTTGCGTCCACCCTTAAGCCTTTAGATCTTGAGACCGAAGAAGTTCAACCATTAGTGACTCCGCAAAGACTGAAAGAGGAACAAATTGAGGAAGAAAATATCGCAATAATGGCTGCAGTACAAAATGTTATGATCCCACCTAAAATGGGCGACCTAGGAATCTTCACAATCTCATGCTCTATCGGAGGGACCTTCAGTGGCCAAACACTATGTGATCTTGGGGCAAGTATAAACATAATGTCGCAATCAATCTTCAAACAATTGAATGCCGCACACTTACGCCCACAAAGGAAACTCTTCTGCTCGTGGACAGATCTCGAATACATCCTGAAGGAGAGTTAAAAATGCCACAATCTCAATCGATAAATTCATCCTGCCGGCAGACTTCCTCATTTTGGATTATAAAGCAGACGAAGATGCGCCTATCATATTAGGACGACCATTCCTTTCAACCGATCGCGCTCAAATCGATGTGCGAAAGGGGGAAATTGTAATAAATATTCATGGGAAAAAACTCCGAATTAAGGTAGTAAAGATTCCAGAGGACAAAGAAAAGAGAGAAAAGCCACCATGGACGTGAACAAACCAGCAAGAAATAAGTGGTCCTTGCGTTATCAAATGATCGCAACCTATCAGGGATGCAAGTTTTGGTTTTGGGAAACATTAATTCTTCAACTCTTTGCCACTATTTAAAATTTTCACTTTATCCTTTCAATCCTTATCGATCCTTTTTGTAATTTTTTTAAAAAAATGCGATAACGAGTTTTATTTTGTTTAAAATAATTTAACCCTCTCTTTGTTTTTGTTACAATGTTCGAGGTGCTGGATTGTAGAGATGTTACGCGAAGAAGCATTTATTTTATTCCATCACCGTAACCCAAAGAAGAGAGATCGTCGCAAAGATGGATGCGTCAATACAATGCAGGCGATAGCGCAAAATTTGGGGGTATACTCTTCCTTATCTTTATTTCAAATTTTACGCTATCACATCGCATGTTAGTTTTACAAGTTTTATCACCGCATCCTCTTTAATCACCGCAATCATTTGACATAGATAAATTTAGTGAGTTACCGCATTCTGTTTCTTTGCAGAGTATGATTTCAATTATGAAAAATATGCTTCTATTTCTTTCGTATATATTAGAGTCAACTTAATCTTATGATAGTCACCTCATGAAATATTTCTAGAAGTTAGGGGTTTGCTAACTTTCTTTCAAACTCTCTTTACAATGCATTCTATGACCATCACATGACTTATTTTAATCTTTTGGTAATGAGGACATTGCCGCATTTTAAATTTGGGGGTGGGGTATTTGTTTTCGACCTTGCTATTTCTCTATAAAAAAATAATAATAAAATTATACAAAAAAAATATTTTGAGAATAACAACTCCACTGTCAATGCAATGGGAAACCCATGTTGATAAGAGTTAAGTTGTGAAAGGCACTTACCCGTAGTTGGATGTCCGCATGACACACGTGGGGGAGGCGTGTCGCGCCCCGGCCCTCTGGCGCTTTATAGACCTCCTGCCCCCTTGTTGTTCCCATGCACTTCTCTCCCAGAGCCACACTTCCTCTTGGTTCCCTTTTCTTTGTGTGCTCGGCGCGGACTTGCGCTCTTCTTTTTCTCTCGCCTGGTCGCGCTCTCGTGGGACCTCGCGGTGGCCCTTTATGCACGCGTCCTCGTCCTCCCCCTGCGCACCCTCGGCGAGGCATTAATTCCCCCTTTGCCCCGCCGATGCCGCTGTCCTTCTGCTGTTGGCGGTTTACGCGCCCTGGTCGCTTGTCACCGCTGGTTCGGACCTCGTCATGCATCCTGGATTTTCCCTCGGCTGAACTCCTCTTCCCGACTTGCCTCCGAGCTAGCTTGTTGGTGGTGTTAACTGTCGCCCACTCTGCGGAGGCACGCGTCTCTTCGCCTTCTCCCCGCCTGCGGGCTTGGAGGGCGCATTCGAAGTTACCGCTCCCGCCCCTGCCGCACCCCAATGCGCATCCCTCCTGCCAACCCTCCTGAATTGCGCTGCTGCCGTTCTCACTCCCGAGCCTCGACCGTTTTCCGGGCGCCGCCGGGCGGTCAGCGACTCTCCCCCGGCGCCCGTTTTGTCCTTTGGGTGCTTGCGCCCGCTAGGCGCCCTGTCGCACTTGTGGCAGGACCGTGTTGTCTGACCTGCTTATGCGACACGATCCCCCCTCTTTCCCTACTCCCTTGGGTGGCGCCCCACTCATTTTGCTTGGAAGCATCACACCTTCCTGTGGCGCCCACCACGGGCCCCGACTTATTTCACGCCACGGTTACCCGGCTATCCACGGGCTGTCGCTCCACCACCCACGCACCCTCATTCTTGGGCAGCGCCTCTTGCGTACTTCTAGCGACCCCACCGCCGTGCTTCCGTCCGGCCACGGTTCCTTGCACTCTCTGCCTTCCGCTAGGCCGCTTGCGCGTGCGTTGCCCACACATGCGCGCCACGCCGCGTTGCCGCTCCCCTGACGCTCCTTCGCTGCTACGGGGTCACCAGGAGGACTGCTTAGCAAGTCTCCTGCTCCGTGCCGAACTGCCTGCCGGCAGATCCGGGGACGCTTGCGACCCCCCTTGATGCTTTGTGATACCGCCACCCGCTGCCTGTGTTTAGCGAGCCCCCCCTGCACTGCCGTTGCGTCCCCCCCTTCGCTTTAGCTCTTGCGACGAACGGTTCCACTTCGTGATGCGCCCCGCCTGCCCGAGGCCCCTTTGCGGAAGCACATATGCCCTACCTCTGGCTCCTTACACACTGTTCTGCCTCCACCTCAAATGGGCGACCTCGGAGGACTCTTCCCCACTCCCTGCTTCTGGCGGACTTCCGTGGCCCCACCCTCTGTGCTCTTGGGCGGCACACTATCTCACCGGTGCCTAGCGGGCCCTCATTTCCCCCTTGACATGCGGCCACTTTCCGCCCCCCAGGGAAACTCTTCCTGCTAGTGGCCCACTCTCGCCATACCTCCTGGGGGTTTCCCTGCCCACTCCTCGCTCACATTCTAATGCCCCCGGCCGCCTCTCTTTTGGGAGCTATCAGCCGCACCGCAGCCTACGCTATCTCTACGGAGCCATACATCTTTTTCCTTACGCATTTATTAACGACGCTCCCCTCGATCGTGCGCGGGGGCTCTTGTCTACCATCATTCATCTGGGCGCCCTCCGCCTTCAGGCGTCAAGCTTCCGAGGCCCGCCCGCGACTCACAGAGCCTCTTCCTGGCCGTAACCCCAGCGGACATCAGTGGTCGTTCGCGGTATCTCCAATCTCGCACGTTCTCCGGCTGCCGTTTTGGTTTCTCGAGGCACCTTCTTTTTTCTTCCCATCTTTGCCCTTTTCCCTTTTCCCTTTATCCTTTCCCACTCTTTATCCGCTCACTTTTTGTTCATTTTTTTAATCACTCCGACGCCTGGTACGAGTTTTACTTTAGTTTCACACTATTTCCCTCTCGTTTGTTTTTGTTACACACTGTTCGAGGTGCTGGATTGTTAGGTGTTACGCGACGAGCACTTTTATTACTTTCCACTACCGATCCACAGGATCGTCGCAAGATGTCGTCACACCTGCGCATGCGACCTTTGGGGTATTACCTCATTATATCTTATTTAATTTTACGCTATCACTCGCTGTTCGTATTTACACAGTTTTATCCATTCTCGCATCCCTCCTTTATCCGCCATCATGGCTAGAGCATTTACGTGGTTCCGCATTCTGTTTCTTTGCACGAGTTGATTTATTTGAATCCATGGCACTCTTTTCTTTCGTATATATTAGAGTCACTTATCTTCTGATCAGTCACTCCATGAAATCTTTTGAGTTACGCGCGTTTTGCTACCTTTGTCTTTCAACACTACTCTTTACCACTTTGCTATTCTACTGCACCATCACATGATCTAGTCTTTACATCTTGGTATCGAGGAATGCCGCATCTTTATTTCGGGTGGGTGGGTTTTGTTTTCGCCTTTTTTCCCGCCCCCGTATTTGTCTTCCTATAAACAACTACTCATCATTTACAAAACCATTTTGAGTACACTCCACTGTCATGGCCCTGGGAAACCCTGTTGATAAGCAGTTAAGTTGGTTGAAGGCATTCCCGTATAGTTGGATGTCCCGCATTGACCCCGTGGGGGCAAGCCCAACGACAGTAACAGTCACAGGATCAATGCAAATCAATGCGCGCAACGTCTTACTCCAGACTGCATGGTCTGACGTTGCAGCTGAGACAGACGTTGCATTGCTCGTTGTTGGATGTCCGCCTGCCACATGTGGGGAGAGCCAACCCGAAGGCAAGGCATTGGGTCAGGCCAGGTCGAAAAATAACGCATTGAATGAAATTTTTTGAATGCAGCATAATCATGTGACACCCCGGTAGCATTTTTTTTTTTTGAAATAAATCATGCCAATGTTCCGATTTTAGTACGTCCTTTTGAGTTAAACTTGCGTCCCTACGTTTCAGTATTTGAGCTTGTAAGATTAAGGATTATGGTATAGGATTTGATGAGGTATCCTTGGAAGTCTGAGAACTTTGCGGCTAACTTGCTGGATCTTTCACTTTATGCTTGAGGAGCAAATTGTTTAAATTTGGGGGTGTGATAACGGGTAGAAATGCTGTTATCATGGTGCTAAGTTCTTAAACAATGTTGGAATTGCGGTGAATATAATATTACTTTTGCGTCCATTAGGCATAAATTCTATAATATTGCGGTCGCATGCGTTCGCGGATTAGAAACTATTGATTTTTTGTATTTTTGTGCAGAATATGCGTTAACGACATGCACAAGATTGCGATCATAGGAATCCATTATTCGAGAGCGCAAATCCATTTGCAAGGCTTTGCGTTGATCGTGCTCGTAACATTCGCCCGAGAAGGATCATCGCAACTTGGTTAGCGTAATATGGTGGACGCATCTGGGTGAAAGGCCAATTAAGAGCGATGGGGACAGAAAG